>NC_088679.1:13636363-13939393 GCF_950023065.1 Planococcus citri | reverse complement strand
TGCCAATTTTTTCCTTTTTGCCCTCGCTTTTTTATGTTATTTTCCTGCTCTATTCTTTTGTTTGCTAATTTCAGTAAGTGGATTTCATTTTTCAATTTTGCGAATTTTTGAAAATTCCGGTTCAAGTTTTGGGAAAAAAGATTAAATTCGAGCTCTTTTGAAACCAGATTTGTAGATTTTTCAGTTTTGAAAAAATTGTCATGAAAAAGATCAAAAAAAAAAAAAAATCCGACATCTTTTCAACACAGGAAAATCCAAAAATTTTCTAAACGCTCAAACTGGCTCAAAACTACTACCGAATAATTTGAAAGCTCAAAAATAAGGTATAGGTATAGGACTGAAATACTGAATGTGATGGAAAATGGAAAATGGAAAACTGAAACTTGCAGAAATTTTGTTTCAAATGTTATTTTTTTCGAAAAAAAAACAACCTTTAGCAGCCAAAAAAAACGTAAAAAAGGACTTTTCAAATATTACTGCAAAAAAAAGACATTTTTTCCAAATTTTCGTCAGAAAAGAATTTTTGAAAATTTCTAACAAACAAGCGAGATTTTTATCATTTTAGCAAAAGTCACCGAGCTCTTTTGGCAATTTTTGGGCAAAAATAAAACATTACAATTTTTAATAATTTTTGACCAAAAAGTAAACCACTGGCAAATTTTTACGAAAGCAGGATATTTTGGCATTTTATCGTAAAAAAGCAAGATTTTTCAGTAATTTGGTAAAAAGTGGGAATTTTGATCAATTTTTTTTTTAAAAAAAGCGAGATTTTATGATAATTACTGGCAAAAGATGATACTTTCTTGCAACCTTTTGATAAAGAAGTGTATTTTTTTTTTAGAAAATATTGACAAAAAGCAAACTCTCAATTTTTGAAAATGTTTCTCAAATTTTTACTCCTTCCTCTAAAAAAAAAAAAAAAAAAAAAATGCGAACTCAACATAAACTTTTTATCAGTTCCTTTCACAACTTTTTTTGGAATCTAATTCGAATTTTTTTACAATAAGTAAACAATAAAAGAGGAAACGATAAATTTTTCACTAATTTTCAATGAGAGAAGCAAGACTACCTAATGCAAAACTTTTTATTCTGTCTTTACAGAGCTTGCAAGTTTTACTAGACGCCCTGTTGATTTTTGAAACAGATTATAAATTTTGTAAAATTAGAACCATTTTTGCCAAAATTTAATAGGTAATATTCTTGCAAGATGAACTTCAAACAAAATGTTTACAGTTGCTCATTTGAAAAAGGTTTTTTGCTTTTTAATTGAGATTTTTTCTCAGGAGGGGGGGGGAGATGGGTTATTTTGAATTTCAAAGAAAATATGTTGGATTTGTCCAGTATGCCTGACTGAATTTTTTTAGTTCCTTTTTCACTCAATTCATCGTTAAAGTTTTGGCTTTGAAAGAAAAGAACAACATTTTTCAAAATTTTTGCTTTTCATTTGTTTGAGCCAAATTATTAGGTAAAAATTAGTGAGAGAGCAAAAAGGATTCGGGATATGCACAGATGAACTGATATCAGACAAAACGCCAAATCTTGATCAGGGTTGCCAAATTTTACCAAACTATTTTGTGCGATTATTGATTTCAGAGTAAATATGAAGTGTTTTGGCACCCTTTACCAAAATTCAGCACTTTGCCTCGAAATAAGATTGATGCATAAAAGAAAAAAAGGAAAGAAAAAAAATTCTGAAAAATACGAGATCATCGCAAGATCAGTGATCCAGAAAAATGAGCTAGAGGATAAGATAAAAAGTACGAAATAAAATTGAAAAATTCGCATCAGACAAACCTGCAAATATCTATTCAGTTCTTGTTGGGTATCAAAGATCATAACCATGAATGGTGATCCAGGTACATGTTCTCCGGCCCATTTAACTTCTACTCTGTAGTCTCCTGGTTCAGTTGGATCGTATTTACATAAAATTGTTCTATCTTTTTGACTCTCTCTTTGCATTTCGACTCGGAAAGCTCCTAAAATTTCGTAGCCAATTTTTAATATTTGAGATGTAGAAACAAAAAAAAAAAACACATAATTTTCAGCTTATTCGTACCTTTAGGTCCTCTGACTCGAACGGTCAATTGGCCAGCGCCGGCTCCTCGAGTATCGCAAATAAATCTACTTTGGAACATGGCTAAAACGCCATGTTCGATGCCAGGTCCGTAAACTCGAACCTTGCTCGGGTCAGGGGCTCCACTCACTCTAAGAACGAATGGACTTCCAGGTACATCGACACCTAAACACAAAACAATCGTTACAATGTATTTTTTTAAAACTCAAATTACAAGTATTTTGATCAGAATGAGATCTCAATGAGGTATTTTCCTCTTCGTACCTCCGTATTTAACGGTAAGAGTATGTTTTCCAGGTTCTTGTGGTTTGACATTTAATGTGAAAGTTCCATCTCCGTGGTCGTACAGTTCGCAATAAGCTACTTTATGAGGACCTACGCAATGTGCACTTAATTCTCCTGTAACATTACAAATGTACCAAATTATTAATTTCGATCCAGCTTTGAAATAATCTGATTTAAAATTTAATTGTCAAAAGAGAAAAATTCCTCACCTGGTCCAGCTCTTCTAGTATCAATAAAACTTCTAATATCTTTGCCAACGGTACCGATTCCCAGACCATCTCCGGTACACAACACCTTACTAGCGTCACAAACCGCATTAACGGTAACTTTGAGAGGACATCCTTTGACTTGTCTGCAACACAACAATAAAATTCACATTAGCACATTCTATTTCCCAAAATACCCCATTACTCAATCTAGTTGGAAATTAGCTCACCTATCAGACCACATGACATTTAATAAATAAGCTCCAGGATTGTTAGGAGTATAGCTAGCTTTATAAACACGATCACTGATATTCTGTAACGATACTTCGATATCGTGTTTAACTCCAGTTAACGTAACTTCAGGTACGCCTGTTTTTTTAAACAAAACCAACCACGAAATTACACCACGTTCACGAGGGTACGTAAAATACCCCCAAACGTAATCCTTTCACTTACCAGGACCAGCCTGCGTTCCATCAATGGTGAATTCAGCCTGTTGGCCACATATAGCGGAAGCTAATCCTTTACCAGTTAATATGACTCTGACGCCACTGGCTGTACTTTCAGCTAATCCGTGGAAAGGCGAATTTGGCAGAGAGAATCCGCCATAAAGTAAAGATAACGAATGAGGTCCAGGATTACGAGGAGTTAGCGAGCATTGCACCGTATCTGGACCCAAGTGTTCGATATTTACTGGTATTGTGGTGCCATGAGGAGCCTCACACGTGCCCACAAGTTCACCTACACGAACAAAAGGCCAAATTGTATTTTAATATTAAAAAAAAATTCATCTCTCAAAAATACTGATGTTGTTCAGAATCCATAGTCACGTACCAGGGCCAGCTTGTGACACATCGAATATGATTCTAGTGGTCGTATTTACAGTCATGATGAATTTGCCCGAAAGTGGATTATCTCCGACTACCCTGACTCGATTTATATTCACAACGAAGCAATGGAACGGTGATCCTGGACGAACAAAAATTTTTCATTAGGTAAAGTACGAAAATAAAAATCGATATTTTTTAACCGATAAACAAAATAAAAAATAAAAAAAATTGAAAAAAGTAGAAAAATATTTTTTTAAAAATTAAAAAAAAAAGATTTTTTACCAGGTATATTTTTGCCATTCCACATCACATCTATATCGTAAGTTCCAACCATCTCTGGAGTGAAAGTGACTTCATATTCGCCTTCGTTCCCTGATTTGGCTGGCACAACAGAACACCTGATAGGTTCTCGAGTAGGAGACGTGATTTGGACGACTGGTTTACCCTGAGCTGATACGCTTCGAGCCGAGATGAAAAATTTGGTAAATGTGTCGACTAAAGCTTTAGATAAACCAGGACCCCAGGCTCGACCGAAACCCGAGTCTACGACAGTGAATGTTAGAGGTGAATCTGCAAGAAAAAAGAGATCATTTTTGGAATCATTTGGGTTAAATTAAAGTCTGCAAGTATAGAATAATTCAGTTGGTAATTTTTTTTTCATGAGAAAATATCTGACAAGAGAACCTTTTGAATTGATATTCTTCGATTTGAACGAAACCAAGCTAAATCAAAAGTCGAGTTCATTTTCAGGTTTTTGGAGAATTTTTAAAAAATTTCGAAAATTAGAAGAAAATTGTTTTAAAGGTGATTTTTGAACTTTTTTTATGAAAAATAATTTTTTTTGAGCAAAGTGAAACAAAGTGAATAATTTGTTCAATTCAACTCCCACACATCAAAAAATACTACATTTGGCTCATTCTGGAGCCTCCAGTGATTTTTCAATTTTCTCCAGAAATTTTAAATCACTTTGGAAAGGCCACAAAATGAATTTTAGCATCTATCGTTTTGATCAAAGTTTTAATAAAAAAAAAAAAAAAAAAACCGACACTGACAATTTCAACAAAAGAAAGAACTTTTTGGCAATTACTGGTAAAAGCGAGACTTTTGGATAATTTTTGGGAAAAAGTGAGACGTTTTAGAATTTTTTAAAACGCCAATTTCTGCAATTTTTTAAAAAATCAAGAATTTTATACATTTTGAAAAACAAGAATTTTTGACAAAAAGCATGATTTTGACAATTTTAGGAAGAGATTTTTGAACATTTCTGGTAAAACAGCGAGACTTTTGAACAGTTCTTGAAAAAAAGTGAGGCTTTCAATTTTTCAAAACGCCAATTTTTTTTAGCAATTTTTTAAAACATTAATAATACTTATCTATTTTAATATTTGAAAAACAACAATTTTTGGCAAAAAGCAAGACTGACAATTTAAGCAAAAGGAAGTGATTTTTGGACATTATTTCTGGTAAAAAAGGGAAACTTCAGAACAATTTTTGAAAGAAAGAGAAACTTTTTAGAATTTCTTAAAACGCCAATTTTTTGCAATTTTTTTAAAAATCAAGAATTTTTTACTTTTTGAAGAACAACTATTTTGGCAAAAAGCAAGACTGAAAATTTCAGCAAAAAGAAGTGATTTTTGGAGATTTCTGGTAAAAAAGCGAGACTTAAGAACAATTTTTGAAAGAAAGGGAAACTTTTTAGAATTTTTTAAAACGCCAATTTTTTTTGAAAATCAAGAATTTTTTGGCAAAAACAAGACTTTAACATTTTTATCAAAAGGAAGTAATTTTGTGCATTTCTGGTAAAAAAAAGCGAGACTATCTGAACAATTTTTGAAAGATAGTGAGACATTTTAGAGTTTTTTAGAACCCCAATTTTTAGCAATTTTAATTCTTGAAAAACAAGAACTTTTGGCAGAGAGCAAGACTCTGGCAATTTTAGCAAAAGGAAATGATTTATGGGCATTTCGAGTAAAAAAAAAAGCGAGACTTCTCAACAAATTTTGGAAAGGAGTAATGTTTTTTTAAAAACGACAATTTTTAACAATTTTTCTTAAAATCAAGAATTTTTTCAATTTTTAAAGAAAATATTTAAAAAAAAAAAAATAAGACTGAAAATTACAGCAAAACGCAGGTCTTTTTGGAAATTATTGACAAAAGAACAATTTTTATCAAAAAAGGGAGTTTTTTTGAAATTTTTCTGCAAAAAACGACAATTTTTTACGAGAGAAAACTGATGACAAATTTTTGTCAAAAAGCAAGACTGACAATTTTACCAAAAAGAATGCCTTTTCGGAACTTTTGATGAAAACTTTTTGGCAGTTTTTGGAAAAGAAGAGAGTCTGGCTCTTTTGCAATTTTACTAAAAAGCGAGAATTAGGTCAAAAAGCAAAACTTTAATAATTTCAGCAAAAAGTAGAACGTTTTCAAAATTGCAGGAGAAAAATATTACCTATTTTTTTTCAATTTTAGAAAGAAAGCGAGATTTTTTTTGCAACTTTTTGGTGAAAAAAATAAGATTTTTTTGTAATTTTTGGCAAAAAATCGATAATTTTTTTGAGTAATTATTTGAAAAAAGAGAAATTTTTTGTCAATTTTGGGCAAAAGTTGTAAATTTTGGCAGAAAGTTTTTTTTTAACAATTAGATAGGTACCTATTGCTCGTTGATGAGTGAGAATTGCATTGAAAAATCATTCGTATTGGTTCACTTTGCTCAACAAAAATTCATGTTTCATATAAAAGTTTAAATATCGCTATTAAAACAGCTTTTTCAATTTTTTTTTTTAATTCAAAAACTCTCCGAAAATCCAAACACGAACTTTTACTATCTGAAATTTTGGTTTCGGAGATTTCAGAACGCGATCTATCGATTTAATTTGATTTAGTTTAAATCAGAGAGTGCTAATTTAAAAGGCTCTCAAGTTAGGCAGATTGAAATCAGACCACCAGAAAAAATATCAATAATTTTCAATTCTTTTCCTGAATCAATAGTAAAATGTAGTCCAAAATAACAGAAACGACTAAAATACTTCAAATAATCCCGACTATTGGGAAATAAATTCATACCTGGTATCGAATCACCACCATAGGTAATATGGAAACCGTAATTTCCGGGTAAAGTTGGACAAAGTTCGATCAAATCGGTATCTTGACCTATGCTTTTTACAACAATAGGCAAATCTTGACCTAGAGGACTACGGACTGTGACGTCTAATTCGGCCAATCCGGCATTTTTTCTAATTACTGCAAATACAAAAAAATAAATAAAAAAAATACACTGGCTTCAAAATCTAATCTAATTTATACACCTAATTAAACGATTAAAATTCAACTCACATTTAAAAGTAATATTATCGTTCACCGAAACGGTGCTATTTGGTATATTTTCAATTTTGATTTTCGAAGCGTCGAATACCTGGCACATAAAAGGCGATCCTCGAACCTGTCTCGATCCGTGAACAACTTCGATTTTATAAACGCCTAAAAAACAAATAATAAAAAAAAAAAAACGTTCAAAAATCTTATTCATTCCGTACAGTGTTTTAATGTCTACCGAATTATATATTCTTTTTACCGGTATTGGCGGCGGTGAATTCAGTCAACAGGTTGCCATCTTTTTGTTGGTAACACCTTACTGGTATAGCTGTGCCATGAGGACCGGTGACAACGACATCGAAGTCATTGGGCGAGTATCCAGCCGTATATATGACGAAACTAGTCACGTGGTTAGCTCTAGATTGATACAATCCCATTCCAATAGCGCAGACATCTTGGCCAATGGCTGGATCGCTGACAGGTACTTCTAATGGACATCCTAGAGGCAAGAAATCATCTCACAGTTAAGACTTTCCCTTATTTTGAAATATGCATTCGATATGTTTGTTTTTTTATCAATATTCTGGTACCTGGTATGTAAACGTTGTTGTATTTTATTAAGATACGATGAGGTATTGGAACCGTTGGATGATAATTAACTTGGTAAATTCCTTGAGCATCGAGCTCATGTAGAGTATGCTTGACTTCGGATGTTGCTGCTTTTACACCTAGAGTCAGAGCACCACTGCCAGCTCCACGAGTATCGACTGAAATTAAATTCACAACATAATGAGACACATTTAAAAAATGAAAAATAAATAAGTGAACTCAAGTTGAGAAATTTTCAAGTACCTTTGAAACTAGCAGGTTGATTGCAAAAAGCTTCGCTTCGATCGAATATCTTCACTTTGGTCGGATCGAATACTTGCACATTCCAAGGATGTTTTGAAATAGGTTGTTTTCTCTGCAAAACGGTAACCGTATGATTGCCTACTACTGTAGGTTTGTATTTGACACGAAACAGGCCGGATTCTAATTTTTCCAAAACCACTGGTAATGTTTTACCATCAGGACCTGTACGAAAACATAATCACAGGTTAGAATGAAAAATTCACCGAGGGAATCAAAAACTCAGAGTCATCATTAGATCTAATTAATTAATTTACCTGTGACTTGTACTTCAATTTGGCCATGATCTAAGGAATGTGGGTTTATTTCAAAGTACGCTGTTGATCCTAAAATCACTTGGTTTAGACCTTCGCCTCGAGCTGTTGCTGTGCTGCCTTTTTTACCAGGTATTTCTACAACGTCGCAGCGGAAAGGACTTCCTGAAAAAATGAATCAGAACGGATTGGTGGTTAAAATTATACCAAGCGTTGAGATATTTTCAGTCAAGATGAATTTTTCATAAGAAAAGGGAGAAATATTGAAGTTAAAATTATCAAAAAATTCCAAAAAAATTGTCAAGTAAAAATGAGTGATTTTACAAAACTAAGTAAGTACCTAATAAAAATTTTTAATTTTTTTGAAACTTTTTGAATACTATTTTGAAGCTTTTAGTTCGGTTTTAATGACAAAAGACTCAGAAATTTCAGTTGCAAAACTTTATTTTTGGAATGATTTTGGCACAAAAAGCAAAAAAAAAAAAAAAAAATAGTACGTGATTGAGTAAGAAGGATTAAATTTAGTGTGTATACCCTATTCTCGACATCTAAAATTGATTAAAAGTGATACTGCTTTGAAAAATTCAGAAGCCACCGGTAGATTTTGAGAAATTGAAATTTTCACAACATTTTTCCCAATTAAATTATAAAGTTGAAGTTTAATTTCAATCTTATTTTCGACACGCTGAGTCGACAGGAAATGATTTCGAATCGTTCTTGAGCCTTTAGCAATATTTTAAGAACTTCTGTTTT
Organism: Planococcus citri; assembly: GCF_950023065.1. NCBI lineage: Eukaryota > Metazoa > Arthropoda > Insecta > Hemiptera > Pseudococcidae > Planococcus > Planococcus citri. The sequence continues at coordinate 13,930,770 of NC_088679.1, read as the reverse complement.
CAAAAAAAAAAAAAAAAAAAATGCAGTAAAATATGTTCAAATGACTTCTGTATTTAAACCTTCAGTCGACTGAGCATGTCGAAAATAGAGCAAAAAATAAATTTAAATTTCATATTTCTAACTCAAATTCAAAAATATTTGGCAAATATAATTTTAAAAAATCTGCTGGAGGCTCCAGAACATCTCGAAATGGTTCGAAGCAATTTCCTGACGATTCTGGGTGCCAAAAACATGGTACATGCCAATCAAGACTTTTGGCTCAAATAAGTAAAATTTGATTTTTCTACTTTTTTTTACCCAAAATTATTAAAATATAACTTGATTTAACTCGTGAGATATCTCAAGTACGTGCATGAAAATTTTTAGTACCCAACGAAGCTAAATCGACAGAACACGCTAAAATACCCCACCAGATAAAATTTGAGGGGCAAAAGTTCATTTTTGGGGCTTGGAGAATTTAAAAAAATCAAAATTCAACTTAAATTAATTTGAATTGATTCAAATTAAATTTAAATTAAATTAACTTATTTTAAATTGAATCACGTTGATTTTTTTGACTGATTTACGCAAAGTTGAACAAAAACGTGATTAAAAAAAAAACTTTTTCGTACAAAACGTTTTTTTTTAATTTTAAAACTTTTTTTTCTTGTTTAAAACTATGTGTTTGAAAAAATACGTTTAAAATTTGTTTTAAACACAAATTCATATGTTTTGGATTCAGTTTTTCAAATATCCGTTATCCAGTCATCAATTTTTGACGTCATAAAATAGCTATAAGACTCAAGAAATATTGAAAAATTGAAATCATAATACATATTTATCTAAAAAAAAGTACAGGAAAAAATGAAAATTTAAAAATACAGTTCATTTAATTCCACTTCTTTTTCAACGATAAACTGAAAAAAAACGTGTTTTTTCAAGGAAATTTGAGTTGAAAAAAAAAACATTTTAAGAGGTTTTTTTGTTCAAAACATTGTTTTGTTTTTTCATTTGTTTTAAACATAAATCAATCAAAAAAAAAATCAACCTGATTCAATTTAAGATAATTTAATATACCTAATTTGAATTAATTCAAATTAATTCCAAGTTGAACTTTGATTTTAAAAAAATTTTCCAAGCTCCAAAAATGAACTTTGGCATCTCAAATTTCTTCTGATGAGGTATTTTAACGACGTTCTGTCGATTTAGCTTCTTTGGGTACAACAAATTTTTATGTGCTTGAGATATCAAAAAATTAAGAAAATAATAAAAACGAAACTCTCAAGATGGATGTTTTCAATTTTCACAATTCCAAAAAGTAGGTAAATCCAGGATTTTATCATAATTTATTAAAAATGTTCCACTGGCTGATTTTTGATGAACAGAGGGAGGAGGGGGGGGGGAGGATTTTCTCGGATTAATTTTAGCTCTCGAATAATTAATCAAAATTTTCAAATCTTAAAATTATCTTCAAATCTGTTGCAGATTTTCTGAAAACTTTTCCTGGTGACAATTTTTTTCAATAGGTTATTGTTTTTTTTTTTTTTTTTAAAAAAAACTTTCTCTCTCTTCTTTTCAAAGAACCAATTATGAAAAATACTTTTCGCTACAATCTGTAACTGAGACAGAGAATTTTTTGAAAAAAAATCTATCCATTTCTTCCCTAAACATTTTTACAAATTGGAATTCATTTTTTAAATGCCTCAAATTGATGTTTACGATCTTGAGAGTTTAATTTCAGGTGTCAAAGTGCACAACTATCGGATCAACATAACGAAAGTGTTTAAGTAGGTACCTGGTAAACTTTCTTCGTTGAATGAGATATTAACGAAGTGAGGTAAAATCTGATGAGGTACAAAAGTTACGTCGTAAAGCCCTCTGGAACATGCCACAACTTCAGCTTTCACTGTGCTTAATTCGGTACTGATGACCAACTCCAGAGTACCTTCTCCAGCTTCGGTTGCATCGACGCTGAATGTAACCGGTTTGCCAACCTGTTCACAAAAGTAAAAAAAATTATTATTGTAAAACAAAATTATTGCTTGGTAGGACAAATTAGGCACATTTCCTTGAACAAATTTCAATTTTTATATTAAATTTTTTGGCTTGTTTTGAAATTATTGGCTTATCGTGAATTTTTTTTCATCTTTTCCATTTTTTTGAATAAAAAATTAAGGCTTTAAAACATACAGTTTTAAATCACTTTTAAATCGTAAGAAGTCCATATAACCGAAATAAAAAATAAAAAATGGTCATAAAAGAAATTAAAAACCTAATTGGTAGTAAAATATGTATTTTAATCTAAAAAAAAATCACCAAGTAAGACCCCCCCTCCCTCATTCGCGAATTTCAATATAAAATTACCTATCGTTATGGAGATGACGTTAAATTTTAGATAACTTGAAGTAAAAATTATCACAAGGAAAAAACATTCATAAGCATTGAAAATTATTTTTAAAAACCCAGCCAAGTTTGGCTAAATCAAATCAGTGTTTTTTGAATTCACTTTCAACGTTCGATGAATTTTCTGCTCTGGTAATATTTATTTTTTTACATTCATCTGTCACTTACTTTAGCAGTTCCCAATCCGGTGACTTTGATTTTATCAACATTATACACATTACAGGTGAAAGGACTTCCCTTGATTGGATTCCCATCGACTTCAACATTAATCACATGATGACCTGAAAAAAAAATAAACTCGATTTCAAAAATTCATCTTCTCATAAAACTGCATCCACCTCAATCAACATCTCTTCCTCTTACCAACTTCAACGGGAGTAAATTTGGCCAAAATCCTATTATCGATCTTCGTATTCGTATCGACCGGTATCTGGCGTCCATTTGGAGCAGTCACGATCACTTTGCAGATAGACGAATCAGACGGTGAATCTACATTTATCGTCGTCAGTCTACCGACATGGCACATCTTCAGTCCATCCTCATTGGCGAGGATTTGATCCGATTTGAATATCTTGCATGTGAACGGTGATCCTGAAACAATACCTTGATTAAAACACTCCGCCATTTTAACTTCGGTAGCTAAAGCAAATCACATTGCTATTTAATATGCTCTTTAACCTGGAACAGGTTCGCCGTTGAATCGAACGCTCAAGTTGTGGGGAGCAGCTTCTCTAGGTTTGAAATTCACTCTAAATTTGGCGTTTCCTTCCGATTGCACGTAATTCGGTACATTGCATCCGTTCACCGAAACTATTATTTCCAAGTTTCCGGCTCCGGCTTGGCTCGCGTTGACTGTGTAAATATCATAGGCACGTATTACAAGATGAATATTTTTACAATCATCGAGCAGCATATACGAGTAAGAGATGGTAAAATAATGCTTTCATACTTGTAAAATACACCGGACTGTCGACAAAACCTGAATTAATATCGGTAACTTTGACTTTACTCGCGTCGTAGGCTTTGATCAAAAATGGACTTCCTTCGACGTGATTTCCGTTTATTTTCACTTCGACGCTGTGATCGCCTGCATCAAATCAAACACGTACAAGACACGAGTCAAATTTACATAATTTTTCAATCAATCAGACGATGATCTCTGTTTATTTACTTACCAACATCTTTGGCTACAAATTGAGCTGAAAATCTGCCAGAGGTGTCCAAAGGTACGAGCTGAACAGGTAAAGCGATTCGACTCGGAGATAGGACTTGTACTTTGGGGGTTCCGATGGAGGGTTCGCATTCGATGACGAATTTCGCTGGTTTATCTACCGATACTTTGTCTTCGTTGGATAGAACGACTCTGGCTGCTTCGCTGACTGAGCAAGTGAAGGGTGATCCTGAAAAAATAATTCACACGATGAATTTTAATATCAGGACGTTTCAAAATGGCTCTAAATATTATTCAGAGATCAATAATCAAACTCCAGTTAGTGACTTACCAGGCACATCTTTCCCATTGAACCTCAAATCGACCGTATGAACTGCAGGTTGTCTCGGAGTAAACGATATAGCGTAAGTGTGAGGTCCTTGACCTTGAGCTGTAGTAGGAACACGTCCACCATTAACCGTAACCTCCAAATTTCCAGGACCAGCTTGACTCGTCTCAACTGTACATCAAAAAGGGAACAAACTCATCTCAAAATCCCACTCAATTTCATCCAGCACTTGAAAATTTACTCGATTTACTCACTGATAAAAGTAACAGGTTGCCCAATAACTCCATTTTTGACCGGTGTGACTTTGATAGCGTTCACATCGTAGACTTTGCAACTGAAAGGAGACCCAGCCAAGGGCACCTTTTTATAACTGACTCCGATCTTATGCTCGCCGACGAGTTTGGGACAGAATTCCACATTAAATGTTTGTTTACCGGTGTCTTTAACTAGAGCAGGTACCGACTGCCCGTTTGGACCTAAAGAAGTCTATTAATCAATATTTCGCCCTCGTGCCGGGAAAAAATACACAGGGAATTCGGTGGAGTTCTTAGTAATTATTTTAGTGTTTAAAATATTTAAGAAGAAGAAAAAAACTAAGCCAATGTTAACATATCATTTTTCAACAACAGTAAAAAAAATAAGCCAATGTCAATTTTTTTTCTCTAAAGTAGGTGTAGGTATTTATTTGTGTAATCAAAAATGATTTAATTCGCTAAATAAAAATTTTTCTACCGCGTTCGGTAATTAAAAAATGTGATTAATGTGAAATGTAGAACAAAATGGATCGAAAACTCTTTTGTTATCGCGTTAACACATAAAAAATTTATACATAAAAAAAAAGGTAATTTATAGCAGTTATAATAATACTTAGTGCGAATCATTCCACCTCTAAATTAATACACAGTCGATTTAAAAAAAAAAAAATGATAATAAAAAAAACGAAATAGCGGTGATAAAATTGATCAATTGTTTCAATCGCAAATCTATTTATACTAACAATAGGAATACGACTTTATAAAAAAAAGCAAAAGCAAAAAAAAAAGAAACATGCAAAGCGCAATATTCACAGCTGATTTGAAAAATTATATAGCCACAACCCGACGTACCATTCTATTTTACAACCCAACACCATCATTGCGAAATTTTTGAACAATATATATTTTCTGAAATAAAAAAAGAAAAAAAAAGCGCAACGTATTAATTTTTATTAAGATTAATACGCGTTCACCGAGAATGGAATCCGGAAAGAAAAGGAAGAGGAGGAATTAAGAAGTGGAACAGATTCGAGAATAATAAAAGAAAATAGAAAAACTAATAAAGGCGAAGTTTGTTTAATTTTGTACCTGGAAAAAATAATAAAATACCTCTTTGAATGGAAGAAATCAGAAAAACACGACAAGTATAGTACTAAAACTTTCGCAATAAATGGCTGAAAAAATAAATAAAAAATACAACAAGTTATTCGAGATTCAAAATCGTTTGGTATACAACACAAAAGAAGAAGGGGAATGGGAAGGAGATACATTCCTTCAAATTCATAGACAGTTATACATCGAATAAAATTTAATCCAAAATTTACGTGTTCAAAATTCACGCATTTTGATTTTTTCCCTAGAAATGACTTTCCAAATTCCAATTGATATTGGCAACACTGACAGAAAATAAAAAAAATAAATCATCTAGCAATTTTCAAAAAAAAAAAAAAAATCATTCAATTAACAATATGATTCATCAATTTTCAAACGATTCTTATACAAAAAACTCTACAAATCAAAAAAAAAAAAAAAAAAAAAAACATTCTTAATAAATCATCTGAGAACGACAAAAAACTTCAATTTTCAAGCAATTTTTTGGGAACATTTTACAAGTTGTGCGAGAACAACAATGAACAATTCATTCAGAACAGAGCTCAGACACGTCGTTCGGAAACGATTCGCTCAAAAATGACCATCGTTCGTGAACGATTTGACAATCCTTGAACGATTTGGTTGACAAATGAAAATCTCATAATGAATCATTCGCAAACGACTAAAAAATTATTCAATTTTAAGCAATTTTCCAATTTATCAGTACAATCTCTCGAGTCATTCGCGAACGATTCATTCAGAACAGCACTTATAATTTGCAAACTACCTACCTATTTGATAATTTTATAATAATTCGTTCATTGAACTACACCATGAAATTTTCACGCAATTTTTTTTGTGTAATTGAGAAGATTCCACAAGTCGTTCTAGAACGATTCACTCAGTCAAAGTAATGTTTATCATTCTCGAACGATTCTGATAAATCTCATAATAAATCATTAAATCGTTCACGAACTTCAATTTTTGCAAAAAAAAAAAAAGGTGAAAGAAAAATGTTTCAAGTCGGTCGCGAAAGATTCTCTCAAATGAGTGAATATCATTGTGAACGATTTGATCGTTTCATAATGAATCATTCGCAAACGACTAAATCAATAAAAAAATCAAATCATTCCAATTTTGAATTTTCAAGCAATTTTTTACAAAATTAGAAACACTTCTCAAGTCGTTCAGGAATGATTCGTCAAAAAATTATTATCGTTCGCGAACGATTTGATAACCCCATAATGACTCGTTCACGAACCAGTGAACCACAAAACTTGTGAAAAATTCGAACAAGAAAAATGTTTCAAGTCGTTCGAGAACGACTCGTTTCTGCTCGGAGGAGTGAACATCGTTCACGAACGATTTATAATCTTGCCACGGATCGTTCGCGAACGACTGATCAATTTTCTTTCATTATGTGTTTTTTTCACAATTTTTGTATTTTTAAAATTTTTATTTTCATTTTTACTTCCCTATTTCTCAAGTCGTTCGAGAATGATTCGCTCAAAACGTCAAAACAATGCTCATCGTTCCTGAACGATTTGATTTGACAATCTTATGATTAATCGTTCATGAATCATGAACTATAAATTTTGGTAAAATTTCCAACATGAAAATTTTTCCAACTCTTTCGAAAACGATTCGCTCAAGAAGTGAACATCGTTAATGAACGATTTGATAATCTTGCCACGAATCGTTCGCGAACGACTAATCTATTTTCTTTCATTATGCGTTTTTTTGAACAATTTTCATCATTTTAATTTTTTTATAAATGTTTATTTTTACATTTTACCTGCCTATTTTTCAAGTCGTTCGAGAACGATTCACTCAAAACAATGCTTATCGTTCTTGAACGATTCGGTTTGACAATCTTACGATGAATCGTTCATAAACTATAAATTTTGGTAAAAGTCTTTCGAGAACGATTCGCTCAAGAAGTGAACATCGTTCGTGAACGATTTTATAATCTCGCCACGAATCGTTCGCGAACGACTAATCCATTTTCTTTCATTATATGTTTTTTTTTGCACAATTTTCATCATTTTCATCATGTTTATTTTTATTTTTTACCTACCTATTTCTCAAGCCGTTCGAGAACGATTCACTCAAAACAATGCTTATCGTTCTTGAACGATTCGGTTTGACAATCTTACGATGAATCGTTCATGAACTATAAATTTTGGTAAAATTTCCAACATGAAAAATTTTTTAAGTCTTTCGAGAACGATTTGCTCAAGAAGTGAACATCGTTCGTGAACGATTTGATAATCTCGCCGCGAATCGTTCGCGAACGACTAATCCGTTTTTTTGCACAATTGACAATTTTCATCATTCTAATTTTTTAATTTTTTTTATTTTTACCTGCAGATTTCTCAAGTCGTTCGAGAACGATTCACTCAAAATAATGCTCATCGTTCTCGAACGATTTGGTTTGACAATCTTACAATGAATGAATCGTTCATAAACTATAAAATGTATAAATTTTGGTAAAATATTCAACAGGAAACATTTTTATTTTTTTTCAAGTCTTTCGAGAACGATTCGCTCAAGAAATGGACATCGTTCGTGAACGATTTGACAATCTCGCAATGAATCATTCGCAAACAACTCAACTATGTGATAACTAAACAATTTTGATTTCATTTTCACAAAATTTTGAATTTTTATTAATTAAAATTTTTTTATTCCTCAAGTCAAGTCGTTCGAAAACGATTTACTCAACGCAGTACCCATCGTTCGTGAACTTCAAATCATTTACCCAATAGGAAAAATATCTCAAAGTGTTCAAGAACGATTCGCTGAAAAAAATTTATCGCAGTGTTGCCAATTAACTATCATTTTCATGCAATTTGAAATCCCAAACAAATCGTTTTCAAAAATTCAAAGAATTGACAAAACGGCCAATAATTATAATGCATTAAAAAAATTCTTCAATTTTCATTGTTTTGGCAATTTTTTAGGTGCACCATAAAGCTTGAAAAAAATATACATAATACTTATGTACAACACATCATCCTACCCTATCAGGCTATCAACAATTTTACTATACATAAACCAAACCCTCATCTTCAACACAAAAATCTTAAATTTACACAAGCAAAGAGCGCAAACATCACAGCTCGATTGCAAAAAAAAAAACACCCAGAAACGTCAACCACAGTGCTATGCAATAAAATTTCGTGATATCTAATGCTGATCATTTAATACACCTAAGATTTATAAAAACGAGCAAACCATGCCATAGTACGAGTATTTCTTAGAAGTGAAATCAATCTGATACATACCCTCCACATTGACTTCGATATCTTCTAAATTGCCGGATACGTTGCTCATTGTGAAGTAAGAATTACTGCCAACGGGTGCTGAATTTAAAGCGGCTCCATTTACTAATGGAAAATCTCCGCTGACGTTGGCAATAAACGGTGAACCTAAAAAAAGCCCATCGAATGCTCATTTAGCAATTTTTTTTCTTTTCAATGGTAATACTTTTCTATTTTAAATTAGAATTACGTAGGATAACTTTACCTGGTACTGGTTCTTTATTGAAATGAATGCTAATAATATGATCAGTCGGTTCAATTGGTACGAAACTGACGGTAAATTTAGCATTTCTTTGCGGATGGACTTGTGTCGGAATATTTGTACCGCGAGCGCTAATTGTAATTTCTAAATTTCCTTCTCCAGCTTGACTAGCATCCACTGTAAATCATACAAATGAATTTTGAAAATCCACTTCCATCGAAAGGAACCGGTACCTACATCATTTAATATGAGATTTTTTTTCTAACGCTTACCAGTAAATTGAAGCGTATTTCCCACATGTCCTTTGGGCACATTGCCAACGATCACTTGTTTAGCATCGTATACTTTTGAAACAAAAGGTGTACCGTAGATCGGATGGCCATTATAGTCGACAGCTATCGTATGAGATCCAACTTGTTGTGGAGTAAATTCAGCTGTGAAACCGCTGTGAACGTTTCCGGTCACTTTTACCGGTAATTCACTGGTAGGTCCTGAAACAATCGAAGATCATATAAATGGTTTGAGATCGCAATGGATGTTTTTATACCCGACGAGAATTTTTTACACAAGTCTCTCTCTGCAGGTGTAGGTAGATATGTTTCCTTACCGGTAACAGAAACTGAAAGTTCGGCTGAAGCACTGTTGTCTACAGTCATGTGAAATCTTGCCACTTGGTTAACTGGTATTAATTCTAAACTACTGAAATTCACTGATACTCTACTCGTATCCGAAACTGAGCACACAAACGGGCAACCTGAAACAGAAGAAAAGTAAATTTGAAAATTTAAATTTACACAACATTGTACACAGAAGTTATTAATTTGAGCTGAAGGAAAAATTATTCAAAAACGACGTTCATCAATTTGAAAAATATTATGAGGAGCATGAAAAAAACAACTGAATGCAAATTTCATTCAATTTCGACATGAATAACTCAAAGAGCAAGAGCCTATGAAGAATTTTAAATGGACAGAGTCACTTCTGAACTTGTAATTTTTTAACCTACTTATCCAAAAATTAAAACCGAAAAAATTAGTTTATTTCAAATAATACAAAAATATTTATTTAAAACCCACGAAAATTATTATGATTTTTCCAATTTGAAAGAAAAATTGATGGAATAAGTATGTTGCCTCAATTCTGAACATTACTACATAAAGTTCAATAATGTATAAAAATTGATGTTAAAAAAAAAAAAAAAAAAAAAACAGAATTTTTCGGACATGCGATTCTACAAACAAATTATGAAGAAAACAAGAGCAAAAAATACTTTGATTTTTTTCAAGATGGAAAAAATGGGAAAATTCAAACAAAAATTTTAAAAATTTACAAAAGTTTTTTTTTCTAAATTAAACAAATCAAAAATTGACTTTTTATGTTTGAATGAAAAACAGGCAATAAAGAATTTAAGCATTTTTTGAGATGATTATTTCAAATAGAAAAAGTCAAAAAATTGGAAATCAAAATGGAGAACTCTTATAAAACCATTCCAAAAGTTCTGCAGGACCTAATACAGTGTTTCTCAGATTCTCTCCCTCCCTCTGGCTCTCGCCCTAAAAAGCACTCTCAAGATTCGGGATCCTCTAAAATAGCCACAAATGAGTGTTTTCTTTTTCAAGTGAAGTAGTACTGTAGAATGTAATTCGATTTTTTTTTCAGTCCGAACAATAAATTATGAGAAAATAAATTTTCTTACAATTAGTCTTTTTTTATGAAACTGGCAGGATTTTTTCAGCACTCGTTGAACTTTGCAAGACCCGTTAAACATCCAATATGCCGATAAAAAGTCACAAATTACAGAAAAATACATATTTTGAGGAATCGAAAAAGAGATTTTGAATGAAATTAATTCATCTCTAATTTATTTTTGGTAAACACTTTCAGTGGTCGATTTTCATGAAATTAAAAATACCTCAAAAGACTTTTTGACGATTTGTACAATTTTTTTCAACCTGAACAATTCTCACGATAGTTCAATCAATTCGAATGGATTTTTTTGAGAATTTTTTCTATATTCTTCAGATCCGTGAATTTTGGTGAAAGTTGGGAAAAAGGATGCTTCATCTCGCTAAATCTGAATCTGACCATGAAAATGACTTTTGATCGAATAGAGACGTTCCAAGGACGAAAAATATTGGTAAAAATATTTTTTTATCGTTCAAAAAGCTTGAAATTGTCTTAAAGATGGAAAATGCATAGGAAATATTTGTAAATTGACATTTTTTTCTCTCGAGAACACTTTTCGATATGTTCGTCTCTGATTTTAACGAGGATACGATTTTTGGGACGTGTTTCTGAAAACTTCAAAAGCAACATTTCAACTGCCTAATTTTTCTAATTTTTAGAAAAATTTTTCACCTGCATAATTTTCTATTTTTTTATGTATTTGAGCTGTTTTGATTTTTAAAATCGATTTTAAAATTTTGGAAGTGGCATAAGAAATCACTCGAGTTGAACACCCTCCCCCCCCCATTTCAACAGGAATACGATTTTTGGAAAATTTATGACCTAAAAATCCCAAGATCAAAATTTCAAATGCTCGAATTAATTTTTTACTTTTTGATCGATTTTTGAAAAACCAAGAATGGAACCCTCTTCCCCCCCCCGATCAAACTCTGCCATTTTTGCATATTTGAGTTGTTTTGATCTTTAAAATCAATTTTAAAATTTTGGAAGTGGCGTAAGAAATCACTCGAGTTTAATACCCTCTCGCTCCTCCCCCCTCCCCCATTTAACAGGGATGCGATTTTCGGAAAATTCATGACCTTAAAATCCCAAGATCAAAAATTTCAAATGCTCGAATTAATTTTTCACTTCTTGGTAAATTTTTGAAAAAACAAAAATGGAACCCCCCTTCCCCCTGATCAAACTCTGCCATTTCTAGTAATTTAAGAGGCCTCATAGTCATATAGCGATTTTCGATTTTTCCAAAATTTTTGAATATCTCCAAAAAACGCGAAAATGAATTTAGACAGCCAGAAATTTGAATTCTGACTTATTCTCGACTCATTTCACGAGTTGACTCAGAATTGCTGCCATTTCTGGTCATTCTAGAGACCTCATAGCGATTTTCAATTTTTCCAAAATTTTTGAATATCTTCAAAAACCGCGAAAATGAATTTAGACAGCCAGAAATTGAATTCTGACTTATACTCGACTCATTTCACGAGTTGACTCAGAATTGAGGAGAATTCTTCGTGATCATTTCGAGAACTTTACTTTTTTCCCCACAATACAGTACGATTTTTTATTTTTCCCATTTTTAAAATTTTCATCAAGCAAATCTCGAAGTGTCCATGTGGAAATCGTTCCAATTTGTTGATTTAACTGTTCAAACAGGTCGAGAATTAGCCCGAATTTGATTTCTAGTTGTCTAAAATTGATTTTTGTATTTTTTGAAATTTTTAAAAATAATTCTGAGAAGATCTCAAAATGCGCTGGAGGCTCAAAAATGGCTGAAATGACCAAATTCAGTTTTAAGGACTCAGTGATATGAGCTTCAAAACTGATTTTCATAATTTTTACTGGAAAAGAATACATTAAAAAAAAAACAACAAAAAACAACAGTAATTTCAGAAATTGCCATTATTTTATGGATTTTTGAAAATTCACCATACATCGAAAAATTCTAATTCGAGTATTTGAAATTTTGTTTATGAAAGTTTCAAGTTAGGGTCATTCCACGTCAATTGGGCCAAGAAGTGGTAGGGGAGTTCGGCGATTTTTTTGAAATTTTTCCTGTGGGAAGACCTTCCGAAGGGATGACCAATGGCGCAAATCGCAGCCCTCTAGCTCATTTTTAAAGGCAGCCAGGGGGTGTCAAAGTTTTCAGTGATCCTAAAATATCATCCATTTCAGCAGTGGATTACTCGATAACCGCGATACCTACCAAAATGGAACTTTTGCTCATAGTTAGGGGTCTTGAAAGGCTTTTTGGTGATATCATAAAAATCAGTGTTTCCACTTTTTTTCGTACAAAAAATTAGCTCAAAAAGTTTCAAAACGTAGTTTTCATATCGTTCCGACTCTCAAAAATTCTGAAAAAAATATATCATGTATAACTTTTTATGCTGAACAACATATTGAAAAATTGGGATGGTAACATGTTGCAAAGTCTATTTTTAAAAAATTTAAAGTTTGCGAAAAAATGCGATTTTTCGATTTAAAACATGAAAAAAAGTTTTTATAGGTGAAGATGACCCATTTGACCCCTATTTTTACGTAGATGTCGAAATAGTTGAAAAAACCCTTTCACTCGATGAAATAAGCTCCTCACAAAAAATCAAAATTCGAAAAAATTCAATTTTCAATTTCAATCATCAAAAAAAGTTTAAATTTATTCAGTTGTCTTGACCTCTTTCTGACGTATTTCATGAAAAAGTTGATGAAAATTACACTCGCAACAAAAAAAATAAAAATTCGTTCATTCTTTGAATCTTTTAGAATTTTGATTTTTTTGTGAGGAATTCATTTCATCGGGTGAAAGAATTTTTCCAACTTTTTCGACAGATACGTAAAAATAGGGGTCAAAAATGGGTCAACTTCACCTATAAAAACTTTTTTCCATGTTTTAAATCAAAAAATCGTTTTTTTTCGTAAACTTTGAATTTTTTAAAATTGACTTTGCAACATGATACCATCCCAATTTTTTAATATGTTGTTCAGCATGAAAAGTTGTGCATAATATATTTTTTTCAGAATTTTTGAGAGTCGGAACGATATGAAAACTACGTTTCGAAACTTTTTGAGCTAATTTTCTGTACGAAAAAAAGTGGCAACACTGATTTTTATGATATCACCAAAAAGCCTTTCAAAACCCCTAACTATGAGAAAAAGTTCCATTTTGGTAGGTATCGCGGTTATCGAGTAATCCACGGCTGAAATGTATGATATTTTAGGATCACTGAAAACATTGACACCCCCTGGCTGCCTTTAAAAATGAGCTAGAGGGCTGTGATTTGCGCCATTGGTCATCCCTTCGGAAGGTCTTTCCAAAGGAAAAATTTCAAAAAAATCGCCGATCCCCCCTACCACTTCTTGGACCAATTGACGTGGAATGACCCGTTATGCTTTTTGCGAAAATTGCATTCCTGTTCAAATTCGAAGGAGGGGTCAACTCAAGTTGTTCTCTATGTCCCATTTTCAAAATTCTAAAATCCATTTTAAAGACAAAAAAAAGCTCGAAAAAAATCAAAAAAATTTGCCTTATTTACACTTGGAGCCTTTGAGTATCCCCCTCCCCCTCTGATGTTTTGGAATAAAGTAGGATTATGACGATGGGTTTTAAGGCTGAAAATACACATCACGAGAAATTGTGAAAAAATCGATTTGGGCCAATTCACTCATTTTACCCCCTCCCTCTCCACGCCCACACAACACCATCTGCAAGACATTCTTTCAATTTGAAATTCTCATTGATCAAGAAAAGATTTCATCGAAACAAACTTTCACAATAATCTCAAAGTAGAATATCGAACTTTTCAATTTTTTTTTTTTATTAATTTTTGAAATTCAGTCTATTGAGTTTCCGAGGTCAAGCCATAACAAATCATTTAGAATTTCACTACGCATAAAAATGAGAAAATACTCCGATTAAGAAACTCTGCTCGACATGCTCGCATTATGGAACTGAATCTACAAAAAATAAACCTGCGACAAAACGAGCCTACTTAATAATACGATTATCGAGGATTTCCTCATAAACCTTGGTCGGTTGAAAAATTCAGCATATAAAATACTAAATACATAGGTATCACGAAATTATTATGCAATCGGACTTCGACTTCTAATAAATCCGTCGACAATTCCTCTTCACACGTTAGTTGGTATTTCAACATGTAGCTTTTACCAAAGCACTCGAAAAAAACTACACACTAAGATCCCATTCTTCTGGCTTTCCGCAGCATACTTGGTCTCATAAATTCACTCAGCTCTTCTTAACTCTCCACTCATCCGATTAGTATTCTGTTGTGGCGATTGCACAACTCGAGCATATAGACGCAAGTATCATCTTAAGAACCCACGTAATCTTACCTGATACGGTTTCTCCGTTGAATTTAATATCGATAAGATGAGGCTTCGGCTGTTCTGGCGTAAATGAGACTAGACAACGACCTCCGCCTACTACAGTAACGTGATTTGGTACTTCGCCTTCGTTGATTGAAATCTCCAATTGACCTTCACCAGCTTCGCTAGCGTCAACTATACAAAGATGCGACAGAACAAAAAGAAAAACAAAGAGCAAAATGAGTAAAATCAAACTTTCATTCTTCATCTGCTAGGTAGTACTTCCTTCCTTTGCTGGCGAGTCAAACAAGGCATCGTGAGTATATATATAAGGAGGCATGACTTGCATTATACATTTTGATTTCATTCCATTCAACAATGTAAATGTATTTTTAATATACAAGAGCCAGAGCCAGAGCCATCGCCCGCCAGCCTTATTATTCGAAATACACCGAACATTCGAACAATCGTCGTAAAACATTTACTCGCATATAAGTAGGTATAAGTAAATAAAAATACATTTGCATAAAATGCATTCTATGCCCATAAAACGTTTCTACATATTGTATATACTTTCACTTGGAAATTTGGCTCGATTGTTGTTGTAAGAAGAAAAAACCAGAAACAAGACGCGATACAAAGTTTAACGTAGGTACCTTTGAATTGACAGGGTTGTCCGACTACGCCATTTTTCACATCGGTAACATGTATATAAGATGTATTATACACCTTGGCCACCAACGGGCCTCCTATGAGTTTATCACCAGCTACGGAGACATCGATAAGGTGGCTGCCCACCTCGGTGGGTATAAATTCGATACGGAATACTCCGTTACTTCCTTCGGAAAATATGGAAGTTGGTAAATTACGTTTGGACGGACCTAAAAAAAAAAAAGGAAACCATTGTAAAAAAAAAAAAAAGGCTCATTTCCTATACTTAATTTGACACTTGGCAAATCTGAATCACTTACTCATAACCGTAGCTCGTAAATCACTTCTTCTAAATCCAATAGCGCTGATTTGGAAACTAGCCGAGTGATTGGCCGGTACAAGCCGGACCGCTTCTCCAATAACTGACATCTTCGGACCGACAGTTCCGCTGGGCATGACTGATATTTCCCAAGGACTTCCTGCGAGGAAAAAAAAATCAAAGAAAAACCGAATTAACGAGATGATATTTTTATTCGTTAAGTAATTGCAAAATGCACACCGAGTCATCGCGATGTTAAGGTTTTATTTTTGCAACGTAACGCGACGATAAGATTAAGTGTTGTCATCTTGACGAAGTCGTCGTTCCAGTTTTTTAGACGAATTTCCTCCGAAAAAAGAGGGATATTGGGTATAATGGGATTTAATGAAGAAGTAAGACGTAAAGTGATATTTTTCATACGTTTTAGGATCTTTCAAAAATATCGACGTGCAGTTCGAAAATAACAGCTCTTCAACAATGGAAATCACTTCGATCATTCTCGATCAATTTGGCAGAATTTTATAAAATTTTACAGTTTTTTCATACTAGAAATTAAATTGAGTCACCATTTCAGATGATTTTGATTTTCCAAAGCAAGCCCATTTTTTCTCCAAAAAAAATAAAAAAATTTTCTCCAAAGAATGAAAACATTTTAAAAATTTTCATATAGTTTTTTCTCATTTTTTTTTGCTGAAAATTTTCAAAAATTGAAAATATTTCAACGTTTATACCTACGTTTTACTGAGGAAATGAAAAAGAGTTTAGATAATGATCAAAAATCTCAACTTCTTACAAATCGAGTCTTTTCCCGACTGAACAACTTTTTCAATCTTCTAAAACGATCAAATAAACGTAGTCGAATAAACCACGTCACAATACTTTTTGGTTTTTCTATACCTATTTACGAAAAGAGATAGGACAATGGGAGAGTCATTGGAAGGGTCAGATTGAAAAAATAACATGATCATCGTGTACTAATGTCCTTAAAAACCTAATAAACTTGCACATTTTACACAAATTTTCCTACATATTTTCAGGAAATCAAGGGGGCAATATTGAGGCATTGGAGAGTTTTAGAGAGGGTTTGAATACAAAAAGTAAGTTGATATTCGTATTCGGCCCGCCCAAAAACCCAACAAAGCACAATCGTGTCGCACGATTTTTCCTATTTTCAGATGGGAGGGGGCAAATGGGAGCAATGGGAGCATTGAAGAGGCCGACTCAAAAAAATATTATGTCGATATTCGAATTCAACACCTCCCAAAAAAACCTATATGAATCAATACGTCACACGACCATTGACATTTTTTTTTTCACATGTTGGCCAAAATTTCGGGGCTTTATGCCCCCTCCCCTCCCCTCTCCTCCCTTCCATTCCTTTCCGAGATTCTCGGTCCTCGTTATGAAAAGTCGACGGTTTCTATTTTTAATTTTCAAATTGTAGTTCCGAAATTTGGCAAGCATTTGAAAATAATATTTTCAAACAAAGGTTAACTTTGGACTTTTGAAATTTTTGCAGATTTATAAGGTTAGCATAAAGCCTCCACCATTCCTAACGAATTGTTTATTAACAATTATAGTGGATCTGTTTTCAAACAAATTGTTTACGTATTGATTGATTCAATTCTCAGTGAATTGTTTGTGAGAGTATTATTACTTCATTTCAGGGAATCATTCATGAACGAATTGATTAATTTTTTGAAAGAACCATTCGCGAACGAATTGATCAATTCTTCAATTTATAGATCAATTCGTTCACGAATGATTCACCAAAAATTATTCAATTGGTTCGTGAACGATTCGCCGAAAACTAAGTAAATGTATCGATTCGTTCGCGAACGAGTCACTTATACGAATCAATTTGTTCACGAAAGGGAATGATTCACCAAAAATTATTCAATTCGTTCGCGAATGATTCGCCAAAAATTATTCAATTCGTTCGTGAACGACTCGCCAAAAATTAAGTAAATGAATCGATTCGTTCGCGATCGAGTCACTTATACGAGTTATACGAATCAATTCGTTCGCAAATGATTAACCAAAAATTATTTAATTTGTTCGTGAATGATTCACCAAAAATTATTCAATTTGTTCGCGAATGATTCACCAAAAATTATTCAATTCGTTCGCGAGTGATTCACCAAAAATTATTCAATTCGTTCGTGAACGATTCACCAAAATTAAGTAAATGAATCGATTCGTTCGCGAACGGGTCACTTATACGAACCAATTCGTTCGCGAGTGATTCACCAAAAATTATTCAATTCGTTCGTGAACGATTCACCAAAATCAAGTAAATGAATCGATTCGTTCACGAACGGGTCACTTATACGAACCAATTCGTTCGCGAATGATTCACCAAAAATTATTCAATTTGTTCGTGAATGATTCACTAAAAATTATTCAATTCGTTTGTGAACGATTCATCAAAAATTAAATAAATGAATCGATTCGTTCGCGATCGAGTCACTTATACGAGTTATACGAATCATTTCGTTCGCAAATGATTCACCAAAAATTATTTAATTTGTTCGCGAATGATTCACCAAAAATTATTCAATTTGTTCGCAAATGATTCACCAAAAATTATTCAATTCGTTCGTGAACGATTCACCAAAAATTAATTTAAGGAATCGATTCGTTCGCGAAGGATTTACCAAAAATTATTCAATTCGTTCGTGAACGATTCACCAAAAATTAATTGAATGAATCGATTCGTTCACGATCGAGTCACTTATACGAATCAATTCGTTCGCGAATGATTCACCAAAAATTATTTAATTTGTTCGCGAATGATTCACCAAAAATTATTCAATTCGTTCGTGAACGATTCACCAAAATTAAGTAAATGAATCGATTCGTTCGTGAACGGGTAACTTGTACGAATCAATTCGTTCGCGAATGATTCGCCAAAAATTATTTAATTTGTTCGCGAATGATTCACCAGAAATTATTCAATTTGTTCGCGAATGATTCACCAAAAATTATTCAATTCGTTCGTGAACAATTCACCAAAATTAAGTAAATGAATCGATTCGTTCGCGAACGGGTAACTTGTACAAATCAATTCGTTCGCGAATGATTCACCAAAAATTCTTCAATTCGTTCGTGAATAATTCACCAAAATTAAGTAAATGAATCGATTCGTTCGCGAACGGGTAACTTGTACAAATCAATTCGTTCGCGAATGATTCACCAAAAATTCTTCAATTCGTTCCTGAACGATTCACCAAAAATTAAATAAATGAATCGATTCGTTCGCGAACGAGTCACTTATCTTATATCAATGAATCAATTCGTTCACGAACGAGTCACTTATACAAATCAATCCGTTCGCGAATGATTCACTAAAAAACGTAATTCGTTCGCGAGCGATTCACCTAGAAATCAATCAATTTTTTCGATTCGATTCACTTCACTTAAAAACAGATCAACTCTTATACAATAGTTTCATTTTTAAAAAAAAAGAAAAAAAACGAACCAATAGTAAATTAATTGATCCGTTTGCGAATGATTCACCTGGAAATTAATCAATTTATTTAATCACCAATCGTTCGTAAATGATTCGATTCGATTGTAAACAAATCAATTGCTACACAAATGTTTCAAAAAAAGTGACTCAATTTGTTCGTAAAAGATTTATGTTCTGAAGAAAAGTCGGTCTTCTCAAGCATAGTGCGTGAGTGTTTTTTTGCTCTCAACACCAGTCCGATTTTAAACAAAATGATCCATGAAAATTTTTTTGCGATTTTTTCTTCAATTTTTTTGAAATTTTTAAAAATGCAAAATTTTGCAATTTTTAAATTTCACGGTAAAAAAAGGAAAAATGGGTGTTTATAATTGGGAGAAGAGGATTACACATTTATTTTAAAAAATTTACATCCTCACAAAATCGAGTTACTATCTACTTTTGGAATGTGCAATTTTCCCAATTTTTCAAGTGTTGTGTTTTTTACAATTTTTTTGAGCTTTTTCTACTTTCTTTCTCAATTTAAAAAAAAAAAACAATGAAACGTTTCATCTCAAAACGTTTCAAATGACGTAAGTAGTAATTCAAATTCTACCTAAATTTGATACTTATCATTACGTACATAAAACATACAACTTCCTTTCATTGTTGATAAGAAAAAAGTAGACTAAGATGTGAGTCTAAGCACACATTTAGAATGTCAACCACTCTCACCATAGTACTTACATATGGAACTCCACCCAAAAGCCAACTGATAAGAATGCAGTATGTAATGTAGGTACCTATGTACTATTCATGTATTGTACCAATGCACAACGAATAAATAATCACCTTTAGGAAATGCTATCTCACAGAGGGTGTGCCAAGATCACCTAGTACAATAAATGGGGCTACATGTACTGGAGATGGATTTAGACATAGTACTCTATACTTATGTATATCAATGTCCCATGTCTCAAGATAAACTTGATGTACAACTCTTCCTCTTCCCCTATCATCTTGAAGTAAAAGAGACAATATCGAGGAGTTATTCCATCGATCACTCAACATCTCAATCCAGCGACAAAAAGTATTCAGAAGAAAATCCGGCCATACTTGACACTCTGCTGCAAATTGCAATCAGCTTTTTTTCAATTACTGTCTGTCGCACTGGATCGTTTCCATTTTATAGTATTCTGCCAATAAGTATACGTACCTTAGCTACACATACAATTAAACTATATAGCACATTATACGATGCCGTTACACTTCTGTCAGCAGAGCCGGCACAGCGAGAAATAAACGTGTTATATTTTAATTTTCGCTAATTCCTCGTTCCACGCAATCGTCTTGCTCGACTCGTATTTCGCGAAACGTTTATTAAAAGCGCGCCAATTGTTACCGCGGTGCAGTTCCGGGTTCGCACATGAGCCAATCAAAATGGCAAGCTTAGTAGTCAGCGTCAGCAGTATTCTGAATACGATGACGTATCGTAATCGTATCTGCATAAAGAGTCATTGATTCGTTACGATTCGATACGCGATCGACGATCGTGCTCGTGTCGGTGGAAAATTTCCCCTATAGATCGACTCACCATTAAGATAGACAACACTCTGTAAATGGGAAGAAAAAAGATAATTGGTATTCCACGTACACATACTCGTACGAGAGATCTAAGAACACGTCAACGATCGTCAATCGACGACCTCTAATTACCAACTGAATTAGATAATCGTTCTATATTTGGCAGGCAGGTACCGAAAATTATACACTTTCGAGTCTTATTGCCTAGCTCGATGCATTCAGGTAGAGTACATTTCTTTTAAGGGCGTGTGATTCTCAACACCAATTCTGATGCATTCTTTCCTCGTTTATAAACAAAAGTACCCAACAGGTACTCTTATGATAACCGAAGGAACTCGACGAGTAAAATTTTTCACATTTCAACGATGAACTTGACTATAGTCGAGTCGATAAGACGATTAAATTATAACGAACGAAGGCTACAGCAGCACAACGACGACAGTATGGAATTTATCTTCTTTGATAACTTTTTCTCATTTACATAAACACGCGAGGTCGTTCGAAAAATCGGAAGAATATTAATGATGATTTTTCCCCCCTCGATGTTACCTATTTCAACTTCCAAAAAATTATAGATACAATATATCAACGTGTTGTAAAACTGCACCAATCGTGTTTGCATGTGAAATTTTCACATCGTTAATTCGTTAATCCTCCATGTACCAGATAGATACGTCTGGTGAATACTTTTTCTTTCTAATTTGTACGTACAGAACGGCTCAGATAGTTCGATAGGGTCAAACTGGGATTAAATCGTTAAGAGATTTTTTTTCTCTTCGAGTTAAATATTTGTATTTTACGTGTTTTTGTGTACCATATGGGCAGAGGATGAGGAATGAATTCGACGACGATGGCACGAATTCAAGATGCAGGAAGCCCGAACCCGAAGTCAATAAACTTTTAATATGAAAGCTTCTAATTGATTTGATTTTTTTTTTTTAATCGTAGCAGATTCGAGAATTTAGAGGTGATCTATGAGAAGAGCGAGACAATTGAAATGCTGGTGAACTTTCTTTTAGAAGTAGGTAGATTATGATTATGACTATACAAACCTATAAGCACATATTTTACATGAAACGTGATTCAATTTATAGTTACTTATTTTATTGCTAGTTCTTTTCTCGAATGATCTACGAATGATTTTTTTTTTTTTAGATTTCAAGGTCTCATTTTTACTCGATCGATTATACAAATAGGTACATAATATTATTCAATTTTTACGAGTAATGGGAAAGGGAAAAAAGTGATTTTTTCATGATCTAAGAGTACTTTGTCTTGAAACAAAAATTATCAACGTAAAAATTATTTTTAAAATATATTTTTTTTAAAAGTGGTTGAAATAGAGAAAATATTATGAAAATTGTTAAAATACTAAAATCATAAAAATATATGTAATTAAATTTTCAAAGTTATAAAATAATTATTGAAAGCAATGAAAAAAATATAAACGACAAAAAGTCATAAAAAGCTGCCTTCAACTCATTAAAATTGAAATAAACACATGAAAAAGTTGTTCGATGTGTAAAGAAACTCAACGCAATGGGTTATTTTTGCAATTTTTCAATATTTTTGTTTACAACGAAGGGTTAATTATTGTGGCATGCAGAGGACTCGTAACAAAAAAAACGATTCGAAATTCCAAACCGAAAACATGGCAAACGATATGCCATGCCACACAATTTACAATAATTTTTTTTCAACTGACCGAAATGGGTGGGGTGAAGAAAAACTACAATCTGGAAATTTGGCAGGAAATACCGTTATTGGTAGAAAACACCAAAAAAACATTTCAAAAAGCATCAAGATAATTTAAAACTAGGTATAAAAAAACTGATAGTGATAACATTTCATCAATATTTGGTAAAATTGGCAAAAAATTGTAAACAAATACAACGTGGTCAAAAAACGGTTAAAATAACATAAAAATATACTTAAAAACATCAAAAGAATTTAAAAGTCTGAAAAACTGATGAAATTTTACCAAAATTTAGTAAAATTTTGTCAAAATTGCACCCAAAAAAAAAACATTAAAAAACTTGAAAAGCATTGAGATCATTCAAAATAACCATAAAACCGATGAGATTTTACCAAAATTGAACAAAATTCAATTGAAACATCATTTTAAAAAATGTTAAAAATGACAAAAAAAATAATGTTGAAATCATTTTAATGTTGCCAAAACCTGAAACAATTATTTTTTGAAAATTAGGTGAAAAAAATTAATCAAAAATTGTAAAACAAAAACCTGTTGAAAATGATGAAAAACACATTAAAATTAATTTTTAATGTTACTAAAAACTGAAACAATTTTTTGAAAATTCGTGTAAGGGGACAATATGGCTTCACTGGCTAGACAGGCACACTTATCGTATTTCTATCAGTGGTAATATAAATCTTTCATTAATAAGGAAAGTACTAGAGAATCCAATCAAATAGATCAATTCTATAGTACTTTAAGAAAGAGCTATTCGATGCATTAAATTAAGGTGAAGTGTTGAGTACGTGGGAACCACCAGGGAGGTATTTTCACATCAACCATTAAGGCCAGATGTGAAAAGCTCGTAAGTTCATAAAGCTCAATTCCTTCTAAACTTGAGACTATCAGCCAATTCAAGAAGGAATTGAAGTTCACTTGTTGATTCACGCTTCACCGCCACCATGTAGGTCTGATTGTCAGAGATAATAGGGCCACTCACTCCTACATAAGTTTAGTGCTTGAATCTCAGGTCCTCCGCCTTGACTGAATCGGGTCTTGGGGAGTAAACGTGTACGTATTAGTCTTAGGTCTTTAAAGTTCTACCCAATGAGGGCAAAGTGATTGTTGACACGGGAGTAGGTAAAAGTGATCCTACGAGGTATAGTCAGAAAGTAAGTTTCACATTTTTTTAAAAAATAGAAGGCGTGGATATTTTTTGACTAAAATTGGAGGGGATGTAGTTCAAACATTCGACCAGATCTGACAAAATTTATTTTGCATTTGGGTGCATTGTTCGTATTTCACAGCGTGATTAGTAAAGTGCTGATAAAAAAATGCCATCCAAAAATTATATTTCAGAAAAAATGAATTTTTCAACCTAACAAAATAAAAATTCATCGGAAAATTGATTGAGAACCACTCAAGACATAACATACTAACATTATTTTGTTTCAATCAAAATCCAAATGAAGTAGATTGTTCAGTGATAATCTGCTGAATGTCGGCATTGTCGACAGTCACTCAGCACCAGAAATTTTGCGACCATCACATGAACAAATTACAGCGCCAAATAACATCTTAACTTGAAATAACATCAGTATGATACGTTTTGAGTAATTTTTGATAAATTTTAGTCATAATTATTACAACTACAATTTTTTTTTCGCCAAATACCACATTTGGACGGCATTTTTTCATCAGCACTTAACTAATCACGCTGTGAAACACGAACAACGCACCCAAATGCAAAATAAATTTTGTCAGATCTGGTCGAATGTTTGAACTACATCCCCTCCAATTTTGGCCAAAAAATATTCACGCCTTCTAGGTATTTAAAAAAAAAAATGTGAAACTTACTTTCTGACTATACCTCGTACTTGTACTTATGCCACTGTACTGTGGAATATCCTTTTCTTAGTAAGCAATGTGTAGAGTTTTTATATGTATAAATAATTAGACTTAAGTGAAACGTGTTATAATTAATTTCATCAATTATAACAAAGTGTTTGTAATTATTGTGTTCTTATTTTGCGTGTGGTTCGAATTAATATGAGTACAAGGTAATTTCGACTAAAACTGTTTAGACTGGTATTTATTAGTAGGTACTCAAACGGCTGAGCTAGCAGCTGGTAAGTGTGTTTTTAAATGTGATAAGAAATACTGCTTAGGGAGTAATTCTCATCATAACCTATTAGGCATTTAGTATCATCCTATTTCCCATTACAGAGTCACATTAAGTACCTATCTAACATTCGGTGAAAAAAATGAACCAAAAATTGCAATTAAACATGTTAAAAATGACATAAAAAATACTTTTTGAAAAAGCATTAAAATCACCATAAATTATGAAAAGCTGATGAAATTCCAACAAAGTTTAATGAAATTTATTGAAAATTGTTCAAGAAAACCTTAAAACATTTGAAATATGCTAAAAATAGTAGTATAAAGACACTTGAGAAAAAAAAACATTAAAATAAATAAAAATCATCATTATCAAAATTATGCAATTTTTGTGGAATTCGGTGATCAAATTTTATACGGTTTTGATTACCTACTTTCAATAGCTTTCATCATTTTCATTTTCAGAGTTTTTTAATGCTTTTTGAGTACCTACTTTCATCTCCAATTGATAGTATTTATTGTGAAGCTGCAGAGCTTCCTCCTGATTTTAGGAAAATTCTCATGACAAACAAATTCTTAACAACTGTTGCAAATAATCCATCTCACCCTCTTCAAAGGTCACTCAATGTCTACAGCTCTCAGCATTTCCTCCATACTTCAGGTCCAATCCCAGAATTTATCAAAAATATGAACAACCTACAAATTGACCTAAAAAACCTAATACATCAACCAAAATCTTAGCCCCCTTGGTCTCTCAAACCTATACAGATGGAATTTTACTTAAGAAACTACCCAAAACATGATCACTCCCCATTATTAATCAAGAGTCCTTACTTAGAACTGTTATCAAACTATACTGAATATAACTTATGCTTCACAGATGGTTCAAAAATTTCTAATATTCATACTGGTTATGCTTACTCAATTAATGACAAAGTTCTCAGTTTCAAAATTCACAACTGTGCCTCAATTTTTACTGCTGAACTCACTGCCATAAAACATTGCCTAATAGATATAATTTCCATTCAATCAGAAAATAAAAAATTCTTAATCCAAAGCGACTCACTAAGTTCACTGCTATCCATTCAAAACATTTTTTCTGACCATCCCATAGTCCAAGACATACATAAGTCCCTTTTTAACCTCCAATATTATGATTACTCAATTAGCTTCATGTATGTTCCCAGCCACATAGGTATCACTGGAAACGAATCTGTTGATAGATTAGCAAAAACAGCCGCTACCCCCTCCCCTCTTACGACTCTCACTCCTGATGACATTAAATCTCTAATCACTCACAACACATTTACTAACTGGCAGAACTTTTGGTCACAACAAACTTCAAACAAACTCTTCCAACATAAAAAAACTACTCTCCCCTGGAAAAATCTAGGCCACCTGAACAGAAAAGAAGAAATCCTGATTACTAGACTAAGAATAGGCCACGCAAAAATTACTCATAACCACTTATACCAAAAAGAACCAAAACCCTCATGCCAATTTTGCAGAAACGAACCCATATCCGTCCAACACATACTTTTCAACTGTCCCCAACTAAAACAAAACAGACTTACACTACAGATAAAAGAAAACCCACTACTATCCCTGACGAACCCTCAGAAATACAAAAATTCATCTCCCTAGTAGAAAACATCGGCCTCACAAACCAAATCTAGCCCCCCCCCCCCTTACGGGTGTAATAATCTTGTAATTATAAACACCCCAAAAAAAAAAAAAAAAAACGATGTTTAATGAAAAATTTGCTGAATTCTGTCAATCTTTGCTGAAATTTCATAAATTCTTAATGCTTTTTGTATGATTTCAATATGCTTTTAAAACATTTCAATAAAATTTTTGATACATTTTTACGATGTTCAATCTGGTCAAATTTCCCAAATTTTCAGTAATTTTGAATGATTTTAATGTTTTTATATTATTTTCACGTCTTTAAACTGTTTAAATGCCATTTTCAAACTGTTTTTATGATGTTTTGCACATTTTTTTTTTAATCTTTCACCCAATTTTGTTGAAATTTCACTAGTTTTTGGAAATTTTCGACGATTTTAATCTTATGTACTTTGAAAGTACGAGTATTTTTATGCAATTTTAAACACGTTTTACACCAAATTTTAACAGTTTTTTTAATATTTTTTTTTTAGAAATTATAGATGATTATATTATTCATTGACAATATTTTACGCAAAATTAGTTAAATTTGACCAAACTTCATCAGTTTTCTGTTTTTGACAATTTTTCTCTTTTGTTTCAAACACAATATCCAAACAACTTTTTCATAATGTTTTACACAAATGTTGCAAAAATTTCATCAGTTTTCGGTAAGTAATTTAAAAATTATTCAAACTCTTTTTAAAAGTATTTTTATAGAATTTTAAACGCGTTTTAATTAAATTTCAGACACTGGTCCAAAAACAATAATTCCATCCACTCGACGTTCAATAAATGTGCCCTAGAGTCAAACATGTTTTTTCTTGGGAGGGGGTCAATTTTAGAGAGCAGGGAAAGTTTTCAAAAATTTGTTGCAAAAATTTACGATTTAGGAATTTTTTTAAAAAAATTTGATATTTTTCAACTCGCGAAATAATTTTTTCAACAAGTCATGCAATTTGCAATCCAAAGTTGATTACAATAACGCTTTCTGGAGCGATTTGAAATTATATAGTGTAGAACAGTAAAATTCTGCCGAAAACTTCAGATCAGCTCGAAGATGGTTGCAATCGATTTAGGGGATCGACTTTGAGAGGAGGGGAGGGGTGGGGGTAGAAATAATTTCGAGGTGCAAAAATTGACATTTTTTTCCAATTTTGAGATTTTCCAATTTGTAAAAAAAAATACGTTTTTCAGTCAATTACCACCAATAATGAAAAAATCAATTTCGACATCTGAAAAGAATTTGAGGTCTGCGTGACATGCTCATTCAGTGAGTCAAAATTTTAGCCTAATTAAGGAGTTGATTGACGAATTGTAAAAATTCCAAAGTACCATAAGGTGATTTCCAAACAGCACTAAGACCAAAATTCCTTTAATTTTAAAATCAAGTCGAGAAAATTCTCCATTCGCTCAAGAAAGCTGCTCAAACTCGAGTAAGGTATCAATATTAGACTGATACAGTTACTTTACATGTTTCAAAATGGCAGCTTCTTCAATTCTCAAAACACTGATCCTAATCGCGTAGGTAATATCTAAATTTGTCTGATTCTTACGTTAGCTTATTCTTAGGCAAATGCAAATTAACAACATTCTTCATTTCCCTTCTTCCTCTTCCCATCGTAATTTCCGCAAATCAACCTCGAATACGACTTAGAATACGTAAAAATGAATCATACTTGATCTCGCAGTCGCAGCTCATTCCAATCCAAACCACGTGGGAGTCACACTGACATCATACAAGATCGCGAACGCAATTCACTCCATTGAAAATTGAAAATAATAAGAACAACAAGAGTGAAAAATGAAAAACCTTCGCATTTCACACCCATCGATGAGATCGACAGAGTCTCCACATTGCTATCGGGATCGGCACCAGCACCAATCGATATTTACATACCATCGATGGAAAACCTCGAGATCGCGAACGATGTATAGGTAGAGGTACTATAAAGCAAAACATTAAATCGGTATACATTTCACGCATGATTTTACACACCTTATGGTGGTGGCTTGTACGTAAACATAGATCAACTTTTACATACGATTCGGTGTATTCGCTACTATTTCCATACCCTTGATCAATAAGGGGTACCCTGCCCCCCATCTGACTCGTTCTAATTCATTCTACAAACATTCTACGAGTACTAAAAATCAATAGGTAAACATTAAACAATACCTACGAGTAGGTTTACTAAACATACGTATTTTATGTTTCAAAGACCTGAATGTACGTTTTGATAGTTCAAAGCACCGAAGGTACATTTAAAAAATACCTACAGATCTGCTATTCGTATGGTACCCAAAAAAACACACACACGTATGGTACCTACCTTATTTTCTACCTAGATCCTAGCTACATGAAAAAAGTTACCGGCAACTGGCAAATGACGTGCAGGCGTGACATAATGGCGAGCTCGTTAATTACGCTATTTTCGTCTAACAGGAAGAGAAGCATTACGAATTTAATCATCGAACAGACGTATTTCATTTTACGGTTAATAACGTCCGATAAAAAAAAGTGCAGGTACTCGACGCGACGTCGTCGTCTTGGTCGACGATCGTCTTAGCATCGTCGTGCCAATCCAACGAGTGCGAAAAATACCCACCTAAATAATTATAGCGGCGCATTAGCGTTAGATTTAGCGGCGAAGAGGCTGATCGCGATCGCGAGCAAGAGATCTGACACAGTAAGTGGTACCCAGGTGCAGGTGTTTTATCAAGTGTGCTCGATAGGAGGTTGATGAGCCTTTCAAAACACACTATCTTGTATCTTCTCTTTCGATAACACAGTTTGCATCGAAACTGCATTCAGGTGATCAGGTGAAACCTTACCGGTTCTAGCGGAGATTGGCCTACGATAACTCTCCGGTCTTCGTGGGCCTTCTACAATATTCTTGACGCCGACATCCGAACTCTTTCAACCGTTTCGCTATCTCTCTGACGTACTACGAGGTATGACTACGATTTCAAGTTCATTTGTAATATTTATCATTGTTGAAAATACTTGTACATATTTCTAACTGTCGAGTTGAATTGATTGACGATCATGAAGACGTACGTACGTAAGACGTACCATCGATATCGTGATTTATCGCCCCAAAAATTCGCCATCGAGTTGTAAAATATTTTTACTTTTTTCTCTTTCATCTTCGCGCCAGTTAATTAAACCAGTCTTAATCAATTTTTAACCATCTCTCATCTCTGTGCACTGAGATTGGGCTTGGCTTCTGATGGAAATTTTCCACACAGAGTTAATCCGTACACTAGGTAGAGGTACGAGTATTAAAACCTATTCATCTTGACCGAATATCGTCTCATTGGTCCAATTTACGCCCCATTGTCCGGGCAATCGTTTAATTCGCCTTGATTTATCACGATACGTCATAGACGTACCTAAACTATAAATAAACGAGCCATGGGACCAAGTTATTCCACCAGACTAGATTGAAGAGCACATTCTTATCATTTTTTTTGAAATTAAATTCCATATATTTACAATACGTTTCCTTGTCATTATCGTTTAATTTAAATGAAGCGATGACGACGATGACATTATCTCTATACTACTACATTTCGTATTGCTGGTTGCTGCAAATATCCTCTTCGTCCTCCTCCGGCCCAAGCAGGCAATTGCATTATGAATTAATTTAATCCCAGGCGAATTACGCACACTATTTTTGGTTATTTTGGTGTTTTGATGACGTGAGAGGGAATGGAAATATATACACAGCGCCAGTTTCATTCAGGCAGAAAATATTATAAACATATATCGCACCTCGGGAGTAAGTAATAAGGTCACATCTCAAAAAAATTGATTTTGATGTTTTTGCATTTTTGGGGTTTGTATGACCCCCTCAACCAGAAATTACATTTTGAGTTGGGTACATTATCTAGATCTTGTAAAAAACACAAATGGCCTAACTCAAAATCTCAACAACATTGTAAGTTGTTTGGAGTTAGAAGGGTGCATCTCAAAAAAACCCCACCTTTTTTGAGCAAATTTCGTACATACAAAGTGTTAACAAATAGTTTTGATTGTTTTGAATGTTCGTCAGTTAGAAATAGTCACAAGGAGTGCATTTTTTATTGGTTTGTACCAAATGGAAAAAATTTTTTAAATTGATCACTTTTCAGAAAAATGAATTTGCACATATCATGAAATTTTAGTTTTTTGAGAAAAGCTCAAAAACTAAGCACTCCAGAAAAAAACTAACGACATTAAGTCGATTGGAAATTTAATTCTCTACGACTTTGTTATCCTGAAATTTTTTTTGGACGCTTCCTTTCGCCTCCACATCAACTTTAATGAAAGGTTATAACTCAAAATGTTTTCCAAACATTGAAATATTTCCTCTTTAAGATTTTATTTTTCAAAGTGTTCTTATGCTAAATGAAGGTAGGATACCAGATCTTTAAAATGAGGACTGAGGTGCTATTCAGTATTCATTCCTCACAATTAATTATAAGTTGATAAAAATAATGAATCACGTTTTTAAAAAAAAGAAAATCACTCTCCTGGAAAATTTCACTTTTTTGAGATGTGACCTTATTACTCCAGAGGTGCGATATGTTAGTCGTATATAGATTGATAAGCTTGTTTATAAATTCTACTCAAGGACGAACTGTGGAAAATCAAGGGAAGGAACAATGAAACATATCAGAATTACCACAATTTTCTCAATTTTTCGACTCGTGAACGATTTTATCCACCACCCTCCCCTTCTTCCAAAAAAATACATAATATTTTATATTTAGGTATCATAACGACTTTTTAACATTTTACTCTGAAAATTGCATCAAATTATGCTGAAAAATTGGATTTATGTTGCATGTAACATGAACGTGATGAGGGGCGAAAGGAAGGGAAATTACTTGAAATCTTATACGAGAGTCGATTCATCAGTCCACGTTTATTTCCTCGAAAAAAAATCGATTGGAAACGAAACGTATTCAAAATCTTAAATTTTTTTGGTGCCTTGGATGCAGGTAGGTACTTGATTTTTTAAAACAATAATGGAACAAACTCTCCTTTTTTGTCAAAGATGCTTGAAACAGGAAAAATCGAATCATAATAATATGTACCTACTTACGTACTTATATGCAAGCCTTTTTTTATATTTCCTTCCTGGGGAGGGGGGCGCTAAATTGAAGTTGCAAGTCTCTAATTTTCATAAACCCCCTCCCCCTCCACTCTGGGTCACGCAGTAACTTGCTGTTCAAGTAATAATGTTCTATAAAATTCAAAAATTTTCAATTTGGCAATCTTGATAAGTTTTTTAATTAAATACTTTTGACCTAGAAAAAATAAAAATTTTTTGAAAAAGTTACCAAAATTTATTTTTTAAAAAATATTTTCCCATTTTTTTAGTTTTTATGGCAATTTTTCGATATTTTTGAACTTTTCTTAGAGGGAGGGAAGGGGGGTTGTGGGACTGCGTCCCCCTCCCCCCAAAGCAACAGTGTGAATAGAGGTGTTTTAGCTCTACATTTACTATGATTTTGACCATGTTATGAAGAAAAATCTTAAGGCCTTTTTTTGCCAACTTGATCCATAATTTTGAAATTTTACCTACCCACGAGTACTAACTAAAAATTCAATGATACCAGATATTCGTGAACCCAAAGTTATCAACCCCCCCCCCCTTCACAATTCCTTTCGTAAACAACGTCGTGGAGGAAAGAAATTAAAAATAATCATCACAAAACTTTAAATTTTGTTCAACAGATATTAAAAGATGATGATTATTTTCAATCTGCATAATTTTCATGCCAAATTAAAAATACAGACATTCAAAGTTGTTTAAAAACTCTTGTTAAAAAAAAAAAAAAATTGTGCAAGAAAACGTGGAAAAATACAAAAAAATGTTACTCACTTTCGCCAAATTTGGCCATATTCTATACAATGAAAAATGAGGAACTAAAGGGTCTGTCATCCTAACACAATAACTTCTTCAAGTTGTCTAACGAGTACATAAAAAAGCACGACAAAAGAACGACATTTTTTCAAATGTTTCAATTTTGCATTTGCAAGAAGAGAGTCGAGTCAATGACAAAAATTTTCCATGAAAAATGAAAAAAACAGGATTTTTTGCAATTTTGCCACAAAAGCAAGATGTTTTGAAAATGTTGCTAGAAGGGAAGACTTGAGAAGGAATTTTTGTCAACCATTTAAACGGGGGGGGGGGGGAGCAGTCAAATTTCAAACTTCTTCAATTTTTCATGAAAAGAAGAAAAAAAATCTCAAAATTTTGAAAGAAAAATAGATTAAGAAGCATGATAAATGGAGAAAGTTTGATTGAAAAAAATGAGGGAAAACAGGACTTTTCTTGGAATATTGGCCAAGAAAAAGACTTGCCTGCAATTTTGCCAAAAAAAAAAAAATTTTTGATAATTTTCAAGTAAAAAGGGGATTTTTTGCAAATTTTGTTTAAAAAAAATGAAGGCACCTTTCTTATTTTGAAAAAAAAACGGAATTGGGCAACTCTGGCAAAAAATACAATGTTTTTGTAAAAACAAAAAATTGTTTTTTTTTGCAATTTTGCCAAAAAACAGGAATTCGTCAATTTTTGCAAAAAAAAAAAACAATAAAAATTTGAAAAGACTGGTGAAAATGAACTTTCAAGACACCCTATTCTCACATCAACTTTGAGGAAGTCTAGGTATATTCTATTTCTTGAGAAGCAATATTCCTCGTTGAAGATTTTGAAACATAAATGCACCCTCATTTTAGGTACTTATTATTTTCTGAATCAGTATGGTTTCAATACTCAAACTAAGAATCTCCCCCCCCCACCCCGATTGAAATTCTCTTTGAATTGGGACGTTTTGTCAGTTTCTTCGGGAGCCATTTTTGTAAAAATTTATATGTAGTCCATTTAAGTGGCCCTTTGAGTACTTCAAGGCTTAAATCTACCTTCTTGTAGTTCACCAAAAAAAAGAAAGATGTAAATCCAAAACATTTTCAAACAAGTTTTCAGATCTTCCGTTTTTGTCAAGAAAAGTGAGACTCATGAAGCGCCACATGTTGGCTAAAACAACACTAGGTATCTCAATGTAATCAACTCGAGGGCATAACATATCTACGCATATCATATTCAAATTTGGTGGAAAATGCTCATTTTTTGTTTAAAAATAGGTACAAGCAATTATCTTAACACCCTTGATGAGACTATCCACATGGAACTTGATGTTGCAAAGGGCAAATTGACAAATGTACATTATAACAATAATTGGATCGCGTTATCGACAAATTCTCTGGACACCATGATTTGTGATTTGTTTTCCACTCTTGTATGTATAATAACATTTGAAATTACTTTATAAATTCTGAATACTAATGTGGGCTACTAATATAAAGCTAGGACAGATGGTTTTACTTCCATTGTACATAAATAGGTATTTAGGTAGGTGTCTTACATTAAACATGTATTCATATTGTAGTACATACGTACAGTGGTAATCTCTATAGATTTTATTTCAAGCTAAAATGAATTCTGACGTTGATTATAATTTTAAAAAGGCACACATACTCGCACATATATTATATTTATTTTAAATCAACACCATACTCCCCAGAGCTCAAACTCCCTTTACTTGGAAGAATAATACAACTGCAGAAATATTCAGTATTCGCTCGCAAGTCAAATTTGACGTGTGTCATATTGTGCTATTGTGTAATATCTAATACTTATAAAATGCAGAAAAATTGTGCCGATTGTAGAAAATTTTCAACTTCTAGTGTAAAATGTAAATTATGCCAAGAATGTTTGAAGACATCACCCACCACAACATCTGCAAATTCTACGATTTATTGGAAGACGGATACAATTTTGGCAAATAGTCCAGAAGAAATAGTAAGTCGAAGGGAAATCTCGGAGGAAGAATTTTCAAGCATTCTGAAACAACTTATGGATGTACAGAAGAAGACAGACACCGTAGAACAGATGAGGATAGAGATGGAAGCAGATGAATCAAACATTTATTCTATGACTGGTGAACGTGTAAGAATTTTACAAGTTGAGCTTATAACATTGAAATTAAACTTAGAGCATGAATGGACTAATATGTCAAAGGTTATCAATTCTGCTAAGACCCAATGTGCAAAAATCTTGGAAGCTGATCTGGTAACGTTGAAAGAACATGGTAAAAAGTTGAAGATCAATAGTCAGGCTACAACTAAACAGGTAGAAACCTTGGAAGCTGAGCTGAATGAATTGATATCAGTTATTAATATGAAACATGAGTATACTAATGTGTTGGATATCAATGATCATGCTACAATGGAATGGGTAAAGCTCTTTGAAGCTGAGCTAACAAAATCCAAGTTGAGCTCATTATTAGAACCCGAATATTTTAATGTATTAAAATTTAATGGTAATGTTATGACTCAACGGGCAAAACTCTTAGATTCTGAGCTGACAACAATGAAGTTGAACATTAAACATGTATGTACAGATGAGTCGGCTTCGGTCATCTTAAAATTATTAGAAATGAGTAATTATTATGTGAGAAAGATGATAACTAAGCAGCTTCTGTGTGAAAAGTAACCACCATTCTTAATGATGCCCTATTATATCTACAACATCGAAGAAAAATTATATTACCCTGTGATGTTGCCCCTAATATTCAATGGGTAGATGAGTACTTACATACATATATAAACTTCATAAAAATAGGTATGTCAGGTTATTCAAAAAGCTTATACAGCACTTTGCACCTCCCACTTTAAGAGTTAGGTATTAGTTAATTAGTTATCACAAATTTAAATCACAAGTTTGCACTTCAGAAGATAATTATTGTAAATTGTAAGCTTTTTTATTTTTAGTTATGTTTGTTGATTGAACAGAAAAAAATCTCAACACTAATTTATTATGAAGTAAAATTCACTAATCTCATAGTAAAAATTGCAGTGTTGAAAAAACCCTGTTTTTTTTGGTGTTTGAAACAAAAAATTCCCTTTTTTCAACAATATGTGTAATGGTTTCAGATTTTTTTGCTTTTTTTAAAGACTTTTTTCGTTCTTTGTAACTTTGTTTGATTTTATTGTTCTTGTTCAAGTTCAATCAAAACATGTAAATAAGATTTTAAAAATATGTTGCCTTTAATGTTTTATACTTATGGCAGATATCAAATAAGAGATTTAATCATTTTTAGAAAAGTTTTTGATAGCTCTATAGTCAAAATAATTTTTTAAACACCGATGTTTTTTTTCTCGACTTTTAAAATAGCTGTTTTAGACAATGTTTTAAAAGATTGCATTTTAAACAACCAACACTGGAAAATCATTCACTTAATGTGTGGTACAAGTTCTATACTTAGGTATGTTTTTTTTTTTTTTTTTTTTTTTTTTTTTTTTACAAAATTCAATGTAATTTTTCCAATGATAATTGGTGATTTTTATTATTTTGTACAGTAAAAAATAAAATTGTATGATTGAATAAAAAATAGCTACCTACTATAAAAAGTGGTATTACTTTTCTATTGCAAATTTTAACAATAACTTTTCACTATTCTGTCCAAGTAAAAATTACACTATAAAGTAAGTAGAGGTAATTTTTACCATATATTATATCTGTGTGGAAATTATGCAATTAAAAAGGCAATTTTCACTATTATTTCTGAGTAAATTTTTATAAATATGGAAAATTAAACTTTTAAAAAAGTACATACAAGTTTGAACTCGTCACTTCAGATTTAAGTGATTCAATAATTATTGCTCTAGTCAATTGAGAGTATGTATTGAACTTATGATGTGTAGGATTAAATTTTAAGCTGGAAAAGTTGATTATATCGCCTTCTGGGGCAATTCTAATATTCCGGAGAAAAACAAACGTCTGCTGAGAATTCCAGATCAACTCGAAAATGATCGCAATCAAATTCAGGGGATTGATTTTAGTAATACACTGTCAAATCGATTGGACATCAAAATAAATCCAGTTGAAAAGCCTAAGTTAATTCCGCAAACTAATTTCAACACGCTATCAAGTCGACTGCTGGTGGATTTCAAGCCATTTTGGAGTATCCAGCGACTTGTTGAAAATTACTGGAGCCTGCAGGAGATTTTCAATGCTTAAAATTTTCATAAAATTTTACCAAAAAGAGTAATAAATCTAAAATTTACGGTTACGCTCCACTCCAACTTCAGCACGCCATTAAGTCGACTGCTGGTGGATTTCAAGCCGTTTTGGAGCCTCCAGCGACTCTTTACAAATTCTTGGAGCCTCCAGCAGATTTTTGAAACATGAAATTGCAACAAAATTTCAGCTTTCTCATTCCATTTGATAAAACGTTGTGAAGATTTCATGTTTCAAAAATCTCCTGGAGGCTCCAGGAATTTTCAAAAAGTCGCTGGAGGCTCCAAAATGACTTAAACCCATTAGAAGTCGACTTGATAGCGTGTTGAAATTGGATTGCAGAATGAATTTCGGCTTTTCAGCAATATTCTCAAGTTTCAAAAATATGCTGGAAGCTCCAAGAATTTTCAAAAAGTCGCTGGAGGCTCCAAAATGACTTAAACCCATTAGAAGTCAACTTGATGGCGTGTTGAAATTGGACCGCAGAATAAATTTCGGCTTTTCAGCTATATTTTCAAGTTTCAAAAATATGCTGGAAGCTCCAAGAATTTTCAAAAAGTCACTGGAGGCTCCAAAATGACTTGAACCCATCAGAAGTCGACTTGATAGCGTGTTGAAATTGGAGTGCAGATTTAATTTCGACTTTCCGACTCCACTTGATAAAATTTTGTGGGAATTTCAAGTTTCAAAAATCCGCTGGAGTCTTTAGAAATTTTCAAAAAGTCACTGGAGGCTCCAAAATGACTTGAAATCCAATTGCAGTCGACTTTGTAGAGTATTTGAATTGGCTTGCAGAATGAATTTTGGCTTTCCAGCTATATTTTCAAATTTCGAAAATACGCTGGAAGCTCCAAGAATTTTCAAAAAGTCGCTGGAGGCTCCAAAATGACTTAAACCCATCAGAAGTCGACTTGATAGCGTGTTGAAATTGGAGTGCAGATTTAATTTCGGCTTTCCGACTCCACTTGATGAAATTTTGTGGGAATTTCAAGTTTCAAAAATCCGCTGGACGCTTCAGTCATCTTTAAAAAGTCGCTGGAAGCTCCAAAACGACTTGAAATCCAATTGCAGTCAACTTGGTAGAGTATTTAAATTGGCTTGCAGAATGAATTTTGGCTTTACAGCAATATTTTCAAGTTTCAAAAATACGCTGGAAGCTCCAAGAATTTTCAAAAAGTCGCTGGAGGCTCCAAAATGACTTAAAAACATCAGAAGTCGACTTGATAGCGTATTGAAATTGGAGTGAAGATTCAATTTCGGCTTTCTGACTCCACTTGATAAAATTTTGTGGGAATTTCAAGTTTCAAAAATCCGCTGGAGTCTTCAGTCATTTTCAGAAAGTCGCTGGAGGCTCCAAAACGACTTGAAATCCAATTGCAGTCGACTTCGTAGAGTATTTAAATTGGCTTGCAGAATGAATTCGACTTTTCAACTGCATTTGATGAAATTTAGAGGGAATTTAAAGTTTCGAAAATCTGCTGGAGGCTCCAGAATTGTTCAAAACGGTTTGAAACCGTTTCCAACCTATCCAGCTTTCTAGGTCATTATGGTGGAATTTTGATTTTTTCCTCATTTTTGGTTTAAATTCGAGCTTCAAAATTCGGCAAAAATCGAAAAATGCACTTTAGCACTTGAAATTTTTCTCGAAATGCCAGTCAATCATTGCCACAAAATACGTATCCATTAATTGAAAAAAATTAGATCATTCGACATCGAAAGAACCTATTCTTTGCGAAACGTTGACGCCGGCGCCATGCTGATTACGTGGTTAGACAGGTTTCGATATCCCATAATTAGTAGATACCTACTTGATACCTAATCCAACGAAAAAATTCCATCTCGCGAACCAAATACCAAACGAAATTCTCACACTGTTCCAAAAATTTGATCCGAACTTCCCTCAGAAGAACACAACCTAAGTACACATCAATATAGCGTAATTTCTCACACTAATCCGAACCCCTATCGTCTCAAAACTTACACCTGATAGTATAACAAAACCATTCTTAAGGCAATTTTTCAAAATACTCCCACAGTGGACCTTAACCACCTGCTCCGGCTGGAAAAACATTTCCAAATTTCAAGGCAAACCACCCCCACAACGATGAGCAAATCACTCGTAGGTTTAAGCATGCGTACCCAATCATACGCCATTAGAAGTACGTACTTTTCAAATTTTCAAATTTTTCTTCTAATCCAGGTACACCATTCCGACACTTCTGCTGTATATATATAGCACCACAACACTTCACAATGAGCAAACTACACACATACGAGTACGACGCGAATTTGGAATTTCGAACGGTAAACGTTTTTTTGGAAAAACCCCCCCGCGAATGCGAAAAAAAATCACTCGAAAACGAAAACAGGTACCCGAAACCGAACGAAATGACGAACGCATACAACCGTGTATCGAGCCGACCGCGAACTAATAATAACTAAACAAAAAACCAGTTACTCAATGGCTTCGCTGTGTGGATTGTAGAGAGAGAGACGTCTTTATGGTAACAGGAGGCAAACAAGGAGGTACCGCCATCGTACCTGTGATGATGGCACAGGTAAGAGCTAAGGTAAAGGTAGAGGTATGGGCGTACATGGCGGGGTTAAATGGTTTCCAAGGGAGTACGTACGTTGCGCTATTTCAGCATTCCAAAACATATTTCTCAGGTAGAGTGCGAGCAGCTTGCAACGTCGCAAGATGACCACGTTATATTCGGGTCATATTATAAAGCTGGTTTCCTTCTTTTTTTTTTTTTTTTATTTAATAATCTCGTACATACTATTGAGAGAGATATACTCTATCGTATACATACTACTCGTACATATAGAGGTACGATACATTAGCAATGTAATTCACGTATGCAAAATATTTCCTCGACGCGCCGAGCCAGCAGCGTGATTTGGTATGTAAGGCTCCTTTCACTTCGACCCAATGTATTTTATATTATGTGTACACATTATAGCCTACCTAGGTATATGATACCATATACCAGTATATGGAAGCTCATATACGACGACGGCGGTTCATTTTTTTAGGCTATAACGGTTCGATCAGACGATTGGCGTTATCGGTGGATCCCCAGATCATTGATTTCTGCCTATACCAAACAACACGACGACGACCAACGTGCAAATTCCTCACACGTATTAATTTGAACACAGTCGGCACTCTTGCTGGACATACTTTCGGAGGTAATTAAACCGCGAGGTAAACTTTTAATCAAGGTTCCGCTTTATTGCGACTGCAGTAGGTATACTATACGGGTTCCTCATCGTGTCAGACACACGATGTTTATTGATGCCAAAATCGGAGGCACATAATTTGTAACGGGTCATCTAATGCACGTATATAGTATCAGA
Source organism: Planococcus citri (assembly GCF_950023065.1). Classification (NCBI taxonomy): domain Eukaryota; kingdom Metazoa; phylum Arthropoda; class Insecta; order Hemiptera; family Pseudococcidae; genus Planococcus; species Planococcus citri. The sequence continues at coordinate 13,891,092 of NC_088679.1, read as the reverse complement.
ATATGTCTTGTCCCTTCGTGTCCTGGAAAGTGTCACGTGGGTATATAGACATGTGTATCTAAGGGTCACAATGTCACATGTGTTTTGTGACCATGTCATGCACCGGAATCGTAAATGATGATTCATAACACCATTAAGTATAGTAGGTAAGGTAAGTTTTTGTTTATTTTAGGATAGGTAGTACCTAGGTACCTACTTATATAAATATCATCACGAGTGATTTTAGTTCGATTGCAGAGTGTTGAAATTTTTTTTGATGAGTAACAGACTCTCGTTCAAGTTCTGGAATTTTCAGAAGATTTTTAGAAGTTGAAATTTCCACGAAATTTTACCAAAAATGAAGTTGAAAAATTGAAATTTTCTTTATACCTTAATTTTAATATGCTGACAAGGGAACCAGGGAACCTTTTGAGGTGTCCGCCTTCGATTTGAACGGGACCGCGATTTTTGGAAAGAGCCTGTTCTAAAACCCCCAAATCCAAATTTTCAGCTGCCCAAGTTCATTTTTCGATTTTTGGCGAATTTTTGAAAATCCAAAATTGACTATTTTGGTGATTTATGCTTTTTTTTTAAAAAGTACGTACTTGATCAGTAAAAATGTTCAAAATAAATCCTAAAACTGATATTAACCTCCCAAATCCAAATTTCGCCATTTCCAGCCATTCTGGAGCCTACAGCGCTATTTTACAACTTTTCCAGAATTTGAATTTTCTCCAGAAGACGTGAATATGAAGCTGGGCAGCTAAAAATCAAGTTGTTGTGTTATAATCAATCTGTTTAACGAGTTTATCCACATTTGAGTCGGTTTCGGAAGGGACACCTCAAGAGTGGTTTTTTGACCAGTTTTTTTCAAATAAAAAATCCAAAAAAATCAAAAGTTTCCCGTTTGCGAGGAAGTTTTCGAAATTTGCACGAATCGCTGTATTTCGTCCATAACTAACCTCCCGAGACCAAATTCCGCCATTTCCCACCGATCTGGAGCCTCCAGCGCTACATTTCAATTTCTCCAGAATTTATAATTTGCTCCAGAAGACGTGAATATGAAGTTAGGCAGCTAAAAATCGAGTTGGGTGTTATACTCGATCTGTTTAACGAGTTTATCCACATTTGAGTCGGTTTTGGGAGAGACACCTCAAAAGTGGGGTTTTAACTAGCTTTTTTCATAATAAATTAAAAAAAAATCAAAATTTTACCGTTTGTGAGGAAATTTTTGAAATTTGCGCGAATCACTTTATTTCGTCCACAACAAACCCCCTGAGGCCGAGTTCCGCCATTTCCAGCCATTCTGTAGCCTACAGCGCGATTTTTAAATTTCTCCAGAATTTTGAATTTGGTCCAGAAGACGTGAATATTAAGTTGGGCAGCTAAAAATCGAGTTGTGTGTTATACTCGATCTGTTTAACGAGTTTATCCACATTTGAGTAAGTTTTGGGAGAGACACCTCAAGAGTGGTTTTTTGACCAGCTTTGAAAATAGATGGTCAAAAAACCACTCTTGAGGTGCCCCTTCCGAAACCGACTCAAATGTGGATAAACTTATTGCTAAACAGATCGAGTATAACATACAATTCGATTTTTAGCTGCCTAACTTCATATTCACGTCTTCTGGAGCAAATTCAAAATTCTGGAAAAATTGTAAAATAGCGCTGTAGGCTCCAGAATGGCTGGAAATGGAGAAATGTGGATTTGAGGGGTTAATACCAGTTTTAGGATTTATTTTGAACATTTTTACTGATCAAATATGTACTTTTTTAAAAAAAAGCATAAATCACCAAAATATAGTCAATTTTGGATTTTCAAAAATTCGCCAAAAATCGAAAAATGAACTTGGGCAGCTAAAAATGTGGATTTGGAGGTTTCAGAGCATGCTCTTTCCAAAAATCGCGGTCCTGTTCAAATAGGAGGCGGACACCTCAAGAGGTTCCCTTGTGAGTCGATTAGAGGAAGTTTCAAGGTGTTCTGGAGCCTCCAGACATATGTATTTTGAGATTCCCAGATTTCCAAAAAAATTCTATGAAAACTGTGAAAAGAGCCATTCTACGTCAACTCGACCAAGAAGTGGTAAGGGGGGGGGGGGAGGTCGACGATTTTTTTGACATTTTTACTGTGGAAAGACCTTTTGAAGGGATGACCAATGGCGCAAATCGCAGCCCTCTAGCCCTTTTTTAAAGGCAGCTAGGGGATTGTCAAAGTTTTCCGTGCACTTGAAATACCATCCATTTCAGCAATGGATTACTCGATAACCGCGATACTTACCAAAATGGGACTTTTTCCAATAGTTACGGGTTCTGAAAGGCTTTTTGGTAATAATCATGAAAATCAGTGTAGCCACTTTTTTTGGTACGAAAAATTAGCTCAAAAAATTTCAAAACGTAGTTTTCATATCGTTCTGACTCTCTAAAATTCTGAAAAAAATATATTTTGGACAACCTTTCATGCTGAACAACACATTAAAAAATTGGGTTGGCATTATGTCGTAAAGTCGATTTAAAAAAATTGAAAGTTTACGAAAAAATACGATTTTCTGATTTAAAACATGAAAAAAAGTTTTGACTGGCGAAGTTGATCCATTTGACCCCTATTTTTACGTATCCGTTGAAAAAGGTTGAAAAACCCCTTTCACTCAATGAAATGAACTCATCACAAAAAATCAAAATTCGAAAAAATTCAATATTCAATTCCAAACATTTAAAAAGTTTGAATTTATTCAGTTGTCTTATTTTCACCTCTTTCTGACTTATTCTGTAGTCGTCTCAGAATATTAGATAAATAACAGAGCATAAACTAAATTTAAGATTTTTTTTCGTCAAATGACATTCAGAACAGTGAATTTTTCAATTTTAAAATTGTGAAATCGCTGGAGAGAAATACGGTTCCAAAGCAATCGGGACCGATTTTGAAAAAATTATGTACCCATAATAATTGGCCAAGTAGTTCATTAATAAACAAGAACCAATCGCGCTCATCCGTGCTCCAGTTAATTTGGGACAGTATTTCGTGACTCTTTTTAAAAATCTGGGATTTCCAAAATACGGCCTGAGGCTCCGGAATGACTTGAAACCATCTCTAATCGAGTCAGAATTGTGAAATCAGGGTAAAAAGTAAATTTTAGCTTCATAACTTCATTCAGTAAAATGTTGTGGAAATTTTCAACTTTCAAAAACTTGCTGGAGGTTCCATGAGAACTGCTCAAAATTGTTCGAAACAGTTTCCAATCAATTCAGGAAATGGGGAAGGGGGGGTCGAAAATAGAGCACATACCAAATTCAAGATTTATGAATTCTAGGTCAATTCGGTAAAATTTTTATTTAAAAAAAAATCATCAAAAATCGAAAATTGCATTTCTGCTCCTGAAAGTCTTGTTGTTGACGTATTCCATGCTCTCTCAATTCATCTTTGTTTAGGTCAAAAATTTAGGCGATAGGGAATTGTAATAAATTCATCGAACCATCGAAAAAACTAATAATAAGTGTACCAAAAGATATATTTTTGAAGGCACAGGGCACTGATTCCAATTCTGAAAACTTTTTGACCTCATTCTCAAAACTGGATTCCTCACATGTCTTCCCCAGAAGTCCCCAGAAGTTGCACTTTTCAGAATTTTGAGCCCCAACTCCTCCGTGAGAATCAAATTTTCATATATTAAGGGCGTAAAACGATATCAGATCGAAAATCAGTGCCTCTGAAATCATTTTTTATAATTTTGGGCTCCAACCTACTTTTCTTCTTTCCTTCAACCTTCTCTGGGAGGTTTATTTTTGAATTTGAGGCCAATCATAACTTTATCAAATAGCTCACCAGGTCTTTCCTGTTTCATCTCTCGGGATATTGGATATTGGAAGTAGTCATTTTGATTTAAGACAATGTTTTAAGGTCATTAACTTTCCCCTCGCCTTCCCAGTTCATAAAGCATGATTATGATTAGGTGAGCAGGTCATTCTTCGACAGAAGTTCGAACTTTGATTGATAAAAGAGGTAATTTACGATTAGATATCTACTCGTATATTGCAAGCCATTCAACCTGCGATCCAAGCAAAGTTGAAAATAAATAACCAACAGGTACCTACAATCAGTCACAGTGATGCACAATGCACATGCGTTCATACGTATAGTTGACAATTATCAAATGAAAAACGATAATTACTTCAATGAAAGTTGTCTGACCGCATCTTTTCGCATTATGCTCGTATCTAAGACTTACTCATATGTATAAAAAAGGAAAAAAACATGAACCGACTCATTTGTCAACGTACAAATCAGCAATCAGCCAATAAAGTCGTGAAATCTTAATGAAGTATTGCTAACGATAGTATAGTATAAGTGATGTTAACTGTAAAATTATTGAAATGCGAGTGTGTGTGTTGTTTATCGTATGTAGGTAGGTACTTTACACTTGGGATGTGTTTGAATGTGTAGGTAGTAGGTACTTGAGATTGGAACGAATACCGAAAAAAAACACACTTCTACTGTGGTTTTATAGCCGTTTTAAGTACATGTGAATTTAGGTAAACAATAATCGACTTTGGTAATTGATTATCAAGCACTTGAGATTGAAACAGTGTTCAACATTCAACATTTTACGAGTTTATTTTTGTGAATTTAACGCTTATAATTCAGAAGCGGATTGGTTGGATGATCGGCCAAGCTTAAAGAGATATTTAGGTGATCACTGATCACAGTCGGTCAGAACAAAAGTTGACCGATGGGAATGGGATGTGCTCCAAAGGCTTCTGGTTGGAATTTGAAAAGTTATGTTTCAAAATTTTCAAAACCGAAAATTTAAGTGTGAAAATTGACATGAATTGAACACAAACAAAAAAGGTTTTATACATCAAGATGACCCTTGACCCTCAACAAATTGCAAGTTTTTTCAAAAAAAAAAAAAATCAATTACAATTTTTACAAGAGTAGAATGACCCTTTTGGTTGATATTTAAAAGCTCAATCGGAATACAGGACTGATTTTTTTTTGCAAATTTCCAAACTTTGAAGACTCATAGGCGTATCTCAAAAATTGTTGAACTTGGAGCAAATTTTCTCATGGGAGTTTTTTTTGTGGGGGGGGGGGTGTATAGTCGCAGGATTATTACACCCATGAAGGAAAGGGTTTAGATTTGGTTTGTTAGGTTGATGTTTTTAGTAGGGTTATGAATTTTTGGATTTCCGAAGGGTTGTCTGGGATAGTAGTTGAAAGAAGATGGAGAGAATATTAAAAATTTGGAAATCTCTAAAAAGGAACTTTTCAAGCTAAAGCTCAACTTTTCATGATTGGTACGAAAATTTAAAACTGTCATTTAAAAAGTGGGAAAGAATACATTGAAATCCCATTTTCATCTTTTCAAAGAGCTAATTTTAATAATGATATCTCCTATTATGTGAATTTTTCTCACCATCGTTTCCAATTATTTTTAATTTCTGGAAAAAACTGATTTTGCGCTGGAGACTCCAGAACGTCTGAATTTCACGAAAAATGGATTCAGAAGGTTCATATTAGCCAATAGTAATCGAAACTCCAGCGTTTCAAATCAATTGCTCGCAAATCCCAATTTTGAAAAATATTCAATTTTTTGCCAATTTTTGGATCACGTACGATTTTTGCATTTTTAAAAATTTTCCAACAATGAACTTTGAGTGACTGAAATCAAAAATTCATTTTTCAAATATTTACCTACATCCCCGAGTTTTCAAATCATTGGCTGAAGTTTAAAATGGGTTTTTCGTGAGATTTTATAAAGAGCATTTTCAGCTCTAAATTCCAATTTTCCAATACTTTTTTTTTATTTTTAGTGAATTTTTAAAATTTAAAATCAGCTTCTTTCATTGCAATTACATACATAGGTATAGTCATTTTTTTAAAAACAAAAAAGCAATATTTTTGAAATAAAGTTTTCTTTAGTAAATCTGATAGTTTGTTTCTGAAACAAACGAGTAATATTTTGAATTTTAAAATGCCAAAAAGGACCAAAGATTTAAACGTGGTTAAATGGTTCAGGGAATAAATTTTCCATGTTTACTTTTTCAAGTAGATAAGAATAAGATATATGTACCTACCTATGTCACTTTAAAAACTTGTGAAAAAAATTATAATCTAGGTTGAAGTTTCAGATAAACAAAAATTTATAGTTTGGAGACATTACCAATTTAAAAAAAAAAAATTAGTCCATCCTTGGAAAAACCTCTCCCACTTAAACAGACTTGAAGAAATCATTATAACCAACTGAGAATTGGCCACACAAAAATCACACATAATCACCTCTATGAAAAGGCCCCAAAACCCACATGTCAGTTCTGCCTCTCAGAACTTATATCTGTCCAACACTTACTATTTCAATGTCCCTCCTTACATCAGCACAGACTATCCCTACAAATAGATGAAAGATCCCTGTTCATACCAGACGACCCTTCCGAAATTAAAAAATTCTTAGACCTAATTAAAAAACTTGACCTTACCAACTCGATTTAAATCTCATACGACGGGTGTAATAATCAAGTAATTACAAACACCCAAAAAAAAAAAAAAAAAAAAAAATTGGTAAGTATATTATTAAATTTTCAAATTCAAAAAATTTGCCAAAAATCAAAAAATTAAAATTAGCAAGGACAGCTCACAAAGGAACCTTTTGAACTCGCTCTCTCCGAAATAGGACGAATCCAAGCTAGTTAGAAAGAGCCTGTTATGTCCTTCCTACCAAAATGAACGCTCCAGACTTCTAAATTCCAACCAACTTCAAGTCCTCCTTTCTGATGACCCCACTCATATAGACAATGTCATTAAATTTCTTTACTCTACTAAATTAGATAAAAAAATTTAAAATTTAAAAACCCAGGTAGCCCATTTTTTGTACTGATTGTGACTTTATTTCTAGATATGTATATACCCTAATCATAAGTTTGTCTTAATATAGGGCCCCTAGCCTAAGTTGCTGTAAATGGCTCTTAATAAATAAATAAAATAAAAAAAAAAAAAAAAACTCCTGTAATAAAAATTTCAAATACGAAAATTCATTTTTGGATTTTTGGCAAATTTTTTAAAATTAAAAAAAATTTTCTTCTGAGCAAAGTGAACTATAATATGAATATACATAGTGAATAGTTCCTTCAATTCAACTTCCACACGTCAACAACTCCTAGTTTTGGGTCATTCTGCAGTCTACAGCGATTTTTCAAAATTCCTCCAGAACTTGAAAAAAATCAAGACGATATCTCGCAGAAAAAATTCGCTCATCATTTACCTTATTCAAAAAATTGATTTTTTCATTTTTTTCAAGAATTCGCAAATCGGTTAAAAATTAATTTTTGAACTCTCACTCCAGGAATTCTGCTAAAACCCTGCAAAAAAAATTGAGAAAGTGCCCAATTAAACGCCCACCAAACTTAAATGAACTACAATTCCTTTTTGGCTCTACCAGAACGATTCAAAATTCTAAAGAAAATTTTAGAACTCGCATTGGAAAAAATGTTTTTTTTTTCAGAATTCACAAATTTGGTCAAAAAATCAATTCGGAATTGATACTTCTAGAATTTCGCAATAACCACCAAAAACAGCCGAGAGTATGCCCAATAAGCACTGACCAAAATTATAAGTCCTAAAGTTCGTTTTTAGCCCTTCCAGAGCAGTTTAAAATTCCTGGAGAAAATTAAAGAATCGCTGGAGCCTCCAGAATGGTCCAAAACTAGTAGTTAGTCGTTGATACGTAGAAGTTGAATCAAAAAAATCATTTAAAATCAGGTCACTTTGCTCAAAAAATTTATATTAATTCAAGAAAAGAAATATATTTTTTGACTTTTTATTAAAATTTTCAAAAATCCAAAAATGAACTTCAGCGTCTGAAATTTTGGTTACAGGGGGTTTAGAACAGAATCTTTCGATCTATCTTGGTTTCGTTCAAATCCGAGAATGCGAGTCCAAAAAGTTTTCCAAAGTTTTTGTTCTAATTGGAGATTCCGGATGCAAAAAAGACTCATTTGTAAAAAGTAAATGATACGAAAACTCACCAAAAACTTTCGTTTTTGATTTTTACAAAATTCCTCCAATTTTAGCTCAAATTTTTCTCCAACGTTATCAGCTCTTGAAACAGACAATCTCGTTCGTTCTTTCCTCCACACTCCAGCAATAAATTCGCGTAAAACACCCTCCAGCAATGACTCGAATCGCACAATTCGCTCTAAAAATCACCGTTCTGCTAACCTGCGCAATGTTTCGACGATTTGAAAAAACCGCACGAATTTTTCCATAAATAAATCAAACGCGTACGCGGTGTATTATTTATACATCAACACCGCGTACACACAAATACAATCCACGTACGTATAAATTCTTCACGACGAGGTTAATGACTCGCGATGTAGATAAGAATTCACGCAATGGGAACCTAAAAAAAAAAAAAAAACGGACACGAGGAAGACCGCGAAGGAAGACACCTTGAAAAATTCCCATAGTTTAATTCACGACCACGAAATTGTACAGGTAGAAAAATAAAACAATTCACCCAAAGTAAGTAAATCTAGATTACAGTACTTGCGATGAACCAGATGGGTAATTTTAATATTTTAAAATACCCTTTATATAGGTACCTTGCATAGTTCTCTACTAGTCCGGCATATGACAATAGGAGTAATTACACCCCCCCCCGCCGATCCTCCGGGACAACATTTTTCTTAAAGGGGACATCCTAAGGAACATTTTAATGCAAAGTTGCCAAAAAAAAAGTTGGCCTTACTTACAAAATGGCGGTCATTTTGATTGACAGGTCAGCCGAAATCGCAGATTTTGCGTTATAACATAGGACTTACACAAACTTTTTCAAACTTAACAAAGGTAGATCGAAAGATCATGCAAACATTTATCACCTGTCCAAATTTCAAGTGCTAAAGTGCGTTTTTCGATTTTTGGTGAATTTTTGAAAATCGAATTTAGGCCAAAAATGAGGGAAAAAATCAAAATTTTACCAAATTGACCAAGAAAGTGTACGATAAATCGATACACAATCGATAAATCTGACTCACAACAATATTAAACTTGCCTAACATTCGACAAATCGAAAACAAACTTCAACAAAATAAATGTAAATATTTATTACAAACGGTCATTGACCTAACGATCAATAAACCAGACAAAAGAGACTGAGCAAAAAACTCGATGACTTTACTTTACGACGACAAGAATAATATTAACGCGAACTAACTTATTTACTAACAAAAACAACGAAAAAACAACGATAATTTAACAGCCAACAGTTTACGCGATTTTACGAAAAGTACAAAATTCCATTTAATACGTAACCGGCGATATTTAGAATTCGCGAAACGAAATTTATTTTAATAAAAAATAAAAACTTAAAAGTTACCGAACATAGTTCGTTACGGTTACGTTTCCAATTTTGCCAACACCCCACCATAAAAATATTTTCCCTAACACGCGTACCACTTAAATAAACGTAAAACTTGTTGCTTCTTATCAATACCGGTGTTAGTAAACACTTTGAAACAAAATATTTTTACAGCAAAATTTCAGTTATATTATACTTAAATTACATAAAAAACAACTCGAAAACTTAATTTAAGCATTAAACAATGACTCACAGAGTCTATCGAATACGGTACGTGTCGTGGCTTTGGTTAAAATATCGGCAAGTTGATCCGCCGAAGATATCTTTTGCAAGTAAATGATCTGTTTTGTGACTAAATCGCGTATATGATGATAACAGACATCTATATGTCTGGTACGTTTCGATTCGACCGTATTCGCAGCGGCAATCGCTGCATTAGAATCGCAATACACCGGTACGGTGTCAATACGAACTTCTAATTCGACAAACAGATTTCGCCAAGCCAAGACTTCCTTTCCAGACGTACTTAACGCAACGTATTCAGCTTCACACGACGAAAGACTTACACAATTTTGTTTCTTGACTACCCAGTCAATTACATTGCCATAGTGCAATACAAAAATTCCAGACGTTGACTTTCTATCTAAACAATCACCAGCGAAGTCCGAATCTACGTATACTCTTACAGAGTATTTATCAACGACTTCAGGTATTACGTAGGTAAGTTTCACGTTCAACGTACTACGTAAATACCTGAGAATACGCTTACTATATTCGAATAGCTCCTTGTTTGCCAAGTGCTGGTATCTGCTTAGAAAGTTTACAGCAAAAGCGATATCGGGACGTGTTCCCCTTGCTATGTAACTTAAACTTCCTAAGAGACCACGCACTTTGGTTTCATAACTTTTATCGAGCTTGAGATTGGTAATCTTCAAGCCCGGTTCGATTGGAGTTGAGATACTATTCGAATTAGATAAACCGTAATCATTAACTAACTGCTCGATATATGAATTTTGATGTATTTCTAACTTTTCTTTGCTACGATTAATTTCCATTCCAATGAACTTCTTGCATTGTTCCAGGTCTCTGATTCCAAAACGCTCATTCAATCGCTTGACCAACCACTCAATTAAACGATCATCGCAACCTGTAATTAGAAAATCGTCTACGTAAACGACAAACACGCAACGTAGAGGATTTTCGGCATCGAAATACACACAAGGATCGACTTTACTCCTTACGAAACCGAGCGAAAGTAAGTACTCGTTCAATTTTGCGTTCCACGACTTGGGACTCGTTTTTAACCCATATAACGAACGTTTGAGAATATATACGACACCTTTTTCTTCGTTTGTCCCTTTCGGTGGGTTGAACATAATACCTCGGTTTATATCTCCATTGAGAAATGCAGTACTCACATCTAGCTGTCTCAACTGCCACTTGTTGACCATAGCTAGATTGAGCATCGAGCGTATTATCGGTTGATTAGGTGTTGGAGCATAAATTTCATCCAATTCATAGAAATGATTGTCTTTGAAACCACCCAACACCAATCTCGCCTTAAATTTCACCCCACCATTCGAGTTGATTTTTTTCTTTAGAACCCACTTACTGTCTACTTTCGAATAACTCTCTTTATTTACGCTTTTTTCAGATGCTGAGTACCAAACGTCCTTGATCTCCATCGCCTTTAACTCTTCATCTATCGCTACACGCCAAAATTTCGACTCAGGACCGTTTAACGCTTCTTCATACGTAAGGTCATCAACCCCAGCGAGTGCAAAACAAGCAAAATCATCGGATCGATCGTCGGTAGCTGAAGTATCAATCATACTACGATCAACATTGATTTCACCGCTACGTTCGGCTTCGCTCAACTCATCTGGGTTTACCCAAGATGAGCACCCAGGAGCTGGCTCTACCGAACTACGTACATCTTGCTGATTCGTAGGTATGATATCTACGTCATTTATACTTACAGTTACAGACGTTTTGATCAAATGATCGTTGATGATATCGTGTATCTTACGCGTTTCATCGACTTCTACGCAACTCGAATTTGTGAATTTATTTCGCAAAACATCGTACAATACATAACCTGTCTCTGTAAAACCTAACAACACCATATCGATCGATTTCTCATCGGTTTTCTTTCTCTTTTCAGGCAGTACTAAAACTCGTGCAACGCTTCCAAACAATCTTACTCTCGATAAATCTGGCTTTCGGCGATTCCACAGCTCGTACGGTGACAGATCGTTCAAAGCAGAATGCGGTAAACGATTGTACACGTAGTTCGCCGTGTATGCAGCGTAAAGCCAAAATTTATTCGTTAAACCGCCTTCGTATAACAGAGCTCGCATTTTTTCTTGGATGGTTCGGAAAAAACGCTCGACGGTGCCATTATGCTGTTTCTCATACGGCTCACTGTTCTGCATAGATATGCCTTTTTCGTCGACAAACTCTTTAAAGGTACCTCCGATAAATTCACTAGCGTTATCGCACCTGATACGCTTCACTTTCGTACTCCATAACGTTTCACTAATATTTACAAATTTTTTTAGGTAGGTACCTACTTCAGCTTTACTTCTCATTCCGAACGTTACTCCCCATCTCGTACAGTCATCTACGAAGCCAATCAAATATCGCTCGCCTTCTAGTCCTTCTGTAATAGGACCCATTACGTCAATATGAACGAGATCGAGTGGATTCGGATATCTATACCTACTTGAATCGTAGGTATGTTTCTTTTGTTTTGCTTTACAGCAAATTTGACACTGATTGAAAGGTGGGCAATCACATCCACGTAACTCAGGGATCTTATCTAGTACCGTCTTGCTCGTATGAGCCAACCTACGATGCCAGATGTCACCTTCACCTTTCAACTTATTTACTTTCTTTTTATTTTTCAGATTTACATCACTGTCACTACACGTACTGGTATTTCCTATACCTACACTTGAAACGTTCGATACTACAACTCCAGAATCATTACCTATCGTCGTCGAAGTATTACCTACATTTGTCGAGTCACTACTATCGTCAGAAATTAACGCAGATGAATAATTTGAACAAGAATACAAAAGAGGAGGTATATTGATCATAAATTGAATCGTATACAATCCATTATCGTTAAGTACTAATCTAGAAACTATATTTCCCGCAGGATCGACCAAACGAGGATCTTCATCGAAGAAGAAACGATAACCATTCGCTACGATTTTCGACACGGACAGAAGACTAAAAGAAAGACTAGGTACGTAGTATACCTCGTTCAACCAATAGACGTTTCCGTCATCGGCTAGAACTCTCAATCGACCTACTCCTTCTTTGATCAAAGAGACTTCACAATGAGCGGATTGTAAACTTTCGTTTATTTTCCTCTCATCGTGCAAGACTCCACGATGTTTCAGAAAATGCGACGTCGCGCCACTATCGACGACAAACGTGATAAAATCAACGCCGTCGTCGTCGTTTGTCTCGACGTATGCATTTTCTTCACCGAGATTCAAAGCAGTCGAGTCACCTAAAAAATAGTTCGACCCGATATTTACGTTACGCGAATTTCCGAAATTAGAAATCGCGACACTGTCACCGAAACTACTACGACCGACACTATTTTTAACGAATTCATCTACGATATTACGACTACGACCTTCATCTAACGAGAAATTTTCTTTTTTTCCAGATGTCGGCGGAAAAAGACCTAACGCGATAGACGGACGAGGACCTGACGAACCGGACGAACCTGCAGTACCAGACTTACCCGACGTACCACTCGACGAACCGTTACCACCGTTATTACGCGACGAATCACCGTTCTGCGGACAATTACGACCTATATGCCCGGTTAGATTGCATCGATAGCAAACGATACTTCCCCGAGGGTTGGTATCGTTTCTATAATTCCCTCCGGCATATCGACAAGACTTGGCCATGTGGCCCCGTTTATGACACTTATAGCAGGTACGATCTTTGGCTTGTACGAAGCCAATACTACCACTACGATCACCGTTACCGTTCGACGAATTACCGGACGAGTTCGAACTACGATTACGCGACTTATTACGATTACGATTACGATTATTTTTATTACCGGATTGATCGGATGCGGCCATTGCTGAACCGGTACTTGTCGAACTCTTCGAAGTCGAGGAGTTCTTCGAGGCATCTTCCAAACTCAAAAGCAATGACGAAATCACTTTTGGATTTGGGTCTCCAGCTGTGACGTGAACTAGTCCTCGAGCAGTCATACGCACTGACTCGTACTTAGGCGAGTTGCCTAACGCGTTGATCAGATACGTATAGATTTCCGATGGAGTCAACTTCACGTCCAGACTCTCCATATCGTTGACTAACGTATAAAATGCCTCCAAGAACTCCTTCGGACCTTTGTACATATCGATGACAATCTTCGAAATACGAGTTCGACAGTCGATAATTGCTGCTTGGTTTTCCGCCTGGTACAAGGAGTTGAGCTCCGTCCAGAATACGTACGGGTCCTCTGTCTCCTTGACCAGTCGGAAAACGTTCTCAGCTACGTGCCTAATTAAAATTTCGAGAGCTTTCGCTTTTTTACGCGCCGATAACATATTTACTTCGAGAATCGCGGTTTGAAGTCCTTTGGCCGCAAGAATGACCTTTATTTTTCTCTTCCAGGACACGAAGCCCGTACCGCGAAAAACCATCGACTCCATTGCACGATTATCACCGGCACCGAACATATTTTCACTCGACGAACTACTCGAATCGGATTCTACAGCTACGTCGTCGGACTCGTCGTCGCTACTTTCACTACCTTCGGACTCGTCGTCGGATGGACCAGGAGGTGGAGGAGGTGGAGGACCGGATGGTGGATTAGACGGAGGAGGAACGGAATCAACAGGGATCGTCGGATCGTCGGATATCGAATCACCAAAACCTGCTGAACTTGGACCAGCTTCCGAATCGCCGGATGACTCAGATACGTGCTGTAACGTTACTTTACTTTTACCTTTCGACTTCGGTATACTTTGTTCTGGTTTTTCCTTTTCAGAAAAACCACGAAACTCGGCGCTCGATTTACGCTTGTCTACACTACTGTCGTCGTCGTCTACGTTGACCGATTTTCCTGACCGCAAATAGGACAGGACTGTCGACATTTACTTCGTCGAACACTACACGAACCAATACGCTGAAGCTACACAAGCCAGAAAATTCCACACAGGACGTCGAATTGCGAAACAGAGCTTTCACGAACCACGCTCTGCTACCATGTATGATAAATCGATACACAATCGATAAATCTGACTCACAACAATATTAAACTTGCCTAACATTCGACAAATCGAAAACAAACTTCAACAAAATAAATGTAAATATTTATTACAAACGGTCATTGACCTAACGATCAATAAACCAGACAAAAGAGACTGAGCAAAAAACTCGATGACTTTACTTTACGACGACAAGAATAATATTAACGCGAACTAACTTATTTACTAACAAAAACAACGAAAAAACAACGATAATTTAACAGCCAACAGTTTACGCGATTTTACGAAAAGTACAAAATTCCATTTAATACGTAACCGGCGATATTTAGAATTCGCGAAACGAAATTTATTTTAATAAAAAATAAAAACTTAAAAGTTACCGAACATAGTTCGTTACGGTTACGTTTCCAATTTTGCCAACAGAAAGCTGAAATTTGGGATATACCCTATTTCCGACATGCCAAATCGATTGGAAACGGTTTCAACCCGTTTTGAGCAGTCCTGGAGCCTCCAGCAGATTTTTGAAACTCGAAATTCCCACAAAATTCCATCAAATTGGAGTTGTAAAGCTAAAATTCATTCTAAAAACTAGTTTCAATACGCTACGAAGTACTGCAGGTGAATTTCAAGTTGTTTTGGAGCCTCCAGCGACTTTTTGAAAATTCCTGAAGCCTCCAGCAGATTTTTGAAACTTTAAATTTTCACAAAATTTCATCAAATAGAGATGGAAAGCTGAAATTTACTCTACACTCCAATTTTAACACCCTCTGAAAACGACTTCTGATGGATTTCAAGTCATTTTAGAGCCTCCAGCGATTTTTTTTGAAAATTACTGGAGCCTCTAGCAGATTTTTGGAACTTCAAATTTTCACAAAATTTCATCAAATGGAGATGGAAAGCTGAAATTTACTCCACACTCCAATTTTAACACCCTCTGAAGACGACTTCAGGTGGGTTCAAGTCATTTTAGGGCCTCCAGCGACTTTTTTGAAAATTACTGGAGCCTCCAGCAGATTTTTGAAACTTGAAATTTCCCCAACATTAATTTATCAAATGGAGTTGGCAAGCTGAAATTTACTTCGCAGACTACATGGTGGTTTCAAATGGTTTTGAAGCTTCCAGCAACTTTTAGGAAATTTCAATTTTCCAAAAAAACGTCATACAACCTTTCAAAAAGTTGCTGGAGGCTCCAAAAAGACTTGGAATTCACCAGCAGTCAACTTCGTAGCGTATTGAAATTAGTGTGCAGAACGAATTTCGACTCTCCATCTTGGTTTGATAACATTTTGGGGAAATTTCAAGTTTCAAAAATCTACTGGAGGCTCCAGTAATTTTCAAAAAAGTCGTTGAAGGCTCTAAAATGACTTGAAATCCATCAGAAGTCGTTTTCAGAGGGTGTTAAAATTGGAGTGTAGAGTAAATTTCAGCTTTCCATCTCTATTTGATGAAATTTTGTGAAAATTTAAAGTTTCAAAAATCTGCTGGAGGCTTCAGGAATTTTCAAAAAGTCGCTGGAGGCTCCAAAACAACTTGAAATTCACCTGCAGTACTTCGTAGCGTATTGAAACTAGTTTTTAGAATGAATTTTAGCTTTACAACTCCAATTTGATGGAATTTTGTGGGAATTTCGAGTTTCAAAAATCTGCTGGAGGCTCCAGGACTGCTCAAAACGGGTTGAAACCGTTTCCAATCGATTTGGCATGTCGAAAATAGGGTATATCCCAAATTTCAGCTTTCTTGGTCAATTTGGTAAAATTTTGATTTTTTCCCTCATTTTTGGCCTAAATTCGATTTTCAAAAATTCACCAAAAATCGAAAAACGCACTTTAGCACTTGAAATTTGGACAGGTGATAAATTTTTGCATGATCTTTCGATCTACCTTTGTAAAGTTTGAAAAAGTTTGTGTAAGTCCTATGTTATAACGCAAAATCTGCGATTTCGGCTGACCTGTCAATCAAAATGGCCGCCATTTTGTAAGTAAGGCCAACTTTTTTTTTGGCAACTTTGCATTAAAATGTTCCTTAGGATGTCCCCTTTAAGAAAAATGTTGTCCCGGAGGATCGGTGGGGGGGGGGGGTGCAATTACTCCTATTGTCATATGCCGGACTATACTCCTTCTTACTGCATTTCAGATCTCTCAATACTTCGATGATAGAAATTAATTTTTCTACGAGTACAACACCATCTCTAACCATATGCATTACGAGCTTTAAAAAAAAACTGCATCTCGAGTATAACACGAATTAGTTGCGGCATCGTGATCATAGGCCTAAAAAAGACCATAAGCAAAGGCATCGCTGAGCAGATGAGAGCAGACCAAACACACGAATATGTTCTCTATGGTTGCACTTTATACACAGGTTCTTAGTTGTATTTATTATAACGTGCACTTAATTACCATCATCATCGCCCCGATAAGCCACATTTGCCGAAATGATTAATGAAACAGTCAACCTTGATGGTAAATCATAGTAACAAACTCCATACACACTTTCGCGTCAATTAACCAAGAGATAAAAGCCTGACGTATACTCGTAGCGTGCTTCTCTGCTCATCCATCGAACCAGCAGCTATGCAGCCAGAGTATTATAAGCATATTTGCTTTGAACGCTTCGTATGCTTTTGGTCATCATTTTTTAGCACTTAAACATAGACCAGAATCGTACCTCTGCAAGTACTCGTCCACTTGGCGCAATAATTACTTCATTACATCGAGTAATTGTGCTTAGATAAGTACCTAGCTAGAGACATGAGCGAGTGCAAGTAGATATTTTTCTTTTCCAGACGACGCAGATCTCGTATTCAGTGAACGTTGAAACCACCAAGACCACTTTACCCAAGATACGATACGAAAAAAAGGGCAGCCTTTTTTTCCCTATTATTGCATCGTTGTGTCGTCTAGTGCTGAGTAGGTATCTAAAAATAGGCATATCACGTACCAGAAATACCAGTTTATGGCATGCTCAAGAGCGAAGTTAAACTAACCAGTCGATGTATTGCAGACACAGTCACAATACGAGTAATGGCGAACAATCCACAATTGTCTTTTTACTTTCCCTTTTATAGTCTGTACAAACTCCAATCATCCGGGTGATAATTTTTCAAAAAAAACCCAAGAGGTAAAAAAAATGACTGAAAAAAGAACGCATACATTACGATAATTGGAGTGAAATTGATTCTCAGTCGGAAAATACGTCAATGTCGACTTCGGTATTTGATGCCATTAATAAGGAAGCGTTTGAGAGATTGTCACAATGGTGAACTCTCAAATACGTCAACATTGGGTCAAACATTAATTCGTATTCAATAACGAAGCTGCGCTTTTGCACAGCGCCATTCTTATCAAAAAAAAAAAAAAAAAAAATGTACGAGGAATAAGAAAAGATATGTACATACGTATGCATGGTGAATTAGAAAGCGATGAGGCCCACTTAACAACGACGCTAATTAATACACAAACTTAAACATCCTTGAGAACTGGTTTTCACTGTCATTAACACCGATGCGGCGACGATGCTTCTATAGAGTATAATTCCAATCTACCATAATATTATTCTCGTAGTCTTCGTTCGTCATTTTTGGACGTACGTAATACCATCGAATTGAAGAAGAAAAAAAAAACAAATCATTAACAGGAAAAGAGAATTCAAGTAAATGAAAAAGGTGTGATTTCTACGTTTAATTTACGAGATAAAGCACACGTGATCACGTTCAATCAATTAGCATCATTATTTCCCGCCAAAAAAAGTACCTTCTCTCGTACGTAACTTTTCATCCTCATCGGAATTGCTGAGAAGGCTCTAGAGCAAACGAACATCAGTTTCCATTTTCTTCGTTATGTAAGATTTGCAGTCGAAAAAATTATCTCTACTTTTTTTTTGCATTAAGTACTCATCACTCATCATACACTGCACTGCACCGGTTTAAACCAAGGATGAAATTTATTCCAAAATTACGTCAAGTTTCGGTCAAATTAGAATTTTAGCCGACGACATTGAGCATATATTCGTAAGAATAAGTACAACGCAGCGTTACAATTGCAAATTGTGCATTATTTTGTCGTTATTTTCTGCTCTACTTGGGTCTAATAGTTTATGTAATCTACGATGTTTCGTAATCGTTGTCGTATATTTTTTTTTTTACATACTATTTTCATTTGTTTAGATGAAAAAAAAAATACTACGATCGAGTAATCGTAAAAAAGATTAAAATGCGATTCATCGAGATTTCAAAATAAATCCGCCAAGTGAATAATGAAATTTCATAAACGAAGTGAAATAAAAAGTCGTAAATCAAAAATATCCCGCTTGTTTAAATTAAGTACTTGGTACCTAAATATATACCTACTTTCAATTTCATTTGATGTGAGTATGATTTACAACTAGAATATTACGTATTTTTTTTTTTTTTTTGAATGCCAAAGTGGCGAAAGGAGTCCAGTTTTAATAGGGGTGTGAGGAGGGGGGCGTCCAAATTCACCGAACCTAAGGCATTGATTACCCCCTCTCAAAATTGAAGAAGCGAATCTAATTCAAAAATTTCCACATTTGGGCCCCCACTCGGCCCTCAATGACTACTATAAATTAAATCAACCACCTCAATTTTGAAAATAGGCAACTGGCTATCACAATATATTATTATTTTGTTCGTTTACTTGAGTAGAACTCACTAAGACTACCTATCGTCATTTTAATGATCTAAATATTTTTTCATTGTACATTGGCGAATTTTTCAAAACTAGTATACCAGCAATAAATGATATTCTTTTTTCAATCCATAAGATGGGCAACCAGTCACAATAGGATGAAGTCAGATCCTCTAATTTCGTTCTGATTATTTTTACAAACCGTCTCGATGATCTAGAGTAACTATCCATAATTTCTGTCCTAATGGAGGAGGGGGGGGGGCTTACGATTTCTTCGTATTGGTGATTTTTTGATAAACAGATACGTAAACTTCGACGGTTTGGCCAACTACTGAACTTGAAGCAAATCTGTTAACGAGACTTCAAAGAGAATACTTAGATGAAGATTTAAAATCAATAATCAAAATCAGAAAATCTCGCTCAACATTTCATAATGAATAAGTACAAAAATTAACGGTTACCATTTAAATATTTCAAAAAATTATACAGTAGATACTTTTTTAAGAACCAGCTAATTTTTAAAATGGAATCTCAATTCTCTCGGGGTAAAAAGGGGAGGGGGAGAGGGTTGAAATTTTGATCTCAAGCCAAAAAAAAAAAACATAAAATCAAAAATGTAAGTGACAAATTGATTGTCATTAAATTCGATGGAGTTGACTTACTTTTTCGATCAGACTGCTTCTGGGTCGATTCATTTACTCAATATTTGGTGAATCATTCACGAACGAATTGAATAATTTTTGGTGAATCATTCGCGAACGAATTGAATAATATTCAATGAATCATTCGAGAACGAATCGATCCCTATAAGTGACTCGTTTGCGAACGAATCGATTCATTCTCTCAATTTTTGGTGAATCAATCACGAACAAAATTGAATAATTATTCAGTGAATCATTCGCGAACGAATTGAGTCGTGAAAGTGACTCGTTCGTGAACGAATCGATTCGTTTACTCAATTTTTGATGAATCATTCACGAACGAATTGAATAATTTTTTAGTAAATCATTCGCGAACAAATCGATTCACTTACTCAATTTTTGGTGAATCGTTCACGAACGAATTGAATAATTTTTTAGTGAATCATTCGTGAACGAATTGAATAATTTTTTAGTGAATCATTCGTGAACGAATTGAATAATTTTTTGCAAATCGTTCGCGAATGAATTGATTCGTAGAAGTAACTCGTTCGCGAACGAATCGATTCATTCACTCAATTTTTGATGAATCATTCGCGAACAATTCAACAAATCGTTCGCGAACGAATCGACTCATTATTTACTCAATTTTTGATGAATCATTCGCGAACGAATCGATTCACTTACTCAATTTTTGGTGAATCGTTCACGAACGAATTGAATAATTTTTGCTTTTTTGGTAAATCATTCGCGAACGATTTGAATAATTTTTTAGTGAATCATTCGTGAACAAATTGAATAATTTTTTGCAAATCGTTCGCGAACGAATTGATTCGTAGAAGTAACTCGTTCGCGAACGAATCGACTCATTATTTACTCAATTTTTGATGAATCATTCGCGAACGAATCGATTCACTTACTTAATTTTTGGTGAATCGTTCACGAACGAATTGAATAATTTTTGCTTTTTTGGTAAATCATTCGCGAACGATTTGAATAATTTTTTAGTGAATCATTCGTGAACAAATAATTGAATAATTTTTGGTGAATCATTCGCGAACGAATCTACGAATCGATTCATTTACTCAATTTTTGACGAATCATTCACGAACAAATTGAATAATTTTTGGTGAATCATTCGCGAACGAATTGGATAATTTTTAGTGAATCATTTGCAAAAAAATAGATTTGTGTAAGTGACTCGTTCGCGAACGAATCGATTCATTAATAAAACAGTTTCGAGACGTCAAGTTCCAAAATTGATTGAATTTTTCAGCCCCCCCCCCCTCCCAACCATTCGAGATGACCGTCTCTCCGTTTCGGGAAGGAATTGACTTGTCACGCCATTTCAGCACATTTTTGCAATTATTCGTACTTTTTATTTCAAAATTTGGAAGCTGGTGCAGCATCGATGGGCCACGCAGTGACCCATGTGAAAAATTCAGCCAGTCAAGAAAAAAGATACATACCTACAAAAAAACTCCGAAAATGTTTTGAACCAAAGATAACACTTTCATTTTTCCATTAATTGTCATTTTTTGAACGTTTTCGAAAAATTGTGAAGGTTATTTCCAGTTGCTCTTAAAAATGAAATGGAATGTTTAAAAATATAATATGGGTACCTATCGAATTATAGGTTTTTGAGGACGCTTCGTTCTAATCTGGGGTCAAATGGTCTTCAAAAATGAATTCCGCGCCATTAAAAACCCACATTGTGATACCCATATTGTATTTTTTTGAAAATTAATAATTTTATGCTTCGCTTTTTTTTTACATCTCATTTGGGTCTTCAAAAGTAAATTCTGCGCTTTTAAAATCCCAAATTTTGATACCTATTTTGCATTTTTTTTTGAAAATTTTCAATTTTGCAATTCTTTTTATAGAGCCTGTTTTGGGGTTTGGGTTGAATGATCTTCAAAAGTGAATTCTGCGCTCGCTTAACGCCCCAAATTTTGATACTTAGGTATTTTACATTTTATGAACTTTTTCTATTTTGCACCTCCTCTTTAGGGCCTATTTTGGGTTATGAATTATGGAGTCAGATCGTTTTCAAAAATGAATTATGCGCCATTAAAAACCCAGATTTTGAAACCCATATCGAATTTTTTAGAAAATCATAAATTTTGCACCCCCCCCCCCCCTCCCTTGGAGCTCATTTTGGGAATTGGAGTGAATTCGTCTTAAAGTTTTTTTTTTTTAATTTTCAATTTAGTTTCTAAAGTCAATTTTTCGCTCTTAAGAGCCAAATTTTCATACATTCGTATTTTGCCATTTTTGAAAATTATCAATTTTTCATCTCTTTTTTGAACCCCATTTTGGGGTTTGGGGTCAAATAAACTTCAAAAATGAAATCGGCGAACTGAGAACCCCCGTAACTAAAGTTTAAATTTATCATGTGCAAAACTCTAAGTTTATCTAGCCAAATCTTTCATCTGGATCACTGTGGATTTTATCTTGGAGATGAATAAAATAATATTCGATTTTAGCACTTTTAAATTAGCAGCAATCGATATGTTACACTATTAATTCTGTTGTGGGGGGGGAGAGTAGAGGGCAACTGAGGGATCATATTCAAAGAATTTGTGCACTTTATAACTCTAAGAACTCTCGAAAATCTAATAAACTACTCGTTATGCATATTTTCTGGGATTTCAACCAAGTTTGGAGCATTGGGGGAGGAGGGGTCAAGTGAAAAACATAAATACGAACTCAGCCGCCTCATACAAAAATTGGAAGCTGTCATTTTAAAAATTTGAAAACAATACAAACACTTTTTACGTGTTTTTCAACAAATGAATTTTCAAAATGGAATCTCAACACCTCTCGGGTACAAAGGTTCATAATTTTGATCGAAATTCCAAAAAAAGTCAATAATGAATTATGAGAGAAAAATATGCAAAAAACAAAAAAAAAAAACTGTAAATTTTCATTTTTGAAGCAAAAAAGTGAGATTGAATGTAATGAAACATTTTAAGAAATTCTCAGAATGATTCCAGTTTCCTACATTTATTTTCAAACATCGTAAAATGTTTCTTCAAATTGAATTTTTTCAAATAAAAAAATTAATTGACTGGTCTTTATGATTTTACAAACTTGATAGTCAAGACATGCATGAAAAATAAAACAAATATTTGTTCCTTTTTATTATGAGCATGAAAATTTCAAAATTAATATTTTTTATTTAATTTTTTTTTTTTAATTTTATCAAAGACCAATAAAATCTTGATTTTATTTTCAAGTTGATAAAAAATTATCAATGTGTAAAAAATATCTCAAATTAAACAGCTAGTTTCAGAATACTTTTAATTTTTATTAAACTCATTCCCAATGATTCACTGCCTCTTTCAACTCCTCTGGCATTATCTCGCTACAACACTCCAAACCCATTCTCCTCCGGCAAAAAAAAAAATCCACACATCTGGGAAGTGAGAAAAACACCATACAGCAACATTAACAATCAGCAAATCATTCATAAATCAGCGAAAGTTTTCACCTCGGGTAACAGTCACTCCTCTTTTCTCGTAACCAGACTCGAAACAGAAATTGGCTATTCTTTTTCTTATTTAAAATCAATATTCCAACATCACTTACCGATAACCGGTTCGTTATTGAATTTCATGTCGATTTTATGAATGACAGCTTCGTGGGGCACAAACGAAGCTAGAAATCGTTGATTTCCGAGATTCCTTACGAAACTGGTAACATGGCCACCATTCACTAAAATCTCCAGGTTGCCTGAGCCGGCGCCGGAGCCGTCAACTATAAAAAATCGGAGTAAAATTTAATTAAACATTTATCAGGTTCAAAAAAATTTCAGATTTGTACAGGATGGTGCTTTGCTTACTTTCAAATTCGACAGCTTGGCCAACGTATCCGTCTGGTATCGAAGCAACTTTTATGGCAAGGGAATTATAAGCGTGGGTTCTGCAAAATTGATAATATTTTTATCGAATAAATTTTTCAGCATAATAGGAGATGAAGATGGGGAGGGGGTGTTTACCTGAAAGGTGATGCAGCGATACGTTCGTTATTGATTTTAACGTCGATCGCGTGTTCTCCGATTTCAACCGGAGTAAATGAAGCAGAAACAACGTTATCGATAACGTTACGAGATAATCTTACTGGTAATGTTGAACTTGAAGGGGCTAAAAAAAAAAACATATTTAAAGTAACACATTAATCTCTTATTTTGAATTTTTTTAAATGCGAAATTCAATAAAAACTTACAAGTAACGGTAACCAAAACATTTGGAAGAGTAGCATCGGTATGAATATAAATAGTGGACGGTTTATGAATTGGTAACAAATGTAAAGCATCTCCGGTTACTTTAATGTCTAGAGCATGGCCTGTAAAAAGAATAATACTTTTATAATTCATCTCATCTTCTCAAATATCAACCTCAGACCAGACCAAACGTTCATTATTACCATTAACAGGAGTCGAGCTCTTCGAATTAGAATTCAAAATACTTTTGAAGTGAGCCGTAGGCGAACTTGGAGACACTACGAAGAGAAACCAGTCATTAAAATTGAGACTCTCGTTGACATGTACGAGTCGTCTAAACATTCTGTACTCACTTCGAATACTCGACGATGTATTCAAATACTTGACCGAATGATTATTCGATGTGGAATTGTGTTTCGTGATGTGACTACTCGGACTACCATTTCTATACGATGAGTTTTGCATCGACGACGATGAATTGACATTCTTGTATGAATAATCGCTTGAATTATTTATAGGCGATAATCTGGACCGTAGTAGTGAGTCGACCATTTTCGAACTACTGTTACTGGTTACCTGGAGACCGCAAAAATTTATTATCTAGTTTTATATTTCAAAAATAAAATGAAAAATATATCATACGATGGAAAAATTCCACTAATACCTTAAATGCAGATTTATGAATACTCGACGATTCTGAATTTCTAACGTTTACCGGACTACTGGCGTGTAAATGTGGACTAGGTGAATGTGATGGCGATCGAGATGGGGAACTTATTCTATGGTAATAACTGTCTGACGAATTTTCTTCTTTGAATTCATCTGCAGAAAAAAAAATATTGATACAGAAATGAATAACACGTCGAATAATTTTGATTAGATGCTTTTACAATGGAATATTATACTCACAATTATTATTATAACTACTTCTATCGTAATGCTTGGAAAAAGAACCTGAAAATGAATTATTCGTCACATAAATAATTTTTCAACTATGATTTGTAATTTGCACACTTTATAGTGTTATTGATTGATTGTTGATTGACTTACTTTGTCTTTCTACTCGCTGTTGTTCTTTGGTACCAACTCTCAATGGAAAAGGACTACCTGCAAATCGATCAGAAATCGGTCAAATTCGATAAATTAATATAAATCTAGGTCTAAGTACGCATATTTAATCGATCAATTATATGATGCTAAAAAAATTTCAAAAATTTAATACTTAACATATTATTTTTAAAAAATAATTTAAAAATGCAAAAATTGTCAGAAGATAAATTATTGTAAAAAATATTGAGAAAATTTCGAAAATCATTCACAAAGAATTAAAGCTGAGTTAAAAATGGAAAGGATTTACTTCTAACGATA
This sequence comes from Planococcus citri, assembly GCF_950023065.1. Lineage (NCBI taxonomy): Eukaryota > Metazoa > Arthropoda > Insecta > Hemiptera > Pseudococcidae > Planococcus > Planococcus citri. The sequence goes on along the minus strand of NC_088679.1, from coordinate 13,865,636 downwards.
TTACCCTCTCCTTCGTCCCTCCTCTTACGTTTTGAATAATTTCATCTTTTTCGATTTTTAAAAATAAATTCTGGAGTAACTTTGGGATAAATTTCTCAACTTTCTGCAAATTTTTCTGGGCAAATTTCTCGATTTCTTTCAACTTTCTCAGACTGGTAGACGCCAGACACGTCAAAGGTTAAAAACTTACCAGAACAAAAATGTTCTTTGCCGTCTCCCCCCCCCCCCCCTCCGACACAAAAAAATTATTAAATTGCAATTTTGAGAGTAAATTTCCTACATTTAAAAAAATAGTAATAATTTTTTAGTGCATTTTGAACATTATTATGTATTAAAAAATAAACTAAATTTAATATTATGCCAAACAGGAAGACGATCAAAAACTCCAAACAAAAATTCTAATGAAAAAAAACACAAAATACACAATTTAAACATAAATAAATTAAAAACTGTACAACAATCCTAGAAAATTTGAATAAAAAAAAAACTCTCCAAAAGTGCTGAAAATTAAAGTTCAAATATCCAAAAATTATTATGAATTCTCAATCGTCAGAATTCTTCTTGATTCAACCCCCCCTCCCCCTCCATCCCCTGAAAAATGTTGATCGTCAGCACAGCTAGAGATCCGACAATTGAAAAAACAGAAAAATGAAAATAAGTAAAACAAAGGCCAAGACAGTATTTCCAAAAAATTTCCATTTCTGCGTTGAAATAATTTTTCTGAATATCCCATTTTCAAATAAACTTCTTCCTCGTTCCCACAAGTAGTTTAGTTCTGCGATAATCTCCCCCTCTCCACACGAACTCTTCAAAATTGATCAATTCTGTGGTTGAAAAAAATACAAAAAAATAATCTTATCGTTAAGTTAATACCGCAAAATTTTTCAAAAAATTTCGTACAGCTTCATTTCTTATTTAGGTAATTTTGAGGAAGGCTCCAAAAAATAATAGGTAGTAATATTGTTTGAAAGGGAGAGAAGGTTTAAAAAAAAAAAAAAAAAAAAAAAACTGAAGCTATTTCAATAAATTCTAGAAAAAAATGGAGATTTTTTTCATTTGTTATCAATTGATTTTTTCATTTTTTTTTTCAGATATGTGAGACTTTGTAGAAATTTTTGAAGAAATTGAAAACTTCTCATGTTAGGCACTAGAAAAGTCAAATTGAGATTGATTTCGAGTCAACGTGATAATTTAGACATGCCAGACAATATATTGCCAAAAAACCACTCTTTGCAAGTAGGTATCTTCTTTAAAAATTTGATTTTTTTCACTTTTTTAGAAATTCACAACAAATTAGTAAAAATTTACTTTTCAATTCACACTCCTGTAATTTTGCAATAACCACCTAAAGCAGTCGATAAAGTGCACAATAAGCACCAACCCAAGTTACAAGTTCTGAAGTTAATTTTGGCCCTTCCAGAGCGTTTTGAAATCTCAGAAGAAACGAAACTCGCTGGATACCCCAGAATGGTCTAAAACTAGCAATTGTTGATGCGTGAGAGTTGAATTGAAAGAATTATTCCTATTGGTTTATTTTGCTCAAAAAAATGTATATTTTATGAAAAAGTTCAAAAATTGCTCTTCAAACAGTTTTTTTAATTTTCAAAAATCCGCCGGAAAATCCAAAAATGAACTTTAGGACTTGAGATTTTGGTAACAGGGATTTTTAAGACACGCTCTTTCAATCCAGCTTAGTTTTGTTCAAATTTAGTTCTCTCGTTGGGATTCTAACAGAGGGTTTTTTTCAAGTTCATTTGGAAGAATTTTGACAGAGAAAGTGCAAGAATTTTTAATAAACATTTTTTATAGTTTTAGTTTTTTAAAAAAAATTGTACTTTTGACACTATTTTTTTGAACTGTAAAGAATTTTTAATTTTCAAAAATCTGCCGGAAAATCCAAAAATGAACTTTAGGACTTGAGATTTTGGTAACAGGGATTTTTAAGACACGCTCTTTCAATCCAGCTTAGTTTTGTTCAAATTTAGTTCTCTCGTTGGGATTCTAACAGAGGGTTTTTTTCAAGTTCATTTGGAAGAATTTTGACAGAGAAAGTGCAAGAATTTTTAATAAACATTTTTTATAGTTTTAGTTTTTTTAAAAAAATTGTACTTTTGACACTATTTTTTTGAACTGTAAAGAATTTTTAATTTTCAAAAATCTGCCGGAAAATCCAAAAATGAACTTTAGGACTTGAGATTTTGGTAACAGGGATTTTAAGACACGCTCTTTCAATCTAGCTTAGTTTTGTTCAAATTGAGTACTCTCGTTAGGATTCTAACAGAGGTTTTTTTTTTTTTGTTTTTTAAGTTCATTTGGAAGAATTTTGACAGAGAAAGTGCAAGAATTTTTAATAAACATTTTTTATAGTTTTAGTTTTTAAAAAAAATTGTACTTTTGACACTATTTTTTTGAACTGTAAAGAAAACCAAAAACTTTTCTTTCATAAAATCCATCAGCTTCAGAGGACATCATTTTCAAACTTCATCGTCCTCGTAAACAATAAAATTCAGATTTTTCGATTTTGAGAATCAAACAACAACCACAAAATTCAGCTTCGAAACATTTCGCCGTATTTTCCCTTCAATCTGAAAACTTCCATCTCACCTTTAATTTGGTTTCCATTGAAATAAATATACAGCTTGTATTTTCCAGGCCTTCTGGTGTGCAGAGAAACTCTATAAATTGAATTTCCAATATGATCAATGGTATGCGGTAACGATTGCTTATTATACACGATATCAATAACAATATTTCCCAGGCCTCCAGTTCCTCTGGCATCCAAAGTGAAATTAAATATACCCTCAGGCACAGCAGACTTATCCAATCCAATCAACTGTACAGAAAAGAAAAAAATCCAACCATAAATCGATGCAAATCCTCTTCTAAACTCATTTTCTATTCCTTATATTTTCTTACTTCGACTCCATTCGGATCAAACACGAAGCACGGAAATGGTCCACCATCGATCAGTTCGCCGCTATGTCTAACAGCAATGGACCATTCTCCGGGTTCATCCGGCTCGAAAGTAGCTCTATAGATACCCTCTCGTTCATGCACAGGACAAAGTAATTCTCTTCCTGTGGGTGATGTAGCTGTAACTTCTATAAGACCTGCTTTGGCACCGTTTGAATTCACTATCACTTCGACGATCGATCCAACAGCGCAGGGTTCCAAGCCTGTGTGTTTGATTGAAGTCAACTCCGGCATGGCGCGAATGTAAAGAGGGCAACCGCGAACAATTTCTTCTTCGTTGTATACGATTATCTAATAAGGCATAGCATTTTATTTTATGACCATCATTAAGCGTATCGTATGTCGTAATATGTGCGTAGCGTATAAGTAAATTTATTTTACTGTGTACAATATATCACGTGATGTTTATTTTATGCATATGAGAGTAATTTAGCGTATATAGGTAGGTAGATGGTACCTTATGCATGCCGACTTGCATCGGTACGAATGTTCCTTTGCCTCCTGATAGACCCAAGGTAAGTCTACATTCTACTTTATTACATTCCGGACCGATAATTTCGGCTGTGATTTCTTTCAGGTTCACTTCGCTGCTTGAAAAATCTAAATTTATGGTTGTCTGAAATCAGAAACAGAATGAGTCAATTTTTTCATACTTTTGAATAATAATAAAAAAAAAAAAAAAAAAAAATAGGTAAGCGTAAAAATTACAAATTAGATAGATACTTCTTCGACGCAGATTTTTTTTCAATAAATAAAATCAAAAATACGAAGCAAAAGAGATAATACAATTTCAAGAAACGTCAGTTTTTTTTTTCATTCAAATTTTACTGAAAGATTTTTTTTATTCTTTAATCCCAAGAATTACGTAACTCCCATTGACCAAAATCTTGTCATAAGATTATTTATCATCTTCTAACGAATAAATACATACAACTGTATAATTGCCCAGTAATGAAAAAAAAAAAAAAAAAAAAAAAAAAAAACTACATAAGTAATATAATAATGATGAGAAATTCATACATATTAAGAAAATGAACAAAGCACTCGACATAATCTACCATTCAAGGATAACTTTGCGAAACAAAAAACAAGTTTGAGAAGGCAAAAACCTAACCGTGTAACCTCTAAAATGATGGAAAACTCAAATCACACAATAGTGAAAAAAAAAATACCGGTTGATAGACTCTGGTCGTATGCGAGTCAGAAGTCGCGGCGACCACAGCTGACGGATGAGTCCGAGGAGGAATCCATTGGAAGCTGGCAGCGTACGCCATCACTCCTAAATGCTCGACGTTTTGATTAACCATATCTTTAGCACTGAGCAAAGGATCAACTCCTAATCTGCGACCGGCGTAAATACCTGAAAAAATACATAATCTCGTCAATTTATACGTATAATTCTTCGGAAAGCTGTACCTACAGAAATGAAAGAATAGCTTCGAACCTGAATTCAAATTCGATAACCAAACCGACGTATCATCACTGTCTTCGTACTTGGCTGATCCACCGAGTGATTTTACCAAAGTACATAATGCCCTGCCATCATTCCAATCAGTCTGCAAAAAAAAAAAAATTCAACGTTAAACTCGACAATGCCATAATAAGGAGAAACTCAGTTTTTTTTATATTTTTTATTTTATCATTTAAATAAGTACAAATACAACACAATCGTATTCGTATAAACCATTGAGCGAGTATTTAAAAATTTTAATGTCTTCTTCGCCACATTCGTTTTATCTTTGTAGATGTATATCGTTGGTTTCGTTTGAAATTTTTACACTCCATAAATTTCCTCTTCTCTCGGTACCTCTAACCTATTAATTCAAATGGACTTCAGATCGCCATTATTTAATGAGTTTATATGGTTTATGTACGGCTTTTCCCTCCTCATATCTACTCTCCTTGCCAATGAATCTTCTTTTTGTTCTTCTCTTCTTTTACTCGTAACATTGCCAACGTGCATAGTTTTGGTTATGCTACATGGTTTGAAGGCGGAGATACATAAACAATACCGGTAATGGTTAAATAATGAATCTGTTTGTTCCGAAATTATAGACTTAAGGTTGCAGAATTATTCGTCTCTCGTAGTGAAAAGAATCGGGGGAAAATTGCATTAGAGTTTTATTACCTATACTATACTTATTATTATGCTAGGTCCGGGTACATGTACAGTGATGATAAAAAAATTTATTCAGCCCATCTTCAGGGTGGTATAATTATAAGCGAAAAGTCGTAACCAAAAATAGCGAAACAAATTATCTAGGTACTCGTTTTCTTTGTGGATATTAAATAAGAAAAAGCACTCGGTAAAAAAAATATAGCCGGTAATTTTTTTTTCAATTTGACTTGAAAAATTGAAAAAATTATTCCAAATTTTACAGAAAAATTACAGAACTTTTTACAAGTTTCCAAAATAATTTCGGATGTAAAAAATTTGGCTTAAAAAATAACTGAGAAAAATAATATTCTGATGAACAGTTCTAAAAAGTTTAGGTGAGCAGCCAGTCTGATTTTCCAATCACTGACATCACAAACACAAGTAGACCACAAACAGATGAGCCAAGAAAAAATAATGACTTGTGTTTTAGGATAATAAATATTTCCATTTCAGTTTTTTATTTTTTTTTTTACATTTCTAATTCAGCTTTTACCCTTTAGTTTTTTTTTTTTGAAAAAATATTCAACGTTTTCAATTTTGAGAACGTCTAAAAGTGTGATGAAATCGGTTCAGAAAAGTGGAATGACTCTTGTATGGGTTTATCAGTTGTTCAAGACTAAACGGAAATATTTTTTGGCACATCACAGAGCATCTATTTATTAAATTCAGAAAATGAAAATTCGCGCCACAGGTCGTCTAACATCTTTTTAGGCGTTCAGTTTATTTTTTGAGGGGGAGGGGGGTTCTTAGTAAATTCAAAAAATCTGATATATTATGGAGAATTTTCTTTTCTCTATTCATCAGAAAAATTGAAAATTACCTAAATGCTAAAATAGTTGAGCAAAATACATATCACAAAAATTTCTCAAGTAAATTGTTGGAATTGATGGAAAAAAGATCAAGTAGTATCAAAGTGAAATAAATGTTTTAAAAAATTACCAAGTATTATCGGCTAAATGAGAAGATAGTCATTGAAAAAAAAGCTTTAGCAGAATGTTGAATTACTAAGTACAATGTTGAATCATAGCTCATAAGATGGTTTTTCAAATATTTATAATTATTGACTTGGGAAATTTTTTCAAAAACAACGTTCGTTAGATAGAAACTTTTATAACTTATAAGTCATAAAGTTAATTTTCAAACTCATGTCTTAAATTGCCCAGTTTTAGGAGAACAACGTTAATTACAACACTCGTAAGGTGATTAAGGTATTTTTGACTCGAACAGCTGATCGCATTTTGAATTTTTGGCGGATTTAGGTAAATGATTTTTTCTCATTTTCCATTCATCGGATTTCCTGACATTTGAAGCTTTTTCACGGTATTTTTATAATTTTTTCATTTTTATTCATTTTTCATAAAATTGATGAAAAAGAAGTAAAATTGAGCGAAATTTCGAGAAAAATCATTTCAAACGTTCTTAAAATGCCATGAAAATGATAATTATTTTCAAAAATTGTAATTCCACTTTGACAGTTGATTTAATATTTTTGAAGATTTTTTTTGGTACAGGTAATTTGATCAATTTTCCGTCACTGTCAGCAATTTTCTGTCATTTCAAGCATTTCGCGACATTTCTACAAATTTTGCATTGCTTTGTTTCATTAACCTTCAGCTATTGTGTTCAAAACAATTTGGAGAAAGCTGGACAATGTTCTAAAAACGAGTACCACAAAATTTTGCTCACAAGGGAATTTCTCGAAGTGTCCGTCTCTGATTGGAACAGAGCCACCACTTTTGGAAAGAGCGCGGTCTAAACCCCTCCCCCCATAAGCAAAATTTCAGCTGCCCACATTCATTTTTCAATTTTTGGAAAAATTTAAAAATTCAAAAATTACTAATCTTTCAGTTTTTTTTTTTCAAATAAATTATTGTCAGTATTGAAATTGATATCGACTCGCTCAAATCGAATTTCACCATTTCCGGTCATTCTGGTGCCTCCAGCACGATTTTCGATTTCTCTATAATTTTGAAATTTCTCCAGAATGCTGGAAAATTAATTTGAGTGATAAAAATTGAGTTATAGCTTATTATCGACCTTTTTAACGAAATTATCAACATTTGACTCGAGTTCCAGGCGAATTCCTCAATAGCGATTTTTTTTTTACCAAAATAAAAAAAAAATTTAAAAGCCAAAAATTTTGAAATTTTGAAAACGACCCCTAAAATAAGAATTTCTCCATTTTTAGCCGTTCTTGACCCTCCAGCGCGATTTTTGATGTCTCCAGAATTGTATAATTTTCTAGAACGCTTGTAGTCGGGGGGGGGGGGCGCATAAGGATCAATTGCACCCCCTGCCGATTCTCCGGGACAACTTTTTTCTTAAAGGGGGGAGTCCTAAGGAACATTTCTAGCCCTTGTCCTCAAAAAAAAGTGGCCCTACTTACAAAATGGCGGGCATTTTGATTGACAGGTCAGCCAAAATCGCAGATTTTGCGTTCCAACATACCGTACAAAGGTAGATCGAAAGAGCAGACAAAAATTCATCACCTGTCAAAATTTCAAGTGCTAAAATTCCTTTTTCTATTTTTGGTGAATTTTCAAAAATCAAATTTTGGCCAAAATGTGAGAAAAAAATCAAAATTTTACCAAATTGGCCTGGAAAGCTGAAATTTGATATGTACCCTATTTTCGACCAACCAAATCGATTAGAAACTGTTTCAAACCGTTTTGAGCAGTTCTGGAGCCTCCAGCAGATTTTTGAAACACGAAATTCCCGCACAAAATTTCATTAAATGGAGTTGGAAAGCCGAAATTAATTCTGCAAACTAATTTCAATACGCTATGAAGTCGACTGCAGGTGAATTTCAAGTCGTTTTGGAGTCTCCAGCGATTATTTAAAAATTACTGGAGCCTCCAGTAAATTTTTGAAACTTGATATTTCCCAAAAATTTCATCAAATGAAGATGGAAAGCTGAAATTAACTATGCACTCCAATTTTTAACACCCTCTGATGACGACTTCAGATGGGTTCAAGTAATTTTGGAGCCTCCAGTGACTTTTTGAAACCAAAAAGTAGCTGGAAGCTTCAAAACCACTCGAAACCACCGCATGCAATCGAATTCATATTGTATTGAAATTAGTTTGCAGAGTAAATTTCGGCTTGCTAACCCCATTTGATGAAATTTTGGGAAAATCTCAAGATTCAAAAATCTACTGGAGACACCGGTAAATTTCAAAAATTCGCTGGAGGCTCCAAAATTACATGAACCCACCTGAAGTTGTCTTCAGAGGGTGTTAAAATTGGAGTGCATTTTTATTTTCAGCTTTCCAACTCCACTTGATGAAATTTTGTGGGAATTTCAAGTTTCAAAAATCTGCTGGAGGCTCCAGAACTGCTCAAAACAGTTTAAAACAGTTTCTAATCGATTTGGTAGGTCGAAAATAGGGAATATCCCAAATTTCAGCTTTCTAGGTCAATTTGGTAAGATTTTGATTTTCCCCCATTTTTGGCCTAAATTTAATTTTCAAAAATTCTCCAAAAATCGAAAAAGGCACTTTAGCACTTGAAATTTTGACAGGTGATAAATTTTTGCCTGATTTTTCGATCTACCGTTGTACGGTTTAAAAAATGTCGTGCAAGTCCTCTGTTGGAACGCAAAATCTGCGATTTCGTCTGACCTGTTAATCAAAATGGTCGCCATTTTGTAAATAGGGCCCATTTTTTTGAGGACAAGAGCTAGAAATGTTCCTTAGGACTCCCTCCTTAAGAAAAAAGTTTTCCCGGAGGATCGTCAGGGGGGTGCAATAGATCCTTATGCAGGCTCCCCGACTAGGGGCCTGTTCTAGAGGCAGTTACCGAGTTCACCCACATTTGGCCTGATTTCAAGGCGGACCCTCGAGTGTTTTTCGGCTCAAATAAGGATAAACGCTTCAAACAAGGTGAGAATAAGCCACAGCTTGATTTTTAACTGCCCAAATTAATTTCTATGCTTTCCGGAGAAATCAAAAATCACGCTAGAGGCTCTATGAATGACCAGAACTCCAGAAATGGTATGAAATTCGATTCAAGAATAGGAATTGATTGGTTAATTTTGAATTTTCAAAAATTCGCCAAAAATTGAAAAATCAACTTGGGTAAATGGGTAAGTAGCTGAAATTCTGGTTATGGAGATTTCAGACCACGTTTTTTCCAAAAATCGCAGTCTCGTTGAAATCAGAAGCAGACACTTCGAGGCTTAATTCGTTGAAATACCTATACAAATGAAAAGAACTTCTGAAGCTGACTGCAGCTCCAATAAAGTTGAACACTTTTTTCTCAAAAAATTGACCTCCAAAATTGGCACTCGTTTCTCAATTCAAAACATCATTTTACTATCGAAAATAGACACCAGCTCCTCTCATGCATCCTGCCATAATCGAATCCAAACAAAACACACCAACACATCACTATAGGAGATTTTCACTTTCATCGAAACTTTCCCTCTTCTCGATATCCTTTCTTACAGCAGGTAGGTACACCTCGACGTTAGAGAAATTCTTCGTCAACCACTGTTAACGAAAGTGACACGAAAACCACCACATAATTAACCATCGTTGCATCGACGACGCAATAAATGCACACACACCGGTGCAATTTTTCAAACCAATTCCCATACCTCACAATATACAATTCGCAGTAGGTAGGTAGGTAGGTAGGTAGGAATGAATGAAAACACCAGGAAAACCATCAATACGGTATGTTGGATATTCGGCGACGAAGGCGAAATAAAATCTCTCGAACCGGTTAATCATTTGGCAAATCGGTATCGTCGAGTTTGCCACTTCGACATAACGTAATCCATTATCTAAACCTCATCTCTTTCGTCGATTGCATTTATTTGTCTTAATTGAAGCGTAACATATCTCGAATCATGTCTTCGATGTCTTGGAAAACCAAACCATTTCCATCGTGGCCAATTAACTATAAATCTTATAGTACGGCGCGAAATTTAGTTTATCATTTAGCAAGTAGGTACTGAAGTGAGTGAATTGTTTGCAGAGGAGGAGGTTTTCGCTGACGCGTCGTTGGCTTTAGAGTTTAGAGCGCCGTCAATCGTTACGGAAACGTATTAGCGTGTAAAATTACAATTACACATTCGCCCCACCTTTATTTTTATACACCTCACATCCGGAAAATAATTACCATTTAGGGTAATACTTGAGAAATAATTTTCATCGCGACGCTATTAATTTATATATACCTATAATGTAAGGTGAACATCCGATTCCGATGCAATTAACGTACCTACCTATCTCAAAACTATACGATGTGGACATGTGGTCGGGCTCGAAGCTCGGACATGGTTTTTTCCGAGTTGATTTCGCCTTCGCGGTTCACCTTGAAATAAATTTCCCCTTATTTGACACGACCAGAGTAAACGTATATTGGACGTTTTGAAATTTCCAACTCGGGTATGTATTTTCATCAATGCAACCGCAATATATAAACGCTGCATATGCGAAGAGTTCATCGACTCTTAGATGATGTGGGATCGATATGTACATATAACTCATTAACAACTTTCGATTCGTCTACTCGTATTTAAAACAACTCATCGAGCAAAACACTCCATACCGCAGTCCAATTCCAACTTGCAAGTTTCTATTTCACAACTCAGTACTCACATCACACATGGCTAATGTTACGGTTCAACGGAACGGAAGCTTGCCGCAGCTTTGCTACACTGGACTCAAAGGGCTTCCCCCCTGCTGTCTTTTTTCAAGGTACAAGCTCACTTACCGTGAAATTTCTAACAGGTCTGTTCTTCAGACGAGAATTCACCCATCGCAACGTTGATTTGAAACCAGGACTGTCTTCCTTCATGAAGTAAGACAAATACGTCATACCGGACAATTCGTCCAAGAATGGCGAAGCCAAGTATTCCGGTTCCAAGACCATAGGTACGTTGAATTCTTGCCGGGCTAATTCCATCGCTGTTCGACAGTTCTCGATGCTGTAAACGTAATCGAATGGTAGATTTATTATAATACGAGTATAGGCACGTGTACGAGGATACCGGTACACATACGTTTAACTAATTACAAGCATCATTAGTGTGATTAGGTATATGATTATTCGTCTAGGTGCATTAACTACCTATATGTATAGACGAGTCGTTGGCTTGGCGTCATCTTTTTCACGCACCTACCTATGATGGTTACATCACTCTGTGATTCAACATGTTCGTAGAATATCGACAGCTAATTTCGTCTCCAAAAAACACATACGAGTATTCACTTTACATTTCAGTTTTTTTGTTGACAATTTCAAAACATATTATGCTGACAATGGTAATTTCTTGAATAAAGGGTCCAAATCCAAAACAAGAAACCTTCAACTTCGATGCGGAATTCGTTAAATAGGTGCTACAAATACCAACGCTGGCGCATATGTTAGCCAACCAAGGTGACCTTAATCAATGGCCGTAAAAATTATGTTAATTTTCTCGTAAGTACTTCGTCAACGCGTACATCGGCGATTTTTCTTCTCGAGCCAAAATCAAAACAAATTCGGCGTATTTTTTTCACAATTTTCAAAACGAGTGAAAAAACTTGACTGGAATTAGTTAAAAAGTGATGAAAACTAATCTGTCGAGAAAAAATATAGAAGCAATTTGGAAATAAATTCTGCAAAAAATTCTTTATAAAAAAACGAGTCGAATATATGTAAAAATATACCAAATTATGCAACTAGAAGAGAACATGATCGACAAAAAATTTGCATCGATTTAAAAATAGCGAGAAAAATCAGAAACGAGAATTCCAATTCCCACAGAAAAATTAATGAGCATGAAAAATTGAAAAAATTTTGTTGACATGTAATAAGTACATTGAGATTTGAATTTTTTCATATTTTTTTTTTTTTTGGAAATTACACTTTGGCAAAATAAAATTCACTTTTGAACCGACAATCCTGGAATTTCGCAATAACTATCTAGTACCTACAACGATTAACAGGGTGTTCAATAAGCACCGGCCAAAGTTATAGGAGCTGAAGTTCATTTTTGGCCCTTTCCAGAACAATTTGAAATTTTTGGATAGATTTGAAAGCTCGCTGGAGGCTCCAAATAAGTCAAATAGCGATTGTTTGGACTTAGTTTAGACACATCAGTGTATTGCCAAAAGAATCGCTTTTTATAAACTTTCTTTGAAACTTTGATTTTTTTCACTTTCTAACTGAAATTTAAAAATTGGTCAAAAATTCACTTTTGAACCCAACACTCCTGGAATTTCATTGTAACCGGTTAAAATGGCTGAAAGGGTGCCCAATAAGCGCCGACCAAAGTTATAGGAGCTGAATGTCCATTTTTTTGTCCTTCCAGAACGGTTTGATATTTCTGGAGAAAGTTTTAAAAAATCACAGGAAACTTCAGAGTGGCCAAAAATGACCACTTGAAGATGTGTTGGAGTTGAATTGAAAAAAATTGTTTCCATTGCTGGTTCACTTTGCTCAAAAAAAATATATTTCATGAAAAACTTTTAAAATCTTCCTTGAAACAGTTTTTTTTTAGTTATTTAAATCATAAATTTTCCAAAAATCCAAAATTGAACTTTAGCACTAGAGATTTTGGCTAGAAGGGTTTTGGGACATGATCTCTTGATCTAGCTTAGTTTCGCTTAAATCGGAAAGTATGAGTTCGAAAGGTTCCATAGTCAAGAATATCTCAAAAACAAAGCCTCTTGAAAAAAAGTTGACTACCTCCACAAGTTGAAAATCTTAAGCTTCACAAAGTCATTTTCATTTTTTTTTTTTTTTTACAGAATCCATAGGTTTTTTTTTATTAAAAAAACGAGTTTTTGCGATAAAATTTTAAAAATGTCGAATTTTTTATCACAAAAATAATAAATTTGCATTAAATTTTCTAAATTTTGTTTTAAATTTATCTCAAAATCAAATCTTATAAGAACTCGTCAATGAACACATCTTATTTTTACTAAAAACAAAAATAGTAGGTAGGTAACTTAATAATTTTACTGAAAAAAAATCACAAAAAAACGAATTTTGGAAGCTTGAATTTGTAGTTGCAACTTTCAAAAAGAATCAATAATTATGCCAATTGATTTTTACAATTTTTTTTTTTGAATTTTAATCAAAATTTGGGACTTATGCCCTCGGGGGATCCGATTTCAAAAGTTATAGTTCGTTAGTTGTTACAAGAGAGAAAAAAACACTGTTTTGATTGTGATTTTAAAAATTTTCAGATGTATAGTTTTCAATTTTTGTGCTCATTGCTCATCAGTCTTCATGAAAAATTGGGCTTTTATCTGAAATATTCAAATTTGAGCTTTTCAAATTTTTTATTGCCAAGTTTTTTAGTTTTATAAATGAATTTTACATATATTAGGTTTTCTGAATTTTGAAATTTTTCTTCACAATTTTGTCACTCTTCGTGTTTTTTACAATTCAAAATTTCAAGTTTTTTTCCCCTCAAAAATCGATTTTTCGTGACGAAAAAATGTAAATGAAGAGTATGATAATACTTTTTCACTGCAAACAATCAATTGAAATTGCATTTTTCAATTTTCGTTCAAGTTTTCTCAAAAATAGTCTTCGAGAAAAAAAATTATACAGTACAAAAACTGGAAATTTGATGATCTAAAATTTACATTCACATCATTTTTTCTCTCAAGAGTCAAGACTCTGTTTTCTTCAAAAAATGGCTTTTTTTAATGAAGAAATTTGAAGGATTTTCTTCTGGAATTTTACATTTTGATCTATCCTATTCCTGTATAAATAATAAGAATAACAATCAAATCTTTAAAAATCAAGAAAAAACAATGCCTATTCAGAAATATTAAAACACCTCATAGTCAAAAATGTAGTAAAACTACTAAAAAAAATGACCCTATAACCACACAAAAGATTTTAATAATAGAAAGTGACTCCTTTATACATATAAATATAAAAACACTATACAATCCTACTGAGAATCAAGGATAAAAATCGTCAAAACGAAAAAAAAAATTTTTAAATACAAAAAAATATTAAGAAAAGTTCAAAAACATTTTGAAAATGAATAAAATATTATATGAACTGTTAAAAAATTTAGTAAATGGAATTATTTGAAAAATTTTGGAAATTTTGAGCAGTGATTTGCCTACCAATTCTGTGATAATTTTTTTTTCAAGAGAAAATAATTTAGAGGAGCTTTTAGATGAACTCCTTTGAACTTTTAAGCTAGATTTCTCTAAAAATGTTTTTTTGAACAAAGCTAAAAATTTTCGAAGTGCTAAAAAAATTAATAAGTAAGTACGAGTACTTCTTGTTCCATTTAAGGAAGGGGGGGGGGTCTGGTTTCAAATCCAACTCGAAAATTTCATATTAATCAAGTTGGTATGAATTTTTTGTGCAAAAAACTTCAAAAAAATATTGTTTTTTTCTTCGAAAATTCGAAATTAATTTTTTTTAATGTTTTTTACCCCTCCCCCCAACTTTTAAGAAATCAAAAGTATGAGTAATCTCTTATCTTGATTTATCTTGTAATTTTTAAATAATTAGTAATTACCTATGTAAGTACTTTTAGACCTTCGACATTTACATTATGTTTACAGATTATTTCAGATGATTAAAGAATTTTTTTTATCAATTCAATTTACTTTTGATATTTTGAACATTTTCAGAATTTTTAATGTCATATCTTTTTGGATTTTGAATAATTTGTGAGACTTTCTTCTGAATTTTAATGATATTTTGAGCAAGTTTTGTAGACTTGAAAATAATTTTCATGACTTTGGAGACTTTTCATTTTCCATTATTTTTTTATGATATAATAACAACAATAGCTCAAAGATGAAACGATACGAAATTGATAGATTTTTTTCAGAAAGATGGATCTTGGAATATCACAAAATTTTTTTTTTTTTTTGGGTGTTTGTAATTACTTGATTATTACACCCGTCGTATGAGATTTAAATCGAGTTGGTAAGGTCAAGTTTTTTAATTAGGTCTAAGAATTTTTTAATTTCGGAAAGGTCGTCTGGTATGAATAGGGATCTTTCATCTATTTGTAGGGACAGTCTGTGCTGATGTAAGGAGGGACAGTTAAATAGTAAGTGTTGGACAGATATAAGTTCTGACAGGCAGAATTGACATGTGGGTTTTGGGGCCTTTTCATAGAGGTAATTATGTGTGATTTTTGTGTGGCCAATTCTCAGTCTGGTTATAATGATTTCTTCAAGTCTGTTTAAGTGGGAGAGGTTTTTCCAAGGATGGACTAATTTTTTATGTTGAAAGAGCTTGTTTGTGGTTTGGAGGGACCAAAAGTTTTGCCATTTCTTAAGTGTGCTTTGGGTGAAGATAGATTTGAGGTCGTCAGCTGTGATAAATATAAGGGGAGAAAGATGGTGGCAGATTTTGCATTAATATCTACAATTTCATTTCCTAAGATTCCAACGTGGCTGGGTACATACATAAACTGTATGAAGAAGTTTGAATTTTGTAAGTCAAATAGAGTTTTATGAATATTTTGAATTAGAAGGTGATCGGAAAAAAGATTTTGGATAGCAGTTAGTGAGCTGAGGGAATCACTTTGAATTAAGAAGGACTTATTTTCTGATTCATAAGTGAGTAAGTGAGTATGTCACAGAGACAGTGGAAAATAGCTGTGAGTTCGGCAGTGTAGATTGAAGAACAGTTATGGATTTTAAAATTTGAAATTCTATCATTTATAGAGTATGCATATCCTGTGTGAAGTGTTGGTATTTTTGATCCATCTGTAAAGCAAAGATTGAATTTTTTGTATTCTGATAAGAGTTCAAGATAGTTATGTTTTATTACTAATGGAGAGTGGCTATTTTTTGGGTAGCTAATAAGCTGTAGGTTGACATGAGGAGGTTTTAGAAGCCAAGGGGGGTATAATATTGGTTTTTGGATGAGAGTTTTAGGATTGATTTGAAGATCATTCAACATTGTGATGAAATTAGAAATGGGTCCTTCTATATGATCAAAATGTTGGGGGTTGGGTGGGTTAATTGAGTTTTGGAGTGGATGGGAAGGGTTGGTGGATGCATTTGAGATGAATTTGTTTGTTATGAGAGTTCTTCTGAAATCTGGGGGTAATTCTGCTGCTTCACAATATAGGCTATCTATTGGAGAGAAATAGAGGGCTCCTAAACAGATCCTTAGGGCTGAATTTTGAATTGTTTTTAGGATATTTGAAGTTTTATTTGAGATATTTGCAAAACATGGGCGTCCATACTCAATTTTACTGCGAATTAGAGATTTATACAAGTGAAGTAGGAGTTTGCGAGATGGTTTATACTTGGTGTTTTTGATTATTTTCAACAGATTTAGGCGTTTCATGATATCTGATTTTACTTTTAGAAAATGAGGAGTCCAATTTAGTTTTCTATCAAAAGTTAAGCCAAGAAATTTAGTTGTGGTTTTGAATTCTAAAGAGTGTCCTTTGAAGTTGAGAATGAGATCTGGAGGAATCTTATTTTTTTTGGTGAAAAGTATACAGTGGGTTTTTGACTCAGAGAAGGTTAGACCGTTTGAATCTGCCCATGATTCAATTTTTTCAAGGGTTTCTTGGATTACTTGAAGAGCTAGTTGAATATTATTTGAACGAAAGGAAATATTGTTTATATCATCAGCAAAGATTCTCAGAGAAATGGGTCTAGAAACAACATTGGAAATGTCATCAATCAAAAGTATAAATAAGACTGTGCTAAGAACTGAACCTTGGGGGACTCCATTTTCAATTTCAAAAAACTCTGAGTATATATTGTCAACTCTCACTCTAAAAGTACGGTTTGTTAAGAAATTCTGAATAAAGTAAGCCAAATGTCCTCTAATTCCAATGGAATGTAATTTTTTGAGAATTTTATAACGCCAGGCTTTATCAAATGCCTTTTCAAGATCAAAAAAGACTGAAAGAACACTTTCTTTATTCCGGAAGGCCGAACTAATTTCTTTTTGGAGACTAAAGAGGTGGTCTAGGGTAGATCTTTTCTTTCTGAAACCACTTTGATAAATGCTAAGAGAGTTTGAGGAATTAATATACCAATTAAGACGTTTAATAACCATTTTTTCAAGTATTTTGCAAGGAACTGAAGTTAAGGAGATGGGGCGATAACTAGATGCCAGATTTGGGCTTTTATCAGGTTTTAATATTGGAATGATTGTTGCAGTTTTCCATAATTTTGGGAAGGAATCAGAAGTCCAAATTTTGTTATATAACTGTTTTCCACGTGAGAATAATTTCAATAACAGGCGATCAAATCTAACAAAAAAAAAAAAAAAAACAACAAATACAGAAATACTTTGTAAATATGTAAAAAAAAAAAAAACTGGTAGATACCTAACTTCAATTCAATTACTATTTTGATAGAATCGAGATGGAAAAGTTCAACTTATCATATTACTACTACATTCGTAACAAATTCAGTTAAAAAAAAAAAAAAAAAAAATGAATAAATCTCACACCCACTTTTCAACGAAACATAATCCCACTTCTACAAATCAATTTACAACCATACAACTGAAATAAACATAGATGAATTTTCGCCACAGGCACGATCAGGTATGTCAAAAAAATAAAAATTCAATATCCTAATCGACTTAGTACGTAATTGTACGTAGGTTATATAGGTAGACCATAGGTAGGTAGGTACAGGTACGTAATTCCAACTAAAAATATATGACTCATTGAGCATCGTAACTTTGTAACAGTCGTTTCGCATTATTCCGAACGCCGAACAATGTTCGATAAAAAACTCGTACGATACGTTTTTGCTTTTAAATTTTTCCATTTTTAGCTTCATATTTTACTTAGTAGGTACATTACGATGAAGATCAACAATAGGTAAGTAGTTGGAATTAGCAAAAACAGATACAAGTTGGACGAGTTGAAGAATAAGAATCCTAGGTATAGTATAATCGTGACAATAAGCTCAAGGTTTTCAGTTAGTTTACGAGAATCGTATACACAACGTAAAAGTATAACGGTTCTAGTAGTAAATCATGGCGGAAAAAAAAAGAAGCGCGACAAAACACAAATATGGATTATGAGATACCGGCGTGAAAACCTTCACATAAATACTTTAAATTGTATCGTAAGTACAACCAGGTTACTTGTAAGAAGAACAAGACGAGGGAAGGAAGAGGATGGTAGCCGGTAGGCTATACTTCCTTCCTCTTTACACATACACAGTTTCAGTTTCGCAATGTGCACTATTGTCACGTACCTATACCTACGAACGAGTACAACATCGTGAAAGAAAACTTGTCTGAAATTTAACTTTAAATTACACACGTCGTATTTAAATAATTAATCCAAACAGAACAGCGAACCTCCCAAATGATGAAGATTTCTCAACACGATTTGGTAATATTTCGAAAAGGAAACCGAGCGTCTGATTTGGCCGACAATGTGTCAACATTCCGGCGCATCATTGGTTACCATTAAAACGTCAGTTACGCTTCAAAGACACCTGGTTTTTCTTCGGTTGCATATTTTTTAACGCTCGGAAATGCATTTCATGCCAAATTCAGTAAATGGAATTTCCACATTTCGGCAAATACGTCGAATATTCTTCTTTTTTTTTCGCAACTCAATGGTTCTCAAATTTATCTCGTACATCTTGAGAACTTTCCAAACTCGTTTGGGTATAATTTTCGACAACGTACGTTGACGATTTCGTAACCTTAGGAAAATATGATATTCTGTTCACGAATACCTACGAATACGTAAAATATACGCACGTTAAGTTGTAGTATGACGAATAACAGACGAATTCATTATATA
Organism: Planococcus citri; assembly: GCF_950023065.1. Taxonomy (NCBI): domain Eukaryota; kingdom Metazoa; phylum Arthropoda; class Insecta; order Hemiptera; family Pseudococcidae; genus Planococcus; species Planococcus citri. The sequence goes on along the minus strand of NC_088679.1, from coordinate 13,846,776 downwards.
CGATAAATGGTGACTCATATGCCAAGACTCGTCGTCAAAAGCCAGCAATCCAATATAGGTAATAGGTAAGTAAAGTATTGTCTAAGGAGTGATTCAAATCACGACAGAACTTACCTATCGGATGGATCCAATTCCCTCCAATTAGAGAACAATCCAGGTTGGCAGTAATCTAATAGAGCTGATAAGTTTATACCACTGTTCCAATCTGAGGTTAGATTATTCACACTGCAATCTGGTAACACTGCCTAAATTGAGAAGAAAAAAAACGATCGCTAATTACGTACATCGAATCGTCGCGTTAATTAATTAATTAATTACTCGCGTTCCTTCAGGTTCAATATTACGCGAAAGTTTTACAATATTGATAAATGCCCTTTTTCATATGTACCTAGCTACCTACATAGTAGGTATAGGTAAGGTAGGGTACTCTTATATATCGTGTAATATCTCGTCATTTTACAGGGCACGCGAGAATGCGAACAATTTGTCATCTCTTCATGCACCATAAGCATATAAGCCGCATACCAAAGTACATACATAAGTAAGTACGAGTAATATTCCAAAACACTTACTTTTAACCAGGCCAACATCAGTTTCTTCGGAGGGAACTTGGATGGACCGATTTGGTAACGAACGATTAACGACCAAATTAAACCCAATATTAATTTTAAATTTCCATTCACGATGTCGATGTTACCTGTAATAATATTCAAACACAAACAGCGATTAATAATGCAATTTTGTACAGTGATAAAAACAATCGATTGAAGAAGAAATACGCTATATCAGCCCCTTCTCCTCCCTTCATGCACTTTTGTTTAGTAATACTCGTAAGCTATACAGATAACGATTCACGAATAAAAGATTTGTTTGATGATTACGACATATTAATCGTAGAGAGGTTTAAAAATATGTACGTACGTATTGTTACTGCAAATCGATTTGACGAAAATTTTAATACAAATTATTTAAATAATACTGGCTTATGTCATGTTTATGTTTAATTAAGCAACATTCGTCGAGGTAGAATTTACATTCAGTTTAGTGAGGATCAATTTGGTCAACTAGACTGAAAATATCTATCCAAAGGTTCTCACCATAAAGTTCAATGTTTTGAAAATAATTTTAAGCAATTTAAAAGAATTGTTGCATAGTCAAATCAGAAATCAAAATCCAATTTTATGCATCAGGTAATAAAATAATTTTTCAAGTTTTTTTTTTAAATTAACTCAAAATAGGGCCAATTTATGTACTTCAGCAATAAAATGTTCAATCAAATATCATTGAGTAGAATATAAATCGGGTGAACCAAAATAAAAGAAGGAAATCAGGGGTTTCAAAATGGCGAAATTCAATTTTTTGAATAAAAATCATGTTATGGAAAAATGAACAAATTTGTCCAAATTCAGATTGATGCTATATTTGAACGTCTTCAATTAACAATATATTGCAAGAGAATATTTTTTCAATCAAAATTGACTACTTTAAGGAGCAAAAAATCAACGACCCTTCATAGTATGTATCTAGCATCCTTGTGAGTTTTGAAAAATCCGCTGCAGTTGAAAATATCCAAAAATAGAAATTCTTACAGAAATGTGAATAAAAAGAGCATGAGAAAAACATATTCAACCAAAATTTTTGGTACCAAAATGCAAGTCTAGGTTTTTGGTGAATTTTTGAGATTAAAATTGGTTCAAAAATGCAAAAAATCCAAATATCGCCAATTTGACCTAGAAAGCTGGAATTCAACAAATACCTCTGAATCGATTGGAAATGATTTTGAGCCATTTTGAGCCTCTAGCAGATTTTTGAAAGTTGATATTTCTTCAAAAATTTATCCAATGAAGTTGGAAAGCTAAAATTTACTTTAAACCTCAAATTTAACAAGTTGAGTCGATTGAAGATACTTTCAAGACGTTCTGGAGTCTCCAGCCATATTTTTGAAAATCCAGATGACGTAAAATCGCTGGAGAGATATACCTACGACTTTGATTTTGGAAAAATAGAGTGAAATCGATCAAGTAGGTAATTAAAAAAAAACCAATTGCGTTTATACGAGCAAAAATTATTTTTTGTTCAATTTTTGTGGTACTTTTTAAAAACCTGGAATTTCCAAAATATTACTGGAGGCTCCAGAACGGTTGAAATTACCTACAATCGACTCAGCATGTTGAAATAAAGGTGTAAAATAAATTTTGGTTTTACAACTCCATTGGGTAAAAATTTCGTCGAAATTTCAGCTTTCAAAAATCTGCTGGAGGCTCCAGAATTGCTCAAAACGGTTGGAAACTGTTTTCAATCGATTCGAAAAGTCGAAAATAGTGTAAATGGGTAATTCTCAAAAAAAGGTAAAAATCGTGTACCTACATGGCAAATTTCTCAAAGGTTTTAGCATGAATTTTTTTTTTGTTTTTTCGGTCCATTCAATGATCACCCCTCACACATTTCACATGTGGTATTGAGATTTTTAGCCCCTCCTTTCATTGGTGTACATTTGATTTTATACCCCAAATGTCCTTCGACTTGGCTGTCACACGCCATGTTTTTGAAAATGAATGTTATAAAGTGTCATGAACTTCTTTTTTTTTTGGAAAAATTGACACATTCTCATTATTATAGAACACGAAGGTCCATTATTGTGCAAATGGCAATTGCAATAAGTCCATAGGAAGCTCACATTTCACATTTGAAAACTGTCACACACTTTTTGCGCAAATTTTAGAGCAATTTTCAATTATTTTTGGTAGCTTCCCAATCCAACATTTTTTTCTGGTGAATGGCTGCACTGGTTCACTGTTCTCATAGAAATATTACCCCGCACCGTTTTTTTTTAAAAACTACATTACAGCTCGTTCTGATCGTACTTATCTGTGAAGTTTTGATATTTCGCAAAATCTGTGTCCTTCGGCTTGCATTTTTATTTACCCTAATGAACCCGCCAAAAATGATAATTGAGAAAGGGAAGTTATTCTACATGATAAGTAAACATTTATTACGTGTTTAAAATCAAATAATGTCCAGTAAGTAAGGCTAGAAACGAAAAAATGTTGAGATTGTCCTTCGGCTTGTGCAGTGTTCATTTGTCCTTCGACTTGGCCAAATTTCAGACAGCTGTACTTTTATCGCGCTAGTCGACATATTACACCATAATATTAGAAAAATTTGACATTTTACCCCTCCCTACTCCTCACCACCACCTCTACTAAAAAAATAAATCCATATTCGAACTCTGCGGCCTCAAAAACATTAATCAACATACACACGATATAATACAAACAAAATTTGACATTTTCTCCCTCTCCACGCCTCCCCCTCCACCTCTACAAAAAAAGTAACTCCAGATTCGAATTCTACGATCTCGAAAACATATCAATTGACATATTACACATCGATGAGGGTCGAATCCTAATTATCACCGTTTTAGGGGGGGCCAGGGCCCACAGTGGGGGGATTGAATTGAGGCTAACGCTAGAAAAGGGATCTGGGACACCTATACAAATGATTCCCACTTGAAATTTTCCAAAAAAATGATTTTTGTTTTTCAAAATTATGCACATCAAAATTGACCTTTTTTGAGAATTACCCAAATACCAAATTTAAGCTTTTTAGATCAATTTGGTAACATTATTTTTTCACATTTTTGACCCAAAGATTTTCAAAAAATTGACCAATAGTCGAAAAGTGCACTTCAACATTCAAAATTTTTGTTGGTGTTGTATTTTTGTATGCTCTTTCAATTTAGCTTTGGGTTCGAAAAATTTTCCGTCAGTTAGGATTCCTCCTTTAATAGAGCTGAAAAATTAAAAAATTCAATGGATAAGACTCACAAATTTTTCATTTTTTCTACAAAAATAATCGCAAGATAAAATTTTGCATTCGAACTGACGGAAACGAATTTTGAAAATTTCCGCCATAGTTGCTCAAAATAGTCAAAAGGATGTTAAATCCGAATTCGTAGATGCTAAATTTCATTTTGGCCTCCCTTCTGAATTTTTTTTCCAAATTCAAAAATTTGCCGCGAGCTCCAGAATGGCTCAAAACCACTATCAATTGATTTGGAAGATCAGAAAGAAAATATGGACCGAATTTCAGTTTTATAACTTTGATCAGATTTCAATTTTTTAATGGAAAATAAGCCAATTTTGAATTTAAAAATTTATCAAAAAATGGAAAATAAAATTCAGCACCAAAAATTTACGCATGATGTGGCATTCTCTTACTAAATTTGCACTGATAAAGCTACTGAAAAATCTTTTACAACTGTTACGCGCTTTTAAAATATCAAAAAGATACCACTATAAAGTGAGCAGTTGTGTAACCCCTCCCCCATCACTCCAAGGCAAATGTTGTAAGCTCTAAGCTCTTTGATGAAAATTCCTCTGAAAATGACGTTTTATTCAATATTTTCACGAAATGAAAAAAAAAAAAATTGCAAGTCTGTAAAATAGGGAGGAGGTAAAAAAATTTGAAGTCGACGGTCATTTAAGTAGACTACGAGATTCAAAAGTCATCACAATGATACTTTCGGATCATAATTCATCATAAGTCATAGGTAACATCCCAGCTGAACTGAAACTATTTTCAGCAAAACTGGTCGCATCTCAAGATCAACTGCAGGGGAATAAAAAATGGTTCAGAGGGGGAAGTGGAAAAATTTTCGCCACATCTTGCAAAGGTCTAAACATAACTTTTGAGTCATTTTCTCATTCGAATTCCGAAAAAAGGTCTCCTAAAAGTGATCAAATTTTTCATTCGAAAAAATGAAATTCTCAATTTTTTCAAATTTTTGCCTCTTTTCCTCGTGAATATTTGAAAAATCTGATCGTGAGATGCAAATTAAAAACAAAAGTATCACTTTCAACATTATTTTTTTCAAATGTTTCAATTTGTGGATGGGAGAGGATTTGGAAGGGGAGGGTCAACATTTATTCAACACAACATTTGTTCAGGTGAAAATTAAAAATTACAATTTGGAAAAAAAACGAAATTTTTGCAAAAATGAAATTACTTTTTTTTAAATTAATGTTGAAAAAAATTGTCTCTTAAAATTTTTTAAAGGAATGTAAACAAAAAGTTACCTGATTCTGACCAAATGTCATTTCAAAATTCACAAGTTCCAAAATATGTATTTGCAATTTTTTCGAAAAAAAAATCAAACAGGTCTGAGCAGATCAGCAGATTTTCCATATTTTGGAGCCATTTTTATGAGAGAGTGAAGTACAACCAACACTTTGACAACTACACTTATTTTAAACCCTTCTGATTATTACTAACTGGGTTAATTGTCACTTTTTAGGGCGTTCTTTCAATTTAAAAAAATCTCCTTCAACCGGATTCCATAGGCTGTTGGCTCAAATTTGAGAAAAAGTGGAATGACCTGCGAAAATTCATTAGCAATGGAATTGATATTGGAAAAATGAACTTTACAACTTTTAAAAATTTAACGACATAGTTTGGTGTTTTTTTTTTGTATCGTAAATGATCACAAATTGAGCGAGATTCTCAACTTTTTGTTTGTTAATCATCAATTTTTGCAAACAGTGCCTTCTCCTCTCTTCTTACTCCTCAATCGACATAAAAAATTGAGAAATTTTGAGGGGTATTTTAAAAAAAAATAGGTACTCAAAGTTTTCAAAAGGTAATTTAAAAAAAAAATGCTTCCACAATAGAATGAAAAGTTCTGCACTTACTTCAAATGATTTTTGAGGAAATTCTCGAACAAAAATTTGAATTTACAATTTTTTAGGCGTCGACTTTTCCAAAATTAAAAATGTTTCATTTGATCATGGAGGGGGGGGGGGGGGTATTGGAAGGGGCATAGAAATTGAAATTATTGTTATTACAAGAAATTTGAAGACAAAATGACTCGACCATTTTTAATTGATCAAAAAATTTATCCTTGACTTCGTCCTTTTGTGTCCAAAAAATTTCATAATTTGATTAATATTCCTGGATTTAGTTTTCTATAGGTAGAAACTTTTTACACCAAAATTACGTAATTTCACACTCGAAGTTTGGCACACTTTAATTATTGGAAAAATCAAATACTCGCAATTTCAGTCTTTTCAAACACTTTTAATTGAAACCATCCTCGCCTCACTCAAACACCCTCTCGCTGCTTCTTGGAGATCTCGAAACTTATATAATTTTCAATGGAAATATACTCAATTTATAATATTGTTCGAATCATTAGCCATCTTTTACACGCGGTAAACACCTATGCAAAAGAGAGGAGGGAAACGCAGATATTTCCAAAGTGAAAGTACTCGTAAAAAGTTACTATTTGCGCTATTGAAGCTCACTATACTTACTACGACCTACCCAATACCTAAGCTATGCATACAAAGAGCAACCTCACTCCTTTCAAATTAGAATTTACATAATTGGATACTCGAATCGCAAAGTCTTCTTTATAATATTTATGCTTGACAAAAGCTACGTATACTTAGGTTGTACATCTACATACATATTTCCAAGTACTTGGCATTCTTTACGCACCTCGTTTGTACTTAGTTAGTCTATGGTACGTACTACGTACACTACGATGTATTCATTGCTGGTAATCATGTCTCTCATACACGTGTACTCTCTGAAATCTTATAGGATACCACATTCGCACGAGGTAATGGCCGCTGTATTATTTGTATAGAGTAGGAATATAGAGAAGAAGAAAAAAAATCTTATATATAAAAAAAATTCCACAGCTATTTATTCGCATATACTATACCTACCTATAGTGGTATAATGTATTTGAATTTATATATAAAAGCACTGGATAAAGAGAAGGGTAGAGAGGATCGAGAGTTTGACATACGACGGCCATGATATAAACAATGATTACACTATACGTGGTCGATGTAATCTCAACGAAGCATGTCCTTGAAAATATTCAGTATTTTTAGGAGCCAAGCCATTGAAAAGCGTTCGAACAATTTACGCTTGATTGTGTGGAAATTTCGGTACATATAGGCGGATCACACAAGAGGTGGTCAGCGGTGGTGGTTCGGCGACATCGTATTTAAAATTCCATTCGAGATGCGACTTTTTTTCACACAACATACCACACACCTCGACGAAAAAAGCCGCGAAAAGTCGGGTCAATAACGTTAAAAATTGACATGAATTGATGCGAATCTGCAAACTCGATAGCTTCCCAACTGCGCTTTCAATTCGCATAATCCTCGTAAACAGAAGAATAGTACAAGTTCCCAAAATGGACAAAGATAACATACGAGTTGGTCAAACCTTGACATAATTTTCAACCACCGATTCCGAATCTAAACTGATAAAATTGAAAAAAAATGACATTTTACCGCGACCCGAATTTTTCCAGAAGTCTGTTGTTGTTGTCATCGTCGTCGATACGTCTTACAAAATCATTCTATACGTAGATAGGTACTCGACTTATTTAAACGTAAACGTTTACGTAGTAGGTACCTTTGTTTGACGATGAACTAACTATTCTTGTCGACTTAATTTGTTTTCAACACTTTCAGCCAACAATACAAACCTCACAAAACCACACCTTTCGAAGCGTGTGCTTTCAAACAAAAAAAAATACCGAAGCGTAATAACTATAGAATGAATTAGAGTACACACGGTATGAACAACACGATCTCCGGTGCCTTTTTTTTTTTAATGCTGAGAATAATTCGTCTATCAACGGGTCACGACTGTTAGGCTATTTTTTCATCGGATGCTTTGAAATTTACGACGGAGCATAAATTAAATATCGGGAACGTTATGATTGCGGTTTACGTTGTAAAATTTATTCGCGATTGGAAAAAGTTATTTTGATTGGGTCTAATTTTCGAATGAAATGAATAAGTGGGTATTATTTTAGAATAAGTTCAGAATTTGGTGATTGTTTCCACTTCTTTGCGATAAATGCATCCAAGTTGTGTAAATTGAGCAAGAATGGCACAAGTGTTCAAAATTGTACAAAATATGCAAATATGCACAAATGCACAAAACGTGCAAATTGCACAAAATGTACAAAAAATGCGCAGAATGAACCGCACTCGACAAAAGTGCGCAACGTGTACAGAAATCGCCGAAAGTGCAAATATTTGTGCAAAAAAATGTGCAAAATGTACGACTACACACTGAGTAAAAATTGTCAATGTGCAAAAAATCACACAAAATAATTACAAAAAAATAAACAAAATTGTGCAAATACCACCAGAATTTCACAATAAGCGAAAATTCATGTTAAAAAAATCTCCAAAAATTCTGCAAATGTGTTCAAAAATGTATTAAATGCGCACAGGAATGAACCAGATGCAAAACATGCGCAAAATGTGCAAAACCCGCAACAATGTGCAAAATGTATAAACTGAGCAAAAATTGTCAATGTGCAAAAAATCACAGAAAATGCATAAAATTGTGCAAAAAGCATTAGAACCTCACAACGAGCGAGACCTTGTGCAACTGGTGAGAAAACAATCCCCAAAAATTGTGCAAACGTGTGCAAAAATGTATCAAACTCGCAAATGCAAGCAGAAAATGAATCAGATTGTAGTGGGAGAAAAATACACGCAGTTCTCCCACTTACGTGGGAGAAAAATATTTTTATCCGTCACCTGCACTAGGAGAAATTTACATACGAAAAGTTCAGTCACCTTAATGGGAGAAAATTTTCCTGTCTACTAATTGGGAGAAAAATTCTCATTCGCCATAGCAGCAGAATATTTTTCTACCCCCTAAGCGACAGATTTTCGATCATTTTAGTGACTACCCGGGAAAAAAAGTTTTATAGAATTTTATAAAAAATACCCACTTATTTTCTATACAAAATTTGTCTCTATCAAACTGTATACAATTGTATAAAATTTTATGCAGTTGTATGCAGTTGTATACAGTTTGATAGAGACAAATTTTGTATAAAAAATAATTGGGTATTTTTTATAAAATTTTATATGTGGTTGCTATGAAGACAAATTTTAACATTGATTCAAAATTATTCATGAATTAATGCAAGATCATTTTGTGGATTGTGGGCTTCCAAAGCATCCACTTTTTATCAAAAATTAAGTCCCACGCTTGTCACTTCACTACACATGACACTTTGAGTGGAATAATTAGAAGAGACCAATAAAATCAATATATAGAGAATGATGCAGTACTTTATCTAAGAGTACTAACTATACCATTTCATTTGATACAATTGTATCATTTTTGATAAACTTATATAAAAATGTATACAATATTGTCTATTTGATAAAATTACATAAATTTTGATAAAAAAAAAAATTTAGAAACTAACACCATATTTGATCATTTTTATCAAATTTTATACAGCTAAATCAAATTCTATACAAATGTATACAGTTTTAAACAATTTTATAAACGTTTATACAATTAATGCAAAATATCCATTCTACTGAAAAAAATTTTATCCAATTTTATCAAAGCAATTACTCTTCTTTTTATCAAAATCTATATGAATGTATAAAACTGTATACAATTATATGCATTTGATACACCTTTATAAAAAGCTAATTCAATTTTGATGAAATTCTATAAAATTTTATGCAATTTTATCAAAGCAATTATTTTTCTTTTTATGAAAATGTATAGGAATGTATAAAACTGCATACAATTGTATCATATTTGATACACCTTTATAAAAAGCTATTTCAATTTTGATGAAATTCTATAAAATTTTATGCAATTTTTATAGAACTCTATACCAGTTTATGCAATTTTTATATAATTCTACACAAGTTTATAAAACTTTTTTTCCTGGGTAATTATGACGTCAATGACCAAGCCGCAACAATTTAAACTTCCTACTCAGTGGTGGTGGAGCTTACTTCCAATAATTATTATAATCAAGAAATTATCAAATATAGCCGATTATACTCAATTACATCATCGTTTTTTAGATGGTGGCGCCAAGCTGTCCACCAGTCTTGCGATAACAACCAATAGAAAACCAGTTCAACACGAATATTGCCGAGTATAATCGAATATGACATAATTCTAGCGCCAGCCGCGAAAGATAGCGCCGCTAGAAGCATTGAGCGCATGCGCCACTGACTGCACACGTTTTCCCGCCCGATTTTCGTAAAAAGCGCAATTATAAAAGCTCTGATCCGAGACTAGTTAGGCAGGACTGCAGACATTGACACCCCCAAGTATAGTTCCAACTTTACTTCCATCTCCGCAAATGGGCTAGAGCCCATTCGCCAGAAGAGACCAATAAATCCATCTTTAGCTCAATATTTCCAACTATAGTTCCTACTGTTTCCAGCTTTAGCTTCCTTCAGTTCGTGATTTATTGGACTTTGATGAATTTTGGCGTCTGCAGCCTCAGACTTAGTCATCATCTGCGATGATATTGTTTCTCAAGTTAAGTCCCAATGGGTCAATTAGTGGATCTTCAGCTGTCTCGGATCACTCTTTGAAATGCACAGAGATAGGTTTTAATAACAAGTTGCTTTGGTTTACATTGTCCAACTTTAGATTTAAGTTTCAAGACCTTGGCTCACATTGTCTTTCTTTATTTTCTTTTTTGTTTGAAAATGACGTATCGCTCAGGACGTGCATTTTAGTTTTAAGTACAGACGCATCGCTCAGGGTGTCTTCCTTTCTTTTTTTTAATATTTATTTTCCTTTTTGTTGCTCCTAGTTTAAGTATTCCCAAAATTCCCCAGGGTTGCGATCCTTTTTATTTGTCTTTGTTTTATCCCTTAAGTATAAGAATAAATGTGCTAAATGTGAATTTGTCTTGGACTTTTATTCAACTTTCATGACTTTGAGAAATCAATGAATACTTCCAACTTTACCACAAATATATCATTCCGTCAAAAGTTCAGTTATTTCTTAGCTCAAGCTTCAATTAATCCAACTTAAACCCCACGTATTATAAATACATATGTAAATATTGGGGAGGGACCCCATTTTACATCCGCGATTCGTCCGATCCTGAGATCTTGATGAGCTAGTTATAGAATTGCAAGATATATCATTTTGACATCACCAATATTTCCATCACTATTTTTCCAACAGAACGAGAGTGCATGAATCCGATATCCAGATGGCCAAAGAGGATTTGAATTAGTCTATATTTTCTTATCTTCAAAGAAATCAAGATTCAAAAATTTCCATTTTTGAACTCTTGGTGAAAAATAAAAAACTTCAAATAAAAAATTTTAATTTTTTATTCTATGGTTGTTTTTTGGGTTTTTCCGAATATTTCTCCCTCCACAAGATGTGGAAGCATGCGCAAAATGTGCAAAAATGTGCAAAATGTACGAACTGAGCAAAACTTGTTAATGTGCAAAATATCACACAAAATCACTAAAAAATGAACATAATTGTGCAAATAGCACCATGAATTTCACAATGACCAAAAATTTGTGCAACATGTAAAAAAAATCTCCAAAAATTGTGGAGATGTGTGCAAAAATGCATCAAATGGGCACAGAAATGAAGCAGATGCGAAAACATGCGCAAAATGTGCAAAAATGCGCAATACCCACCAAAATGTGCAAAATGTACGAACTAAGCATAAATTATCAATGTGCAAAAAATCATACAAAATCACATAAAATGAACAAAATTATGCAAAAAGCATCAGAACCTCACAATGAGCGAGACTTTGTGCAACATGTGAGAAAAAAAAACCCAAAAATTGTACAAATTACACAAATTTGATCAAAAATTGATGAAATTACACGAAATTGGCAAAACATTTGTTGTACAAAATTTGTGGATTTTGAAAAAATTGGCAAAATGTTACTTTGTAAAATATAAAGGAGTGGATTTAGAATACTTTAGGTACTATTCAAAAGAAAAAGAAGAAAATGGTAAAATTTCGTTTTTGAAGTCTTCAATTTACTACAAATACAAAATTAGCTGAAAAAGAAATTCTTTAAAAAATTCTAAAGAAACTAGTAATGCATGAAAAATTACAGCAATTGTTCAATAATTTTTGTGTGACTATTCAAAAGAAAAAGAAGAAAATAGTAAAATTTCGTTATTAAAGTCTTCAATTTACAAATACAAGATTAACTGAAAAAGAAATTCTTTAAAAAATTCTAAAGAAACTCGTAATGCATGAAAAATTACAGAAATTGTTCAATAATTTTTGTGTAACTGGTGGAATTTTACGATAGATGAATTTTTGGAATATTGTGATGATCGGTAGGATATACACAGTTACATCATATGGCTTACAAAATTTCAAAAAAGTAGGGAGAAAACACGTTAATAAAATAATTCAACGAGCCCACAAACTTGCACTTACGTGATAATTAAGAAATTCCACAACAATTATCGTGTTTATTTTTTCGAATAAAGATGATTAAAATTTTAGACACGAGGGTTGAAAATTTTCGTAAGTAGATATTTCAATAAAATGAAAATGAAAGAGCGAAAAAAATCTCCGAAATGTTTCCCATCTGTTAGATGACGAAAAGTTTTTGATTTTATATCGAATGAGTTTTGAGATTTTGCATTTTTTTTTGTTTTGTTGAAGGGGTTGACATTGAAAAGTAGCTTCGAATGTTCTTTTTCATGCACTTTTTTTTCAAATAATTGACATCTGCCTTAGAATGATTTTACGATTTTTTTTCCAATGAAGCATTATTCGTAAAATTTTTTGTATTATAACAAAAACATGAATTATCTCGAAATTTGGCACCTAGGTAGTAATTTACCTGAAATTTCGATTAGATATTCGTTTCATCATGATTTTACTATTTTTTCGAAGGAATCTTCTAACAAAACGAAATAAAATGGCTAAAAATGCATTTTATTGTCTGACACAAAATATACGAGTAGCATTTTTGGGGGTTCCTTGATCGATTTCCTGGCTTAAATATGTTTGAGAATAATTAGAATTGGTGGTCTTTGTTACAAGAAAATCAAAATTGCAGTTTTTAAAACTATTCTTTTTTTTCAAAAATATGGGGAATTATTCATACAGTTTTGATTTGCAATGGGGTAGGGGGGGGGAGGGGGGGGTGTAAGTTTTGTTAAAAATTGGAAGGAAACTTGTCAAACACTCTGATTTTTGGATGCATGTTTCATGGCTTTTAGAAAGGATTGTTTTTTTCTCGGTTTGGTACACCAAGGGTAGGTTTATTTATACTACATCGTATTGACGGTTTTCCCAGGGTCATTGACCTTGAAAAATTTGAATTTTTTAGTAGAAAATGTACTAAAGTTACTCCAGTTTACTATAATGAACTTTTTTAAAAACCTGAAATTACTTCACTCCTCCTCTTTACTTACTGAAAAAAATTTTGAAACTAAATTGTCATGAACACAGACCATTTTTAATAAATCAGACCAACTTTCAATCAATCAATTTCATTTATTTGGCTCAGTTTTTACAACTTTATCACAAAAAGATAACAGGTATGAAAAATTGCAATAAATTTCACCTATTCTCTATTTTTATTATTTCTTTATATGTAATATCTAGAGTGTGTTTCAAGTCTATTTTGTCCGACAAAATCTCAAATTTAAAATGCAGAACTTTAGCAGAAGCTTTTCAAAACTTCTGCATGACCTTGAACACTGCTGCTCATTAGATTTAAAACCGATTCTTCTCACTTTCCTCAAAAATACCTAATCTAGGAAAAACTGAACTTGACGATTTTTCCTTGAAAAATTCGAACTTATGTGCTTGATGTAGGGCTTCTTTCATTAAGTATGATGCTATAGACTTAATAGACTTATATTATGTAGGATTTATTAGACACCCTGCAATATTAATAATGTATACGTAGGTTCGATCAGAAGAGTAACCATACAACGATATTTCACCCAAACCCTTCTTTATTTTTAAGAAAGTGAAAATAAAAATGACACATTTTTGTGGTTTTAAAAACATTTGCAAAAGAATGTGAAATTACAAGTATAAGTACCTACTTTTTCGAAAGAATTTACTTGAAAAGTTGAGGTGCTGAAAGAGGGTGGTAAAAGGAATAAATTAAAATTACCTACACCCAGACTAAATACGTATAAGTTGATTAGTGAGTTACCAAGTGAACTATAGAGGAGAGAATGATCAAATCGGTCACGTTCATGACCACCAGAGTAAAGATCAAGAGCCCTTGAACAATTTTCCACGGTGATTTCAATTATTTATCTATCCTTCAATTACTACATATAATGTATCCTGCTTGTTGTCTTTGAAAAATGACAAAAGCAAGTTGGAAATTTCCTGCAAAAAGAATAGATCGGAGAGTCGTTTGAATCGATAAAAAAAACACGGTTGGATTTCAATGATCTATCGGTGAAAACTTTCGATTTTTTTATTTTCCTATAAGTACCTATTTATTTATTTTCATCACTGGTGTGTTTTTCTTATGTTTTTTCAACTTGGAAAAATGCACTCACTATGTATTGGTAAAAAAAAAAATACTCGAACACTTTCAATTTTTCTGAAATTTTAATACCTACTATTTTTTGAGCCAATAATAGTCTTGAACTCTGGACAAGAATTTTAGAACGATGGGTCACCCGAAAAGGGGTTCAAGGGTTCCCAAAATGATCCAATTATATTTTTTAAACTAAAAATACATACGTAAGACATGGAAAAAATCGACGAATTGGTAGCAAATTCAGATTAATAGTGTAATTGGACGCTTTTTCTGATACTAAAGGGATTCGCTTCCAGGATGGACCCAAAAATTCTTGAATTTGGGTTTTCAGACGTACCTCTCCCCCTTCATAGAACCAAATTTGTTCACATTTTGGATCTAAGGTTACAATACCTCTAATTTTTTTCAAAAAGATTTTCCAAAAAAACAAATTTGGGACTCTGAAATAAAAATTAGTCCAACTCGTCAAGAGTTGATTACATCCTAGCTAACATAAAAACGAATCAACTTAAATCGGCCCCTTTCTGTCAAAGATGAAAATTTCAAACAAAAATTGCAATTTACCCCTCTTTAATTTGGCTGACTGGAGGTAGAGAGAGAGAAAAATGAGAGGATAGAAGATGAAAACCATAGGTAAGGTAACTAGGACTTCAATACATAAAACACAAAAAATCGAAAATGTCCATTTTTTTTAAACATATTAACAAAAAAATTAATTTTCAAGAAGCAAAAAAAAAATCAAAATACGGAATTTTACCCATTTTTCAGTTACAAAGCAATAAAATAAAACACTGTTTCATTTCACAATTAGTTTCATCAGATCATGAAATATCGCTGAAGTGCAAATTTGAATTCAAATTCAAAAATCAAAGCTTGGTTACAAAACACAGGTTCAAAATATAAGATCTTAATTTCGAGAATTTTTGTATCCAAAATGTTGATCAAATTAGACATCCATCAACAAATCAACAAAACCACATTGATTCATAAAATCACCTGTGCCTTCACAATGAACCTAAAATCTCATCTTATACCTCTCACATTCGAGCATTTCTTTCAATCACAATAATTTCAAACTACACCACTGGTATGGTATGTACTATGGTACCTTTTAATCGAGGTATTTTTTTCCTCAATCATTGCAAAGAGCCTCGACCTCCGCCTTCATCAATACTTCAACAGGTGGGTTGAGCGACCCACTAGCATACGTTCAACATGGTGAGAATAGAGAGCCCGTTAAAAATTAATAAATGCATAAGTAATGTCGATCTTGTGTAGTCGTCGTTCTGGATGGTGCTGGTGATGGTGATCGGCTAACATTTATCAATGAATTTTACGCGTACGTACCTATACTTCAGCTCAGCCGAACCAGAATGGAATTGAATGGTCATTACAATGTGTTGTTATCGTTGAAGGTGACATAATAACACGATAGAATACAATAAATCCGTAAACGAGGATTTCGATCGTGGGCAAAGTCAACGTGAATTAAATTAATTGCAGAAAGAAAATACATATTTCGATGTGTTTCATTTTTTTCTCAATTCGTTTTCGTGATCAACAACCTTAATAATAAATTCCATCGTGTGATGGCAGATTTTTTGTAGGTGTGGTAGATCTGTACGTGAACATGGACATACTTGTGTGGTGATGATAAAGATGCGATGATGACGAGATGATATGAGTTCATGACCTATATATATTTTTGGAACTTTTTTAAAGGGAAGGAAAATTTTAACAAGTGGAATAATTTTATGAAACGATCACGATCAGAAACGAATCTCTCAAAGTGCATTTGCAGCAGAGAAATAGTGGTGCTCAAAATGTTGAAGAAAATAGAGATATCGTAAAGTTAGAGCAGGATCAACTTGAAAACTAAAAATGATACAAATTTGGAACTTTTGCCAATTTGTGGGTCCACAGAAGCGATTTTTGGAGATGAGGTGGAAATCAGTGTTGCCACTTTTTTAAGAACCAAAAATCAGCTGGTAACGTTGAAAAATTATATTATTTCTTCATCGCGAACATGCTCAAAAATTCTGAAAAAATTTACCAAGTAGGAACTTTTTATGCTGATTGTCGTATGTCAAAAAATTGTGGCGACAATTTTTCGTATTCTCGATTTTAAAAATTCCAAAGATTACAGAAAATATAATTTTTTTCCTAGAAAGTTCGAAATTGCACAAATTGACCTAATTTTATGAAAATTTCACCATTTTTGAAGAAAAGTTGATATAAAAGCACTTTCTTGTAATCTTTGGAATTTTTTCAATCGAGAATTCGAAGAAACATCACTCCCAATTTTTTGATGCGTAGATCAGCATAAAAAATTGTACTTGGGGTAATTTTTTCCAGGATTTTTGAGCATGAAAGCAATGAGGAAATATCATTTTTTTTCGACTTTTTCAGTTCATTTTTAATGCTTAAAAAGGTGAAAACACTGATTATCATCACATCTTCAAAAAGCTCTTCCATATGGAATCAAAAACTGATCAAAGTTCCAAAATTGTACCATTTGTGGTTTTCAAGTTAATTTCATTTGAACTTTAACTACGAGTGTATCCTTATTTTTCTCAAAATTCTTTAAGCACCCCTATCCTTCCTGCGAATGCACTCACAATGGAAGTATCCATAAATCGGATTAAAGGAAATCTATGGAGGACCCCAAAATACACCACCAGCCAAAATTTCAGGAGCTGAAATTTATTTTTTGTTTTTTTTTTGATAAATTTTGAAAAATTCAAGTATGGGTCAAAAATGGGGAAAAATTAAAATTTCATCAAATTGATCTAGAAAGCTGAAATTTGGTTTATACCCTATTATTGACCAGCTGAATTAATTGGTGATGGTTTCAAATCGTTCTGGAGTCTCTAACCAATTTTTGGATTCTCCGATTTTCAAAAAAAAAAACACTGTAAAAGTAAGGTGAAGATAAAATTAATGCCCGAAGACTCAGATTTCCTTCTTTACAATCCATTCGATCAATGTAGATACGTATTTTCAAAATCTTTTCGCGCTTGTTCAAATCCAAAATCATCTCCAGTACTCCAGTGATTATTTTTGAAGAAAAAAAAATTAAAACTTCATCATTGACGTACGTGTAAGTAAAGGTAAAAATGAAATCATGGTTTACACCCTATCACTGATCTTCATCCGAGCCGATTAAGATGATTTCGAACCGTTCTGGAGCCTTCAGCCAATTTCCGGATTCTCCAGTTTTCGAAAAAATGCTGAAATTAGGGCGAAAATTGAATTCAATGCCTAAAAACTCAGATTCATCAACTTTGTGACCCGTTCAATCGATTTGGGCTCATATTTTGAAAATCTTTTAGAGCTTGTTCAAATCCAAAATCATCTCCAGTGATTATTTTTGAAAAACAAATTGAAACTTTATCGTTTACCTACGTGTAAGTAAAGGAAAAAAATTAGATTTGGTTTACACCTTATCACTGATCTTCATCCAAGCCGATTAAGATGGTTTCGAATTGTTCTGGAGCCTCCAGCCAATTTCCGGATTCTCTAGTTTTCGTAAAAATGCTGAAAGTAGGGTGAATATTAAATTAAATTCTTAAAAAATCAGATTCATCATCTTTGTGATCCGTTCAATTGATTTGGGCTCATATTTTGAAAATCTTTTAGAGCTTGTTATTCAAATTCAAATTTTTTTCCAGTGATTATTTTAAAAAAAAATCTGCTGGAGTCTCCAGAACGGTTTGAAATTATCATCAATCAACTTGGAAGGTCAGTAAATAGGGTACAAGCCAAAATTTTTCGTTTTTTTCCTTCACCTGTGATGAATTTAATTTTTTCTCAAAAAATAGGTAATCGCTGAAAAAATCTTTTAGAGCTTGTTCAAATTCAAATTTTTTTTCAGTCATTATTTTTGAAAAAAAAATCTGCTGGGGTCTCCAGAACGGTTTGAAATCATCATCAATCAACTTGGAAGGTCAGTGATGGGTACCAAATTTCAGCTTTTTTCCTTTACGTGTTCATGAGCACTGAATTCTTCATTTTTTCCCCAAAAATAATTGCTGGAAAAAATTTTGGATTTAAACCAGCATAAAAAGATTTTGAAAATATGTTCCTAAATTCATCGAATGGATCACAAAGATAGTAAATCCCCGTTTATAGAGGCTGAATTCGATTTTCACCCTAATTACACAGTTTTTTTTTGAAAAACTGGAAAAAATCAGAAACCCCCTGGAGACTCCACAACCCTTCGAAATCATCACCAATCGACTTGGTGGGTCGAAAATAAGCTACAAACCAAATTCCAGCTTTCTAGGTAATTTTGATAATACCTATTTTTATTTTTTCCCATTTTGCCTCAAATTTAAATTTTTGAAAATTCGCCAAAAATCGAAAAATGAATTTCAGTAATTTGAATTTTGGCAAGTGAGGTAGGTACATGTCTCTCTGCCCAGTTCAAAAATGTTGGCGCTCTGGTGGGATACGTTCCGAAGAACTGCGAATTGCTTCATTCTTCAACTCTTATCGAGGTTTATCCTCAAAAAGAAATAGAATCGTCAACCCCATGTGCAAAAAACTCGGCGATTTGATATGCAATGACCCCATCCAAAGAACCGAAAGAAATAAGCATTTTAGTAATTCCTTCTAAGTTTGATTCAGATGGGCAAATCGCATACGTGACTTTTTTGGAAATAAGTCATGGGCATTACTTGATGCAGCAGTCAAATTTTCAATTCAAACATAAATTTGAGATTTGCAAATTTTTACATCTCCTCTATTAGTCCGGCATATGACAATAAGAGTAATTGCATCCCCCCGCCGATCCTCCGGAACAACTTTTTTCTTAAAGGGGACATCCTAAGGAAGATTTTAAAGCAAACTTGCCCAAAAAAAAGTTGGCTTTACTTACAAAATGGCGGCCATTTTGATTGGCAGGTCAGCCGAAATTGCAGATTTTGCGTTTCAACATAGGACTTGCACGAAAATTTTCAAACTTTACAAAGGTAGATTGAAAGATCATGCAAAAATTTATCACCTGTCAAAATTTCAAGTGCTGAAGTGCGTTTTTCGATTTTTGGTGAATTTTTGAAAATCGAATTAAGGGCCAAAAATGAGGGAAAAAATCAAAATTTTACCAAATTGACCAAGAAAGCTGAAATTTGGGATATACCCTATTTTCGACATGCCAAATCGATTGGAAACGGTTTCAACCCGTTTTGAGCAGTTCTGGAGCCTCCAGCAGGTTTTTGAAACTCGAAATTCCCAAAAAATTCCAACTTGGAGTTGTAAAGCTAAAATTTATTCTAAAAACTAATTTCAATACGCTACGAAGTACTGCAGGTGAATTTCAAGTCGTTTTGGAGCCTCCAGTGACTTTTGGAAAATTCCTAAAGCCTCCAGCAGATTTCTGAAACTTTAAATTTTCACAAAATTTCACCAAATGGAGATGGAAAGCTGAAATTTACTCTACACTCCAATTGTAACACCCTCTGAAGACGACTTCAGGTGGGTTCAAGTCATTTTAAAGCCTCCAGGGCTTTTTTGAAAATTACTGGAGCCTCCAGTAGATTTTTGAAACTTGAAATTTCCCCAACATTAATTTATCAAATGGAGTTCGCAAGCTAAAATTTACTTCGCAGACCACATGGTGGTTTCAATAGGTTTTGAAGCTTCCAGCTACTTTTAGGAAATTTCAATTTTCCAAAAAAACGCCATACAAGCTTTCAAAAAGTTGCTGGAGGCTCCAAAACGACTTGAAATCCACCAGCAGTCAACTTCGTAGCGTATTGAAATTAGTTTGCAGAATGAATTTCGACTCTCCATCTCAGTTTGATGAAATTTTGTGAAAATTTAATGTTTCAGAAATCTGCTGGAGGCTTCAGGAATTTTCAAAAGTCGCTGGAGGCTCCAAAACGACTTGAAATTCACCTGCAGTACTTCGTAGCGTATTGAAATTAGTTCTTAGAATAAATTTTAGCTTTACAACTCCAAGTTGATGGAATTTTATGGGAATTTCGAGTTTTAAAAATCTGCTGGAGGCTCCAGAACTGCTCAAAACGGGTTGAAATCGTTTCCAATCGATTTGGCATGTCGGAAATAGGGTATATCCCAAATTTCAGCTTTCTTGGTCAATTTGGAAAAATTGTGATTTTTTCCCCTCATTTTTGGCCTTAATTCGATTTTCAAAAATTCACCAAAAATCGAAAAACGCAATTCGGCTGACCTGTCAATCAAAATGACCGCCATTTTGTAAGTAAAGCCAACTTTTTTTTGTTTTAAAATCTTCCTTAGGATGTTCCCTTTAAGAAAAAAGTTGTCCCGGAGGATCGACGGGGGGGGGGGGGGGTTGCAATTGCTCTTATTGTCATATGCCGGACTATATCCATTCTTTCGACTGTCCATATACGAGTATTAAGCCTTTCTGCTTCTCTTCTTCAAATTTTTAATTCTGCAAATTGCCAAAACATATCGAAAATATCTCGAAGGTACAAATATAAATGTCTCGTAGGTATACAGGATCAAATTCATACTTCCCGATTTCTCGAGCTTGTATTTATTTACTTTTCCAATTTTCTAACTCTTTCATTTCACCCTTTTTAATCCCAATGACTGCAATGACTATAATCATCGTATCCGAATCAATTTCCTAATTACTCTTTAATCAATTTCGATCGATATACTCACGCCAATACACTACCCAGTCATACCACCCAATGTAAAAAAATCAATTAACCATCAATAAGCAATTAAATAATTACGGGGTAATTAGCATTACAAATTATAGTCTAGGGGGAGAAGGAGATGTGGCATAAAATAGGTCAAACCCGTATTGCAAAATAAACAGTTACCTACTCTACACACATACGTACATAAACATATACATATAAGATGAACACTAACATTCTAAAGATATCGTATAGGTGGTTGGTATGGTACGGACCGGATAACCATTTGTGATACCGAAGGCGGGTAGTCTTTACCCGATAAGGTAACAGGAAATTACCCACAAATAGAGAAGGCTTGTAAATTTGAGTAGGTGCTGTGCTGGTATGAGATAACACAATCGTACCGCTGCCACGGCGCACTTCTTTGATAATTCTTCCGAATCGATTTGGAGAACCAGTTACGTCATATTCATTTTTGTCCGATGCAGTATTATGTATTTTTAAACTGGCGAAAAAATTGCTCCAGAGAGCTACCGAATAGGTGCGATGGAAGGGAACGAGGAGGAGGGCAACGTAGAAGTAATTTTCTCACGGTTGTAATTATTAAATTACGAGATGCATTCGATATTATACCCATACTTGTTTTTTTTTCTTCGAAGAAAAAAAATAACAAACAGATGTAAAATAATAACGATTACATTCCATTACCATATAATGAACTTGAACGATTTGAAAAAAAAAAAAATTGTACGTATATAAAAATATACTAAAAATGGATTGGGTTTGAGACGATAGGTACATATACTTGGGATCGTATTTAGTATTATTGGTATTAATTTGATTTTTTAAAAAGATATTTCAATTTTCAACCTTCCTAGGGTCGTTTAACCAATAACAAGTGATTACAGGTACGTTCGAGGGGGATGGGGGGAGGGAAACGAGTAAATTAGAGACTTTAATTTCGTTGGAAAATTGACGAACAGTAAAAATTAACCTTGAAAAGTTACTACAAGGCGTTTTTTTTTACACGGTAAAAAATATTTATTCAGTCGCACACATGCTAACTGCCATATGCTTCTCGGATAGGTGCAAATCGAAAATAAATTTCAAACATTAAAACATAAAAAGCAAACAATTATTGCATATCGTACTCGTATAGTCGTTTGGTTGTCGTAACGAGAGTGAATTTTGTGCACGACGAATACTTCGAATAAAGTAGATGTACATTACGCTTATCAGTCATTATTACATGGCAGGAGGGGCATGACAGGTCGACAATATGTACATACGAGTAGTAATTGAAACAATACATTGATAACACGATTCTCACCTATATTAACCAATTTAACGCCATCTTCGGCTATGGCATTCAAAGCGCAAGAAACATTTTCCAAATACTGATGTTGATTGGTGGGTTTTCGATTCCAGTGCGGTTTTATGATACGTTTCTGAAGCACCTCGACCAAAGCACAAAGCTTGGTACCATCGCCGAAATCGCTAGCTAAATTGACCACCCTCATATCGACGCTTTTCAGGTGCTCGTTGATCCAATTTCGAAACGTGTTCGCTTGTATATCGATCCAAAGATCTTCGTGGCCTTTGATAGGCATTCCTTTGGCTGCATGTCCTTCGGGACTTCTGGCCACCAGGCCGATTTGGGATACGCGCAAGGATGACATTTTTGTACAGAATATTACCAGTAGTAGTGCATGTTATTACAGATGAATTTAGAATTTGTAAATTATATGATGAATAAAATTATGGAACGTAACTTCCAAGTCGAAGATTACACTATTAATTGCTACGGCTTATCAGAGGATTCGCGCACTAGGTGATAACACTGATAAGAAAATTTCACTGGAATTATTTTGATCGGACACTGGGACGTTTATTTTACATTTTTGCGCGATGATAAGAGCGAATAATATAAATAAATATACAATAAATCCGCGAAACGCGAACGTTAATGAATTACACAAACACAACCATCGACCACGAATCCGTACAATTTACTCCTTTCGATGCTGTTGCTGTTTTCTGTATTTTGTAAACAAGCGATATGCAACAGGTGCGGGTATTTTCTATCAAGGCTGCCAACACTGTCGCATTGAAGAACAGGTAAAAAAGCAGTGTTGCTGAACCAAAAACCGAAATTGAACGAGACTCGAAACAATAAAAATGATGAACAAATTTGAGCTTTGAAGCTTTTTTTGTTTTGAAGTTAGATTTGAAATTTTGATCGTGGATCTTTTTTAATAATGTGAAAATCTGCTGAACAAATTAGTATCATTTCTCGTAGTCGTATTAAATGATCGTAAGATTAGTTTAAAATTTAAATAAATCCTTCTTAGTCCGGCATATGACAATAGGAGTAATTGCACCACCCCCCCCCCCGCCGATCCTCCGGGACAACTTTTTTCTTAAAGGGGACATCCTAAGGAACATTTTAAAGCAAACTTTCCAAAGAAAAAGTTGGCCTTACTTACAAAATGGCGGCCATTTTGATTGACAGGTCAGCCGAAATCGCAGATTTTGCGTTTTAACATAGGACTTGCACGGACTTTTTCAAACTTTACAAAGGTAGATCGAAAGATCATGCAAAAATTTATCACCTGCCAAAATTTCAAGTGCTAAAGTGCGTTTTTCGATTTTTGGTGAATTTTTGAAAATCGAATTTAGGCCAAAAATGAGGGAAAAAATCAAAATTTTACCAAATTGACCGAGAAAGCTGAAATTTGGGATATAACCTATTTTCGACATGCCAAATCGATTGGAAACGGTTTCGACCCGTTTTGAGCAGTTCTGGAGCCTCCGGCAGAATTTTGAAACTCGAAATTCCCACAAAATTCCATCAAATTGGAGTTGTAAAGCTAAAATTTATTCTAAAAACTAATTTCAATACGCTACGAAGTACTGCAGGTGAATTTCAAGTCGTTTTGGAGCCTCCAGCGACTTTTTGAAAATTCCTGAAACCTCCAGCAGATTTTTGAAACTTCAAATTTTCACAAAATTTCATCAAATGGAGATGGAAAGCTGAAATTAACATCTACACTCCAATTTTAACACCTTCTGAAGACGACTTCAGGTGGGTTCAAGTAATTTTAGGGCCTCCAGCGACTTTTTTGAAAATTACTGGACCCTCCAGTAGATTTTTTAAACTTGAAATTTCCCCAAAATTTCATCAAACTGAGATGGAAAGTCGAAATTTATTCTGCAAACTAATTTCAATACACTACGAAGTTGACTGCTGGTGAATTTCAAGTCGTTTTGGAGCCTCCAGCAACTTTTTGAAAGGTTGTACGATGTTTTTTTGGAAAATTGAAATTTCCTAAAAGTAGCTGGAAGCTTCAAAACCATTTGAAACCACCATGTAGTCTGCGAAGTAAATTTCAGCTTGCCAACTCTATTTGATAAATTAATGTTGGGGAAATTTCAAGTTTAAAAAATCTACTGGAGGCTCCAGTAATTTTCAAAAAAGTCGCTGGAGGCCCTAAAATGACTTGAAACCACCCACCTGAAGTCGTCTTCAGAGGGTGTTAAAATTGGAGTGTAGAGTAAATTTCAGCTTTACATCTCCATTTGATGAAATTTTGTGAAAATTTAAAGTTACAAAAATCTGCTGAAGGCTCCAGTAATTTTCAAAAAAAGTCGCTGGAGGCCCTAAAATTACTTGAACCCATCTGAAGTCGTCTTCAGAAGGTGTTAAAATTGGAGTGTAGAGTAAATTTCAGCTTTCCATCTCCATTTGATGAAATTTTGTGAAAATTTAGAGTTTCAAAAATCTGCTGGAGGTTTCAGGAATTTTCAAAAAGTCGCTGGAGGCTGCAAAACGACTTAAAATTCACCTGCAGTACTTCGTAGCGTATTGAAATTAGTTTTTAGAATAAATTTTAGCTTTACAACTCCAATTTGATGGAATTTTGTGGGAATTTCGATTTTCAAAAATCGGCTGGAGGCTCCAGAACTGCTCAAAACGGGTTGAAACCGTTTCCAATCGATTTGGCATGTCGAAAATAGGGTATATCCCAAATTTCAGCTTTTTCGGTCAG
This sequence comes from Planococcus citri, assembly GCF_950023065.1. NCBI lineage: Eukaryota > Metazoa > Arthropoda > Insecta > Hemiptera > Pseudococcidae > Planococcus > Planococcus citri. The sequence goes on along the minus strand of NC_088679.1, from coordinate 13,821,753 downwards.
TTTGGTAAAATTTTGATTTTTTCCCTCATTTTTGGCCTAAATTCGATTTTCAAAAATTCACCAAAAATCGAAAAACGCACATTAGCACTTGAAATTTTGACAGGAGATGAATTTCTGCATGATCTTTCGATCTACCTTTGTAAAGTTTGAAAATTTTCGTGCAAGTCCTATGTTAAAACGCAAAATCTGCGATTTCGGCTGACCTGTCAATCAAAATGGCCGCCATTTTGTAAGTAAGGCCAACTTTTTTTTTGGAAAGTTTGCTTTAAAATGTTCCTTAGGATGTCCCCTTTAAAAAAAAAGTTGTCCCGGAGGATCGGCGGGGGGGGGGGGGTGCAATTACTCCTATTGTCATATGCCGGACTATCTACTTTGAATCAAATTCAGAGATTTTATCGATTCTTCATTCTTGTTATGTAGAATTTTGAACCAGAAACGAGAAACGAACAGACGTTGAAAATGTTGATTTGACAATTTTGATTTTGAATTTCTATATCTAACTTACTTTTGAACAAGAATGTTTTTGAACTCAAAAAAACTTCATTTCGAAGATTTTTTGTTTGAAATTGAAAATTTTTAATTTTTTATACGCATACCTACCTATTTACTACCCTGTATGCTCTACGTATTCCTTTTGAAACAAAACAAAAATAAGAAAAGGAATCTGGAAAATGAAATTCTGTGTGAGAAGAATGATGATTGATAACATGATGAGTTGATCAATTATTGCTAAAGTAAAGAGCAGTAAGATAGGTCACCTGTCATGAACCCAGCATAGATCGATCTGATTTTTTAAGGTCATCAGTCCACAAAGCACTGTCAAATTTCCCTAAAAATTGAAAAAATTCTTTCTGTAATTTTCACACATACTTTTTTTTTGGATTTGCTGTTCAGGATGTGAATAGTACATACGTATACGAGAAAACAGCTACCTACCTATTTCGAACGGTGGCTAAGTACCTACTTATATGATTAAGATTGTATATTAGGATAGATCGCGAAAAAAAACATGTCGCAGGATTTTGACTACGAGTAAATTTGATAGCGACCTTTATTTTGAGCTGAAAATCACTCAAGAAATTACTTAGTTCCGAATGTCTCTGCAAAGGAGCAATATGGTTATGGGCTCACAAAGAGGGAGAATTTTTGAAAAAAATCGTAGTTTTTTCACTTTAGTTTCTACCTAACGTATTTTGGAAAACATGGTCTAGTTCCAAAAAATAGTAGGTACCTACCAATTTGAGATTCTGCATCGATCTATGGGCCATTTTCGTAAAAAATCCAACATCACTTTTCAGATTCTATCATTCTATTGAGTAGTTGAAAATTATCAAATTTTTTATTTTTGGCTAATTTTGTATTTTGAAAATATTTTCTATTCCAACAAATTGAGAAATAAAAATATAGCTTAGTATTCAAAACATATCGAATTTTTTCGAGTCCTCAAAGTTAGCATTATAATGGCCAAAATCAGCTTCCAGTCCAGGGATTTTGTTTGTGGGGGCACTCAGAGGCACGCAGTGTCTCCAGAGGAAGTTTCAAAAATATCACAAAATAGCTATAAAAATAACTGAAGAAATAAAATTTGACGAAAAATAAGTTTTAAGTAATTTTGTAAAAAAGAGAAGTTTTGTTTGGCATAAGTAAATAAAAAGCTTTGAAACAAAACGATGACTTTTTAGGTAGGCAAGGCAAAAATCTCTGCTTTTTGGACGTTTTGGGATCAGGGTTGGCAAAAAAAGCACAAAGGCCCTAGACAGATAAGTATGGTTGAGCGGCCCCCGAGACTTTCGGAGGTGAAACTTATGTGATGCATAGGTACCCCCAAGATGAGTATTTTCCCCAAGTTTTGGACCTCAACTCTGAGTGGTTTTTGAGTAATCCCTCAAAAATCTAAAATCGTTTTTAATTTTTTTCTCACGATTGACTCGGCCGATTTGTTTCAAACTTGAACCAAAGTGTACGTATGCATAAGGGCTTTTCCCAAAAAAATCAACAGCCCCCTCCCCCCACTTTTCCCCTTCCAAAATTTCGATTCAATTTTTTGAGGTCCCCCTTACCCCCCGAGGCCTTTCGGCACACTTTTTGAAAAATATTTTTTAGATGCAGTATTGATCCTAGAACAACATAACTTACCCAAAATTGTACCTCGGGTGCGTCATAGTCAAATTCGAACAAAACCAACACCCCCTAGCTCACCTGTAATAAGGTTAAAAGGGTAGTTTCTCAAATGCTATTTTTTGGAATTAGGCCATTTTCTTTAAAAACAGGCTGGGTAGTTAGGCCAAAAACAACCACGATTTTTTTTTTCAAAAATCTCCCATGAAAGTTTCCATTTAATTTGGTCAAAGTCAAAATCCTGCCATACATCTTCAAAGTCAGACCTACCAATACCAACATGTTACTCATCAGGAACATCTTTATATTTCATCCACTCTCAACCAGGCCATTCTTATTCGGAGCGAGAGGTGAGAGTTACGAGAATGAAATTTGACGTCAATGGTAAAAATACATCAACCAGATTCCTTGACAATGTAGGTAAATGATAGATAGGTACTTACTTATTTTTCTTCCAATTTTTATCGAGATTAGGTATTTATTTTTTCAATACCGCTTTTGCTGACGTTCCTTATTGTGACCCACCAGGTTCTAAATTTTGTTTCTTTCTCCAGAAAAGGCCTAGGTACTACAGAATCAAGTTCAAGTACCTATTGAAGATGAACGCGAACCCAACAAATGTATTTTTGTTGATAAATGTCCAGTCAAAATTTCATATTTTTACCGAACTTTGAATGGGTTAAAACGGATAGATAAGTCAGAACCGCAGAATCATGAACTGTGAATTTTTTCGTTAAAGGCAAATTTTCATAAGTTACCCAGGTAATGTAACACTAGTTCAGAATTCTATTTTATCGTAGTTACTTACTTACTTAGTACTTTTCTGTTGTAGCGTTAGCGTTGTGTAAGTTGCGCCTTAGCGCATTGCAGTCTATTGGACTCCTGTAAAATATGTTATATGCACGTTGATAATAAATACTCAAGTTATGGGTTAAATTAATTCATTCGAGTTATTAATAATTATCCTGCTAAAGTTATAACAGTTGGCGACGAGGATGGGATTCGAACCCACGCGTGCATAGCACATTGGATTACCATTCAAATTCGACGTCTTGACGAGATAAACGATTCAGCGGATACATAATATTGCTGAACTCAGGAACAAAACGACTGTAGTAGTTTACTAAACCACGAAACACTTCGATGTCTTTCTTATTTTCTGGTCTTTTCATGTTAACGATAGCTTCGCATTTAGCTTGCAACGGATGAATACCTTCTTTATCGACACGATAACCGCAATATTCGATTGACTTGGCGAAGAATACGCTTTTCTCCACGTTGATTCGTAAGTTGTACTTCTGCAAACGTTCAAGCACTTCACGTAGAGTTTGAAGATGTTCTTCTCTTGTTGGACCAGTCATATACAGATCGTCTTGAAAAATCTTCTTACGTCGAATACCGGCTAAAATTTTCTCCATCGTCGCTTGCCAAGTACACGCAGCTGATGCTAGACCAAACATCATTCGAGTCGGTTGTAAAAGTCCTCGATGAGTATTCAACGTAAGTATTTTTTGATCTTTTTTGTTCATCATAAGCTGCATATACGCATGGTAAATATCGATTTTCGTATACTCGTCACCCTGCATATCAGCAAACATCTCTTCGTAGGTTGGCATAGGGTAAGCATCGATAATTATCTGCGGGTTGACGGTTATTTTGTAGTCGCCACAGATACGAACGTCGCCTGATGCTTTGACCACAGGAACTATCGGAGTTGCCCAATCACTCGCCGTAACAGGAATATAAATGCCTTCGGAAATGTATTTATCGATTACCGCATCAATCTTGCTTTGTAACGCAAAAGGCACAGGTCGAGCTTTGAAAAATACAGAAGGAGAAAGAAGCCCAGTGTTATTATACAGTTTAAATAAAGTCACGAAAAAGCAGAGTCTTGTTCATTATTTAATACGTAAAACAAATTCATCAAATTATATAAGTACAAAACGAGATGATAAAGGCATGGTGAAAAAAAACAATGTTACCACACACACCGGATAGAGCTTAAATCTAGTTAAATTTCGATGGCAGTGTTGCACATTTCCAACACTCCCTTACAACACAACAATCGAAAGTTCAGGAATACGTAATTCTAAAAAATAAAATCAAAAATAGCACCTAGTAATAAAAACTAGAACAAAATCACAAAGTGAGCAAATTTGGATAGACAAACACATGTCATGAAACACTTAATTCTAAAAAGAGTAGATAATATGTTTAAAAATACAAAGAACACAAGAAATGTAAAACAATTTTAACAAGCAAGTGTTACCTTTTCCTTTTCTTTTTTTACCTTGCAATTTTTTGAGTAGTGGCCCTTATCTCCACAGGAATGGCACACTGCATTATTTCTTTTCATCAATTCAGGGCAGGAATCCACAAGGTGACCTTTCGTTTTACAATACTTGCAGGATTGATCTTCGGAATTAGTATTGGATTGAGCTGATGGAGGAGTTGATGAGGTTGCTATCAGGGCTGCTGCTGTTTTCACAATCACAGGTTCGTTTTTCGGATCTGGTTCTTTCTTATCAGCACCTTTCAATTTACGTAGACGAATATCCTCGGAAACCAATGATGAAATTAAATCTTTGAGCTTGATTTTTTTGTTCAGATTAGCTGCTGATACGATTGCATCGAAACATTTAGGTAGAGATGACAAAATTCTTGTTTTAAAAGCGGACTCGGAAATGCTATCGCCTAAGTTGATTATCTTTTGGCGCAATATTTCAAGTTTACTCACATTTTCTTGCATGGATTTTTTACTGTCATACTCGAAATTGAAGAATTCCAGTTGCAGTTCATCAAGATCTTCTTCTTTTGGACCATAGAGCTGTTCGATTTTATCTAACATCAAAGTTGAAGTGGTACAATGCAAAATGTGACTGGTCACATGTTCACTGATTGTACCTGCGATCAAGAGCTTGAGTTTCAATTCTAAACTTTCTTGTTTTGTTTTTTTCGTGGTATGATGCACTTCTAAGTCATGTAAGTTTGTTACTTGTTCTATAGCTAAGTTCAATCGAAAACGCCATTCAGGATAGTTCTGTGTACCTTGTAGTTTGGAGATGCCATTTGAGATGCTGATTATTAGGTTGTCCATGTTGACTGAGTTCGGAGATTGAGTGGTTGTTCTGTTCGAGTGCGAGATCCAATGATCGAGTTCTAGTTCTTGTTCAAAGTTCAAGGAGTGCGAGGCCAAATATGCCGAGTTCAAAGAGTGCGAGGCCAAAATTGCCGGTAGTACAAAGTACATTAGTTGAAAAATACCATAGTTCGAGTTCGATTTCTGTTCGCGCACAGTTAGGCAAGGGACTGGGCCCATAACCTGTTATTATACAGTTTAAATAAAGTCACGAAAAAGCAGAGTCTTGTTCATTATTTAATACGTAAAACAAATTCATCAAATTATATAAGTACAAAACGAGATGATAAAGGCATGGTGAAAAAAAACAATGTTACCACACACACCGGATAGAGCTTAAATCTAGTTAAATTTCGATGGCAGTGTTGCACATTTCCAACACCCAGACATCGGCACTTGGATCGAAGACAGCTCATGCATCGGTAATTGAAGCTGTTGAAGAGTTCGTCGATATGTATGTGAACGAATGTGAATCTTCGAGCAGTCTGCGCAGAAAAATCTGGGTACATCCTACAATCAACGGTGTCGAGTTAAAAATGGAACTCGATTAGTGTTGGCCTGAGAATATTCTCAATGCGCATAATCTGAGAATATTCGCGAATATTCGCGAATATTCTCAAACGCTTGGAGAATATTCTCTCAAAAAAATAAAAATCGGGACTTTTTTCAAAAAATTTGAAGATTTTTCTACAATTTTCCACAATTTACAAGTTTTACAACTACTTTTCTTTATAAATTTCCAATTTTCCTCAATAATTTGAAAGTTACCAAAACCTTTTCCCTATTATCTCTAAACTAGGCAATAATTTTCTAATTTTTTGAAAAGAATCTGCGGAATATGCGCAAGAATATGCGCATATTCTTGCGCATGCGCAAGCAAAAAAAGAATATTCGCGAATTTGCCCAACACTAAACTCGATTGTGCAGCGGCAGTTTCAACGATAAATTATCGAGAAGCGCTCAAATATTGGCCGAAAGCTGAAGTAAAAACCAGTCAACTTACCTTGTTATCGTTCAACGGGCAGCCATCCAAGGTTCATAGTGAAATTATGGTTCGTGTAAACTTCGAAAAATGTACCAAAGAGCTCAAGTTGTTTTTAGTGAAAGAAGAGCGACCCCCGTTATTTGGTCTCGAATGGATCTACGTATTCAATGTCGATTGGAACAAGTATATTCCTTACATGGATAATTAATTTGGTTTAATTTCGTTTTCGTTTTTATTTTTTGTTTACGTTTTGTCGATTTTGCTTTATTTTTCGTTAACTTCGACGAATTTTTCTTATTTTTTACTTGATTAATGTTTCGTTATTGTTAGTTTTAGTTCGATCTATGTATCGTTATTCTTATTTTTATTTATTTTTTTCCATTCTACGTGAATAGGAATCTTTTTTTTTCTATTTTTTTTGTAAAAGTAGAAAGTGTTGTAGCGTTAGCGTTGTGTAAGTTGCGCCTTAGCGCATTGCAGTCTATTGGACTCCTGTAAAATATGTTATATGCACGTTGATAATAAATACTCAAGTTATGGGTTAAATTAATTCATTCGAGTTATTAATAATTATCCTGCTAAAGTTATAACATTTTCTAACTTCTGTACATAGTATTTTGCTCTAGCCCTTGCCTTAACCGTTTACTTGATGCTTTATAGTTCATTCCACGTTTCATTTTTTTCTCAATGAAGGGCAAGAGTATGTTTTTGAGGTTCAAAATCAACACAGTCAACTACATATTCAACATGCATCAATTAATATCAATTTTTTTTATTCATTTCTCAAGTTTTTACTTTTTTTCAATTTTTTCCTTCTGATTTCTGAAGTTCTGAGTTTTGAATTGAAATTGATATCATTTCCCTACTCTTCTTCAATAATTTCAATAAATATACTTTTGAATTTTTGAGGCGAACGGCGAACTGATGGGGTAGTGACTAGTGACTGAGGTCAGAGCCTCAGAGTCAGGTCAGAGGTGAGTGAGGTGAGGACTAGTAAGGACTTTGACTACTTTGAGACTTGACAAGATTATTTAATTATTAATTCTTCCTTAGTTCCTTACTTCTTTATTTTACCGCCAATTAACAAAATCCAATACCTAATTCAGAATTCAAAATCAGATTTTTTTCAAAATTTAAAAAATTTAAAAATTTTTCATTCAGATTTACCGGAAAGTACATATATACTGGTAATTTACCGAAGTAAAGTGAATTTTACGTTTTCTAGACCTCATAGACCTCTAGCCGTTTCCCATTTATATGCCAAATCAATTTATTGATCAATTAACTGCATAATTGCACTACTAATTACAATCTCACAAAGAACAAGATCAAATAATGTATTAATTCTAATCGATTTTACCTAACGTTATTTCAATCAAATAAAAAAACAAAAAACTAAAACTGTACAAAAATTGGGTCAGCAGTGTGTCACATGCTCAGGGGGAAAATGGAGGGAAAAAGTCGCATGGATGGAGTCGTGCCCAGAGATGTCTAGCTAGCCAATAGCCATTAGCCATTAGCCATTAGCTTATTGAATTTTTTACGTTTAGCCATTAGCCATTAGCCAGCCAATCAACAAAAAATTTAGCCATTAGCCAGCTTTAGCCAATTGATTTTGGCTAAAAATGATTGGCTAAAGGGGCGTACACATGATCCAATATATTTGACAAACTCGATTTGTCAAATCAAATTGAATTTAATCAAACATATTCGGTTGTGTGGACGCTCTGATGATGTCTTTCTCAAATTTTTAACGTTTTGTTGATCGGAGACACCATAGACACAACTCTGAAAATAATTCTGAAAATATAAATAATTTCTATTTTCAGAATTGGTGTCATCGATCAACAAAACGTTGAAAATTTGGAAAAAAAACTTAGATTATCAGAGCGTTTACATGATCTAATATATTTGACTTTCCATGCAACCAAATATATGTTGATTATATGTTGATAAATTTTATCAACGATGTCAATTTGACAAACCTGGTTTGTCAAATATATTGGATCATGTGTACGCCCCTTAAAATTGTAAAAAAAATAGGTGAGTAAATGGGTTTCCTGTGGGTAAAAAAAATAAAAATAAAAAAAAATTAGAAATTTTAAAATTTGTAATAAAATTAAAAGCAAAAGACCGAAAAAGTAGTTTGACATTGGCGGTTCCGGGGTTCTTTTTATTAATTTTTTTCAACGATCGTTGTTTTTCAGTATCTATTTACCTTTGAATACATATAATCAAATAATGCGTGAATGGGAATAATTGTGATTCACGTTTGTGAAATAATAATTATTTCCTAAAACTAGAAATAATATCTATAATGGGAATGTGCTCACTTAGAGGAGTATTTAGAGGGGTCACTCGATTTTTGAAAAATTAGCCAGCTGATAGCCAGCCAATAGCCAGCCAATGAAGAGACATTAGCCAATAGCCGTTAGCTTAGCCAAAGCCCCTAAATTTTTCTAGCTTTAGCCGTTAGCTTTAGCCAATCCCATTGGCTAGACATCCCTGGTCGTGCCTGGCATGTGTACGCTCGTCGCCGCAACCGCGCCGCGGCGTTCATTTTCATTCATTTGGACAAGGTTTGGATAAAATTGCTGTGTACTTTCCTCCCATTTTGTTTCAAATTCAGCGATTTACGTATAATTCGATTACTCCCGTAGTGACTTCAGTTCAGTGAATAATTAGAATTGTTAATCGAAGTATTGCTTGATTATCAACTTGGTATTCGCTTCGGAACTTCCTTCGCGTTGATACTAAATCTCTCGCAGGTAAATCTTATTTATTAGTATTTTCATTCGAGCGTTATTTTGATTTCCAACGTGGCTATCTATAATTTCCCGTTACGCCGGTACCTTCACCTTCGTTTACTTCTTTTCGAAGCTTTTTCAGTTTTCATCGACAGTTCTTCATATTTTTCTAAGCCACCTGTCGCATTGCATCACGTATATTGTATTAATTGAGATGTTAATTTCACCTAGGGATGGCAGGCCGTCACGGTAACATGAACTCGAACCGCTTCGGCTTCGGTAATCAGAAGAAACCCATGATGCAGAATCAGAATAGGAATCGTTTATCTGGAGGCAACCCGAATAATTATTCAGGCGGAGGATTAATGAATCAAGTCAACCCGTGGTTATCTACTAGTAACAACAACGGCTCATCGTACAATAATTCCTTAGGCAGGAATATGAATATCGTGAATGATCCTCAAGCTCAGCTAGCTCTGGCCAGTAATTTACTTAACAACTTGTTATCTCCGTCGCAGCTGAATAATCTATCGCAGGTAAATATACGCGACGAAAACGTGCTAAATCTGTTGTATCGATTTAGCCTAAATATTCCGTTGACAGCTTCTACAGTAATTTTTCATTTTACTGTGGACGTTCCCTGCAATGGTACAGTATATCGATCGATACCTTCGATGCTATATTTTGCAAGTTGTTATACTTTTAAAACACTATTTCGATGGTATATTTTGAAATAACTTCGTGATTTCACTGACAGCTTCCATCGTGCGATTCATAACACGGCGGACGTTCCCTGCAGTGATAGATTGATATCATTTTTCGGTGTTTTTTTTCGTTATTACGATGTAATTTCCGAAGGCCTGTTAATGAGACAGTTAGCTTAGTTTTTCATGTATATAGAACTTTGATTGCAGTCTACGTACGATTTGTTGTTGAAAAATTTCTAGAATTCACTGACAGCTTCCATCGTATGTTTTATAATACGATGGACGTTCCCTGCAGTGATAGAGAAATATCAATCTGCGTTTTATAAACTTCGTGTTTTGTATTCTACGGTCATGAAATTCATGCAATTGAGACATTCTAGTGTAGTTATCATCGTTATAATTAGAATTTATTGACAAGTTTTAGCTCTATATGAGCTGAAAAATAGCCAAAATTCACTGACAGCTTCTGTAAATATGTTTCATAATATTACAGACGTTCCCTGCAGTGAGAAAGTAATACAGTTATGCTATGTTTTAGTGATTCGATTGTTTTCACTAGAGTACAAATAACTGTAACATACCTAAATCAGAAACGAAATGAATTAGTCCACAACTTTGCCTCTATATTTAGCTCTATCATGCTTTTATGGACTTTCCTTATTGTGGTAAATTGAAATCGAGTTAATTCACATCTTTCTATAATGCATTTTGTTATGGAAATTTGCATTACTCGAACATCTTCGTAGCCTATTCACGAAATAGTGACATATTTCGATGTATTTCATTCTGTATTTGTGCTAAATTTCTACGAATACTTTTAGGATAAGAATGCTCTAAAGAGGATGAATTCTTTTCAGCCTCCTTCTCTGCTCAGTCTTGGCAACATGTCGAATTCGAGATCAGCTTATGGAGGCAATCAATCTTACAATCGTGACCGTTTCAATCATGGAAGACCTAATCATCAAGGCAAAGTTCAAAAACGAGATGATTTCAAGAAGCAAGACAACAAGGTATTACTTAACATTCGTTTAGGTTTCAGTCAACTTTTATTTTCAGCTTTCGAATATGCCTAAGATGTTGTGTGAGTTTGTATGAGTACGGATTTCTACTCTTGAAAATTTGAATCTTCGAAGATATCCTGTGTTTCGATTTCGTTCGTGGTTTCGTCGCTTCTCATTGCATTTTGTCAGTGCATGTTGAAATTCGGTGAACTTTTCTGTCACGAAAATGTGATCGTTCTGATACGTAATAGGTAATGATTTAATTTTTAATTGCGGTCAATCAATGTGTACTGATCTGTTGCCTTGTCCTATCTAGTTATGTTTTTTATTCTCCTTCTCGCCCTATTTTTATACGTTATTTTTCTATCGATTTTTATTATATTTAAGATTTTCATTCATTATGTTCAAGTTTATGTGAAAATGGTTCATTGTTCGAGCTGTAAACATGTCACGTGTTTCAAAATGACGATATTATTTCGTTTTGTATGTATTTTCCTCAGCTTTTGCCTTCGTTCGAAATTATTATCGTCGTTTGCTTTTGACAGGTGAATCGAACTATGAAATATTGCAGATAATTCGGCCTCACGTGAGTGTGATATTGTATCAGATAAAACGCTTCGTTTGTTTTAATTTCGATGCAAATATTGAATTTACATTTCGATTGGCTTTCAAATATTTAATAGAGTGTGAATTTTCGTTTCAATATTAGTTTCAAGATACTAATAAACTAACTATCGAAGAAAGTAATTTCTAAAATTAATACCAATCTTCGTAATCAGTATTTTAATTAGCTTGTGAGAATGTTTGAATTTCGGACTTTGTAATCGTCCTTCTCCTTGTTGAGAAATGGAATTGATTTTGAGAATTTCATTTCAGTGAATTAAATTAACACCATTCGAAACCTTATTATTCATATTGTAACATTCACGTCTTTCTGATGCTCCTTGTATGTTCTAGAGGGCAAATAACTACGATGATACGGATCATTTGCCATGTTTAAAAATGCCCTTTCTTTAATCTGTAGTTAATGTTTAAGTTTTTCTTTACTCTTACCAATTTACTGGTGTGATCTTTTCTCCATCGTCCATTTTGACGTTTGTTTCGTATCACTAAAATTTGAAATATTTTTAGTGGAAATGACTGAGAATATTTGCATCTAGTTTACGTTCTAATCGAACAATTTTTCTTCGAAATTGCATTGTGATTTTTTTTTACGAATAGTTTGGAAATTTTCTTATTGTACAATTTATGAATTGCATCGAATGTGATTTCATCCAATTATTCTGTATTTTTGAGTTTCATCGCCGATGATGATTCAATTGGTTGATAAATATTATTAATTAGAGGTAAAATTCAATTTTTCTTCATTTCGCTGTATAATTTCCTTCATAGTCGGGGGCCCACATAAGGATAACTTGCACCCCCCTGCCGATCATCCGGAACAAATTTTTTCTTAAAGGGGATGTCCTAAGGAACATTTCTAGCCCTTGTACTAAAAAAGAAGTAGTGGCCCTTCTTAAAAAATGGCGGCCATTTTGATTGACAGGTCAGCCGAAATTGCAGATTTTGCGGACTAGCATAGAATTTTTTAAACCGTACAAAGGCAGATCGAAAGAGGAGGCAAAAATTCATCACTTGTCAAAATTTCAAGTGCTGAAGTACTTTTTTCGATTTTTGGTGAATTTTCAAAAATCAAATTTTGGTCAAAATGTGAGAAAAAAATCAAAATTTTACCAAATCGACCTAGAAATCTGAAATTTGAGATATACCCTATTTTTGACATGCCAAATCGATTGGAAACTGTTTCAAACCGTTTTGAGCAGTTCTGGAGTCTCCAGCAGATTTTTGAAACTCGAAATTCCCACAAAATGTCATCAAATGGAGTTGGAAAGCCGAAATTAATTCTGCAAACTAATTTCCATACGCTATGAAGTCGACTGCAGGTAAATTTCAAGTCGTTTTTGAGCCTCCAGCGATTTTTTGAAAATGACTGGAGCCTCCAGTGGGTTTTTGAAACGTGAAATTTCCTCAAAATTTCTTCAAATGGCGTTAGCAAGCCGAAATTTACTCTGCACACTAATTTGAATACAATAATATGAAGTCGACTGCATGGTGGTTTCATGTGGTTTTGAAGCTTCCAGCTACTTTTTGGAAATTTCAATTCTCCTAAAAACGCCATGAAACCTTTCAAAAAGGTCACCGAAGGCTCTAAAATTACTTGCACCCACCTGAAGTCATCTTCAGAGGGTATTAAAATTGGAGTGCATAGTTAATTTCAGCTTTCCATCTCCATTTTGATGAAATTTCCCCAGTTTCAAAAATTTCCTGGAGGCTCCAGTAATTTTCAAAAAATTGCTGGAGGCTCCAAAACGACTTGAAATTTACCTCCAGTCGACTTCACAGCGTATTGAAATTAGTCTGCAGAATTAATTTCGGCTTTCCAACTCCATTTTGGTGAAACTTTGTGGGAATTTCGAGTTTCATAAATCTACTGGAGGCTCCAGAACTGCTCAAATCGGATTGAAACAGTTTCCAATCAATTTGGCAGGTCGAAAATAGGGTATATATCAAATTTCAGCCTTCTAGATCAATTTCGTAAAATTTTGATATTTTCTCACATTTTGGCCAAAATTTGATTTTTGAAAATTCACCAAAAATCGAAAAAGGAACTTGAGCACTTGAAATGTTGAAAGGTGTTGAATTTTTGCCTCCTCTTTCGATCTACTTTTGTACGGTTTAAAAAATTTTATGCTAGTCTTATATTGGAATGCAAAATCTGCGATTTCGGCTAACCTGTCAATCAAAATGGAAAATGGCCGCCATTTTGTAAGTAGGGCCACCTTTTTTTTTAGGACATGGGCTAGAAATGTTCCTTAGGACTCCCCCTTTAAGAAAAAAGTTGTCTCGGAAGATCGGCAGGGGGGTGCAAGTGATCCTTATGCGGGCCCTCCGACTATCAATTTTGGTGTATTAAAAAACAAAATCATCATACCAATGTTTGAACCTTACATTTAATCTGAATTTTTTATTATACATATTTTTTAATTTAAGTTTTCTTACTTTTCAACCAAGATGTAATTTTTTTTCTTTTCTTTTTTGGTTTATCATTTTATAGAATTACCAACATTGTACGTATTTCGATTCAATATCACTACTTTATAGAAACCCCCCCCCCCTTCCCCAAATGAATCAATTTTATTTCATACTCCTCGATTCTAGTTCTCAAAAAAAAAGGCAACAGATGAACTTGCGTTGAATTTAGACCGCATACTATTTGTCCTAGAGTATTATAGATTTCAAAATCAAGATTTCAAAGAATCCTGTACCACAAATACGAGGTTTCTGATGATTCGAGTCTTCACTTTGTGTTATCCAAACACGCCAGATGATGAATGTTGTAATTTAATTTTGTCCGATGTCGGATATTTTGAGCTTTTTTTGTATACTGTTATTTTTCTTGTATTCGTCGTACCCACTTCGATGCGACACGTTTTATATAGACGAGTTCGTAATTTACAATATCTATTTCGTATATCCCTGCAATTCAGAACAAACGTTTCGGAAACGATCGCAAGAATGCTGGTTTGAAAAAACCTGATCAGTCTGATAAGAAATCCGCTGGTGACGCGAAAAATGTCCAAGAGAAAAAGGATACTACTACTATCGGTTCTGCAACCGCTTCTTCTGTAACTACTTCTACCGTTTCTACGACAGATAATAAGGAAGAAGTCAAAGTCGATAACGCAGATAAACTAGAGCAACCCGTGAGGTAAGCATCACCTTTATTTCTTCCTCTCCACTCAATCCGTTCTGTTCCTCGGTTTCTTACACCGTCTTCAATTTTGATTGATGTTGATAACTATTTGGTTTCCATCAATCAAAGCGTTTTGTTTTTTTTTTTCAATTTTTTTATTTTACCAGTCCCCTATTTTATTCGAGTGCTCCCATACAGATCGGATAGCGTGAGCGAAGAGGTTTCTGTGTGAATATTTCTATCTCTGTGAGGAGTTGAGTTGAATGGGTAGTTCCTATTCTGGTCTCCAGATGTGGTCGAGTTTTTTTTCAGTTTTTACCGGCTTTTCGAAGAAAAGTCAGGTACTGTATTTGTCTCAACTGTGACAGTTTCGGTCCGGAGTAAATTTTCTTTGCGTTTTGGGGTGTTGGGATCATTGTGGGACCATTAGTTTTTTTTCAGGTTTCCTTAAAGTTTATATATATATATATATATATATATATATGTGTTTATGTACCAATTTTGTGGCAGAGTCAACTCGAAACCTATGAAATTTTGAACAAAGTGCTTTATCCCTCCCGACTGGTGTATTGCCGAAATTTTGAGATTTCGAGTTTTATTAAAATCGGTCCAGGCGTTCCCTCGATATTTCAGATTAAGTGATATTTTTTGTCATTTTTGCGTCCTTTTGCAGACTTCCTCATCAGTTTTGTTTTTGGTATACCTATTTTTTTGTAAGAATAAATATTTTGCTTAGTAATAATCAGTAACATCTGTCTTAATATACCCAAACGATTTCTCAGTTTATTTCTTGTTAGGAACTCGATGGAAAGTCGGTTCACGTGTTCCTCTGACAGTTCAGCTTAGGTAGGCCTAATTTATTTTTGGTGGCATTTTTGCAGACTTTTGCAGACTTCCTCATCAGTTTTGTTTTTGGTACACCTATTTTTTTTTAAAGCATAAATGTTTTGCTCAGCAAACACCAATGTCTGTCTTAATACCCAAACGATTTCTCAGTTTATTTCTTGTTTCGAAATATTTAGGTTTCGAGATGGAACTCTTTGACGAAGGGGGAGCACCCCCACCCCCAATTTTGGGTGAAACTTTCAAAAGAAAATCTGGGGCATGTGATATATCGAATTGTATGTTTTCGGTGACGCTGAACACGAATATGACGTCAGATTTTTGATTGGACCCCATCCATGGCCCCCGGCACCTCCCCAAAGGGGGTAAAAATTAAATAAAGTGTTTTGTTCGTGCGACACATGAAATAGTACGTTTCTTGTAACGCTGAATACGAATATGACGTCAGATTTTCTATCTATTAAATTCTAAAAGCAATTTAATACTAAAATTTGCATATTGAAAGACATTGTTATGAATTCTATTTGAAAAGAACAATATGAAATCACCAAATTTGCTTTATTGAGATTTTATTTGTTTTTTAAATTTATTTCAATGAATTGAAATATTATGCAAATTTAAAATTAATTACGCTATTGTAATACTTGAGAAACTAGTGAATAAATAACTGACCCGAAGTTGATTACGACGTGGTAATGTTTAAAATCACAATCAAAAATTAACCCAAGAAATTTTAAAATTTTCCAGTCATAATTGAATTATGAACACCCTCGAAAAAAAGAACAATATGAAATATCCAAATATGCTTTATTGAGATTTTATTTGTTTTTTAAATTTATTTCAATGAATTGAAATATTATGCAAAATTAAAATTAATTACGCTATTGTAATACTTGAGAAACTAGTGAATAAATAACTGACCCGAAGTTGATTACGATGTAGATATTTGTTTTATATTTATAAAACTGTTATACTGATATAAATATAATTAATATGTTTTTAATACGTTTTTCAATTCTGAAAAGCCGGTTATCTCACGCTTTTTTGCGTGAGTGTTTTTTTTTTTTCGACGGATAAGATGGTGCTCTGACGTAAGATGAACTCATAAACTGTAATAATTTTTATTTATAGTGTTGGTAAAGGAAAGAAAAAAGGAAAGAAGGCTGCAAATGAAAAGAAACCCGAAACTGCTAAAAAAGACGAAGACTCGAAAAAAACAGAAGAGGTATGTTTAGTTAGAATTGAAATCTCAAGTGACGATTTTTATGCAAAAACGTGAGAAATTATGTTATAATAAATGTTCTTTTTTCCCCACAGGTTAAAGTGAGCTATAGCGAAGTACCACCGGCGCTGTTATTCTGTCATATTTGTCGTAAACATATGTGGGATGATTCGGTAAGGTTTCCATAATCTTCGTGTCTCATTTCCACACTACCTTTTGCTAATTAGACTTTATTTTTGTGTGTGTGTATTATGCAGTCTTTCGAGAAGCATTTGGAAGGTAGGCCGCATAAGATGATGGTAGAAGAGTTGGATCAAAGTTATAAGTTGAAGGTGGATTTGTTACGTCACGACATGCGTGTCACTGAGCAGCAGAGGGAAAATGATATTCAACGTGCCCAGCGTAAAGGCAAAAGCAACGTGAAAACGCAGCAGAGAGGATTCTGTACTATGTGCAATTTAAGCTTCCTCGGAATGTTACCGGCTCATAGGAAAAATGAGAAACATCAGGTATGCACTGAAAATGGCTATTGTGTTGAATAAGTTATAGAATTTGTGCATTTAATCGATAATGTAACGATCGTAATCGCTGAATGTTTAAATTTCTACGATGGGCAGGGTAAATTAAGATCATCTTCGGAGTGGGAATTTAATTTTTGAAAGGGACTTTGATTTCAAAATTAACTTGAGGATGGGGCAACTTTTTCTTAAAGAAGGAGTCCTAAAGAACAGTTCTAGCCCTTGTACTCCAAAAAAAAGTGGTACTACTTACAATATGGCGGCCATTTTGGTTGACAGGTAAGCCGAATTCGCAGATTTTGCGTTCTAACATAGGACTTGCACAACATTTTTCAAGCTGAACAAAGGTAGATCGAAAGATCAAGCAAAAATTTATCACCCGTCAACATTTCAAGTGCTAAAGTGCGTTTTTCGATTTTTGCTGAATTTTTAAAAATTAAATTTAGGCCAAAAATGAGGGAAAAAATCAAAATTTTACCAAATTGACCAAGAAAGCTGAAATTTGGGATACACCCTATTTTCGACATGCCAAATCGATTGGAAATTGTTTCAAACTGTTTTGAGCAGTTCTGGAGCCTCCAGCAGATTTTTTAAAGCTGGAATTGATTCTGCAAACTAATTTCAATGCGTCACGAAGTACTGCAGGTGAATTTCAAGTCATTTTGGAGCCTCCATCAGATTTTTTGAAACTTTAAATTTTTACTAAATTTCATCAAATGGCGATGGAAAGCTCAAATTTACTTTACACTCCAATCTTAACATCCACTGAAGACGACTTCAAGTGGGTTCAAATCATTTTGAAGCCTCCAGCGACTTTTTGAAAATTACTGGAGCCTCCAGTAGATTTTTGAAACTTGAAATTCCCGCAACATTTTACCAAATGGAGTTGGCAAGCTGAAATTTCTTCGCAAACTAACTTCAATACGATATGAAGTCGACTACATGGTGGTTTCAAATGGTTTTAAATGATTTTGAAGCTTCCAGCTACTTTTTGGAAATTTCAATTTTCCAGAAAACACCACATAACCTCTCAAAAAGTTGCTGGAGGCTCCAAAACGACTTGAAATCCATCAGCAGACGACTTCGTAAGGTATTGAAATTAGTTTGCAGAATGAATTTTGACTTTTCATTTCCGTTTGATGAAATTTTTAGGAAATTTAAAGTTTCAAAAATCTCCTGGAGGCTCCAGTAATTTTCAAAAAATCGCTAGACGCTCCAAAACGACTTGAAATCCCCCTGCAGTTGACTTCGTAGCGTATTGAAATTAGTTTGCAGAGTAAATTTCGGCTATCCAACTTTATTTGATGAAATTTTGTGGGAATTTCGAGTTTCAAAAATCTGCTGGAGACTCCAGCACTGCTCAAAACGGTTTGAAAAAGCTTCCAATCGATTTGGCAGCTCAAAAATAGGGTGTATTCCAAATTTCAGCTTTCTGGGTCAATTTGGTAAAATTTTGATTTTTTCCCTCATTTTTGACCTAAATTTGAGTTTCAAAAATTCACCAAAAATCGAAAAACGCACTGTAGCACTTGAAATGTTGACAGGTGATGAATTTTTGCTTGATCATTCGACCTACCTTTGTACAGTTTGAAAAATTTTGTGCAAGTCCTATGTTAGAACGCAAAATCTGCGATTTCGGCTTACCTGCCAATCAAAATGGCCGCCATTTTGTAAGTAGGGCCAATTTTTTCTTTTTTTGAGTACAAAGGCTAGAAATGTTCCTTAGGACTCCCTCTTTAAGAAAAAAGTTGTCCCGGAGGATCGACGGGGGGGGGGGGTGCAATTTATCTTTAAGTAGGCACCCCGACTAAAAGAAGTTTGATTTTTTTTTACAAAATTGTCATCGTCTCTCTCTTTTTGTCAACATTTTCCAAAAAAAGTAACTTTTTTATCAAGAAGTTGCAATAAAGTCTCACATTTGCGACCAAAAATTTCGAAAAAATACACGTAATTTTTTTCTAGAATTTTTCAAAAAAATTACCATCAATTGCCTTGAAAAACTTTTTCAAATATTTTTTGTGATTTTTCTGCTCCATTGAGATGTTTACCTCACGACTTGTAATTTTTTTTGGTCACTTTTAGGTTGCTTTTTCAAACTTCTTTGGTTACTGTATGAAAATACTTTATTTCAAAAAAATTGAGTGGGTACGAGCCCTGAATTGCTCATGTGTTAGTGCTGCATTAAAATTGCATAAAAATTGATTTGACTGAATTTTACTTATTTTTTCATCGTCGTGAGGCTTAGAGATTTTGAGGTCGAAAACTTCCACCTTCAGAGAATCAATTTTAATTTTTTGAGCTGTCGAAGTCGAATAAATTTTTTTCTAGTTTGCACACGATTTTCAACATCTTGAATAATTCTGACGAGCTCTTTAGTGATTGTTATGTAGTTGTGGAATTTTCCAAATGCTTTGGATTTGTGTTTGTTGCAGGTTTGTTTTGGGGGGAGGGGTAGGGGGGGGGGGGTCTTTTTTTTTTCTTGAGAACTTATCTGCATAAGAATATAGATGATTTAAATTGTTACAAAAAGATTTTTAAAAAACATTTTCTTTCTCTTTTTTTTAAATGACTGAGCCTAGGAAAAAATTGTCAAATGACCTCTAAAAACTTTGGAAAAATTTCAAATTTTTAGGTCCATGTTTAACCTTCTTGGCGATACCTCAACGTGTAAATAGAAATCCATTGAAACTCTGTTAATAGTCTGAAAGGGGGTTGAATGCTTCAGAAAAGGAGAGAATTGAAATAAAACCCGGGCTCTTTTTTTTTTTTTTTTTACAAACGATAGTGTTTTTACTTCTTGACGGTTTGATAATTTCTTTATTTTTATTTTATTGTAATATTATTTGGTTCGTGTTCTATCCTAAATCTGTTTTTAATTTTCCTCAATTCACTGACAGCTTCTGTAATTACGATTCATAGTATTACAGACGTTCCCTGCAGTGAGAAATTAAAACAGTCATGCTATGTTCTGGAAATTAACTTTGTTTCTAAGAATACAAATGACTGTGATAAATAATAATTTATTAAATTAAGTAATTTGTGTTATTCAATTGACGATAGACTGCTTTAAATCACTGACAGCTTCTGTAAATACGCTTCATAGTATTACAGACGTTCCCTGCAGTGAGAAATCAAAACAATCGTGCTATGTTCTAGAAATTAATTTTGTTTCTTAGAATACAAACGATTGTGATAATTAATTTTACTCGTAATTTTAATGCATAGAATTTACATCATCCGAGTTTGAAATCTTGAAGCAGTTCCCAGTCTCAGTTTCTGATAAATTGCTCTCAATCACTGACAGCTTCTGTAAATACGCTTCATAGTATTACAGACGTTCCCTGCAGTGAGAAATCAAAACAATCGTGCTATGTTCTAGAAATTAATTTCGTTTCTTAGAATACAAACGACTGTGATAATTAATTTTATTCGTAATTAATGCATATGTAGTAGGTATTTACATCATCCGAGTTTGAAATCTTGGGGGCACGTCCCAGTCTCAGTTTCTGATAAATTGCTGTGAATCACTGACAGCTTCTGTAAATATGCTTCATAATATTACAGACGTTCCCTGCAGTGAAAAAGCAAAACAGTTGTGCTATGTTTTAGAGGTTTTCTTTGATCCCTAAAGTACGAATAACTGTGACATTTTAATACGTATTAATTTAGTTGAGAATTTTTCGCCAGTATTCTACCAGAATTTTTCAATAACTGTTCAAATTCACTGACAGCTTCTGTAAGTATGCTTCATAATATTACAGACGTTCCCTGCAGTGAAAAAGCAAAACAGTTGTGCTATGTTCTAGAGATTTACTTTGATCCCTAAAATACGAATAACTGTGATATTTCAATAGATCAACTATACAATTAAATTGAGTTGAAAATTTCAAACGAATATTTCAGTTGCATTTTCTAATTAACTAATTATCTAAATTCACTGACAGCTTCTGTAAATACGCTTTATAATATTACAGACGTTCCCTGCAGTGAGAAATCAAAACAGTTGTGCTATGTTTTAGAGATTTACTTTGATCCCTAAAGTACGAATAACTGTGATATTTCAATAGATCAACTATACAATTAAATTGAGTTGAAAATTTCAAACGAATATTTCAGTTGCATTTTCTAATTAACTAATTATCTAAATTCACTGACAGCTTCTGTAAATATGCTTCATAATATTACAGACGTTCCCTGCAGTGAAAAAGCAAAAAATAGTTATGCTATGTTTTGGCGAGTCATTTTTTCTCATCAAAATACAAATAACTGTTACAGATATCGAAATATGTACATAAATCAATTTATCCACAACTTTGCCTCTGTTTTAGCTGTATTATGCTCCTACAGACTTTCCCTTTTGTGGTAAATTGAAATTGAGTCTGTTCAAATCTTTTGTGATATTTTTATTATGAAAATATGGATTAACTCAAACACTATCACATACGTGTATCATCTGCATATAATTTGCTAACTAAATAGATTACAATTTTCTGTTTGTATTTATTCGATTTTTTTTTCAAGTTACGAGTGTATTTTTAACATATTCATTTTTGTATTTTTTTTTCTGTGTCGTATGTAGAAATTGAAGAAATTCCTTCACCCAAAATGCAGCGCGTGTTCGAAAGAATTCTACACCAGATTGGAATGGGATGATCATAAATTAACGGCAGCCCATTTGAAAAAGTTGGCAGAAATCAGAAAAGCCCGAAGACCTGATCTGCAAGATTCCGAATTCGATATCGCCGATTTTATCGAAGATGTCAACGACGAAAGTAAGTTCAAAAGTGTTTCAATTACAAGAAATATGTGATCAGGTTCAACGAATTTTGTTTAAATTATCCACTTGAATCGACTGTTGAAGAGGGTGTATTCGAGTAATCTCGATTTTGATCCCTGCGTCTTACGTCATTGAATTCTCCTCAAAATTCCCTTCATTTTGAGCACTCACACGAGTACTTTCGAATGATTGTGATTCGAAGCCTCTTAGGGGTTCAGGAGCCCCATCAAATTTGATTTTGAGGCCAGATTATCCCAAATATCGTGTTGTATGTCGATTTCTATGTTTTTGAGGTCCCCGAATCCGAATCCGTAAGCGTTTTGGGAATCTGACTCTTGTATGAGGAAGAGTACTATGAATAATACAGGGAAACATTATTACTTCACAATTCACATCTACAATTTAGTCAACTTGAGAGATTTGAAAATATGCTCTTGTTACTAATGAAAAATCTATTTGCATGTTTTTATTCTTTAGTCGAAGCCGAAGGTGCAGATATTAAAGTGACTGGTAAAAGGGAGACGTTGGAAGAGCTGCGGGGTGATACGAAAGAAGTCGAAGGTGATGCGGTTGGAAATAGCAGCGCTACAGCTGCCGATGGCGAAGGTGAAGATAATGCTGATGAGAACGATAAAGAAGGTAAAGCTGAGGACGACGAGGAAGCGAAGAAATTGCCCAAGTATAGTCCAGGAATCCCAGTCGGTAAGAGAACATTCGAATGATAGGTATCGCATACGTATGAAAAAAGGCAGTACTAAAGTGGTTCATTTTTTTGCAGGAGAGAACTTCGTCGTTAATAAAACTGGTCATTTATGCCGAGCGTGTAATCGGTTCATGTTAACTCCGGAAGATATTAAAACTCATTGCCAAACTGTTGTCCATTTCAATAATACGATTAAAATCTTGAAAGCGCAGGTGAGTTTTGTATACGCTGCGTATTTCTCATCGAGAAAACGTGATTTCTTCGGAAGTGATAGATTAACGGTATCGTTTCAATTTCAGAATAAAATCGTTCGTAAACGACGATTGAACGAGTCAACGACGAAAAACGACGATGAGAAAACAGCCACCGCAGGAAACGTAAGTCATTTCGACTACTCGTTTGAGTCAATCTTGTAATTTCCAGCTTTGTTTATTCAACTACAACTAACTTATTCGTTTTGTTTTCCAGGACAAAAACGCAAAACGATTAAAACTAGACGAAACTGCATCCTCAGATAAAGAACTAAACGGTACGGTAAACGAGTCGATGGAAGTAGACGCACCGGCGGTGGCCGCGGCAGCGCCAGCGCCAGCGCCGGAGACAAATGCTACAGCAGGATCCGAACAATACGACCCGGAGAACCCGGAAAGTGAGAATGAAAAAGAAGGTGATACTGGTGATCAGCAACTCAAGCTAGATCACGATATAAAAGAGAGTCAAGTCGTACTTGTAGATATTAAGCAGGAAGCACGTGACGAAGAGCCTGTCCAGGAGAAGCAAGAAGAACCTGCCGAAGAGCCTGTTCAGGAGGAACCGATGCAGACTTCGCCTGTAAAACCAGAAAGAAAACCAGCGGGTAGGTCGCCCGGTGGACGTGGTCCGAGAGCTCGTCGAGGTCGCCGTTAGTTCTGCCAGCAGCAAAATTTGACGTGCAAGTTCTCCTTAGGGATGGGGATGCTCTTCTTAAGGTGTTTTATTCGACGAACTGTCTCGTATCTATCCCTCATTTCGTCCATGTATGGTACGTCGTGACGTTGTACAATTGTGCTGCGTTTAATCTAGTTTTACTATATTACATTACTACGATACGATTAAATTTTAATTTTTCTCCATTTCACGCTGAATCCCGTGAAATGTTCATTTTCATTTTGACATTATTATGATTTGTACGATTTTGTATTGCTTTATTTTTTTTTTTGTTTTGTTTTTGAACGTTTAGTGAGTGTTGGAGTGTATTGTAACGTCTTGCAAGTGTAAGAGACGTGATCTTAGTATCAATTTTTTCGTGTTTTTAAATTTTTATTAGTCGAATGGGTTTCGAGTCATGTTTGAAATGTGATGTGCATAATGCTCTATGCAGATGTCGAGTTTTCTCCACGCCCAATGAGGTTGCAATACTCTCCTTTATTATTCCATTAGTGTTTTCTGTTCTGCTCGTTTTTTATTTGTGTTTAGCTACAAACGTTGATCACAGTAATTCTATATTGTTTTCCTATTTTGTAGGTAATCTAGAAATATATACAAGTTTAGTACTATCAGTCAAAGTGTTGAATTTTTTTGAATTGAATCCATACAGCGATTTAGTAGTCTGCCAAAGACGATTACAGAATACAGAATGATGAATTGATGATTGATTAATGATGAATAATTATTGATGATCATATCATAGTTGGTGGGATTGAAATTAAAAATAGATGGGAAAAATAAAGGCAAACTTTGCGTCTACTCAAAACAATAACATTTTTGAGGCAAATAGCAAATTTTGGGAAAAAAATCGAGAAAAAATTCGTGTCGTTTTCGTTTCTGTGGAAAACCACTGAACTCTATACTCTTACACTGGAACGCTTACGATACCACGTGACCCGATCGAGCGCGTTAGAAAGAGATAGATATATGTTAAGACGTTCTTGTCCTTGTCTAGCGCGTTGGTAAGTATTGCGTATTCATTTCATCCGTACAGTAGCGTGATTTTTTTTTTGTTTTTTGTTTTAATTTTTGCAATTTTTTGTAGAATTTTTTTATTTTATACGAGTATTGATGTTCAAGATCACTTTTAAGACATCGGCGATCGTAGGAATTGAGAAAATTGCTTTTAAAAAATGAATTATTTACAAAAGTGTACCAGATACTTCAAGTTGAAATATTATAATTTGTAGCAGTACTTATTCAATAAAATTTAAAAACTCATGATCTGGAAATTGAAATACTTAATTCAAATTAGAAAAATATTTAAGTGAATATTGAATAATTTAAATTTTCCAGCAATATTCTATATATATTTATGTACTACATTATAATAAATAAACGAAATTACCTATTATGCAGCTGTGTTGTCAGTTGTGTAGGCTAGATACATGAAAAAGTGACTAAAAAAGGAAAACAGGTACATGATTGAAAATTTTTGAAGAATTTATCACTCAATGAAGCCTCAAACTCAAACTCATTCAAGAGCTGCACAAGACAAAGAATGCACAAATACATTTTTAAAATTGAATGAAATCGAAAATTTTAAATCCAGAACTCCAGAAGTTGTTCATTTTCCAATTCATTTATCAAATAGGTTGAGGTTGAACCTAATTTAGTAATTTAAATCAAGTTTTGAGGGGAAAAAATGAACTCAGATTTTTC
The DNA here is from genome assembly GCF_950023065.1 of Planococcus citri. NCBI lineage: Eukaryota > Metazoa > Arthropoda > Insecta > Hemiptera > Pseudococcidae > Planococcus > Planococcus citri. Next base: position 13,796,611 of record NC_088679.1, on the reverse strand, counting down.
AACTCCTTCATTTATCTATCTGTGATAAGATAACGGATAATACGGATATATTTTATTTTTATTCTTCAAAAATTTTCAATCGTGTACCTGTTTTCCTTTTTTAGTCACTTGTCCAAGTACCTTCCCTACACAGCTGCATAAGCACTTTGAAATTTTTTTTACCATTACATAAATGTCTATAAATGTCTCCGTTGTAATATATGAAATCAATTTTTACCGTGAAAAAAAAACGTGAAAAGTTAGAGTCATTATAAAAAAGTCTTAAAGTTCTGTTACGAAACATAATTTCAACTTGAAATACCTTGTTCACTTTTGTAAATAATTCATTTTTTAAAAGCAATTTTCTGAATTCCTAGGATCGCCGATGTCTCAATTTCATCTTGAAATATTAATAATTGTATAAAATAAAAAAAATCAGCAAAAAGTTGCAAAAATTTAAAAAAAAAAACAAAAAAAATCACGCTACTGTATGAATGAAATGAATACGCAACGCGCTAGACAAGGATAACAACTTCTATTCATATAGCTATCTCTTTCTAACTTGCTCGACCGGGTAGTTTAACATTGGACCATATGCAGCGTAAGCGTTCCAGTGTAAGAGTATAGAGTTCAGTGTGGAAAACACATCGTAATACAAAGCTTCGAAAAAAATCCGCTCAACTGGCGCAGCGCTAGTTGACGTTTCGACGACGCCACCTTGAACGCTTTGTTGACGTTTCCGCTTTCGACGACGTTCTCCATTTTACCTGCTGCCTCGTTCCATGGCGAACAGCTGTTTTTCGTTTTATTTTATCTAGTTTCTTTCATTTTTAAAATTTATTAATTAGAGTGTAAAAGTACGTCGCAGTTAAATGGTTACGTTGTTAAGAATATCGCAATATTACTTTAGTACATATGTGTGAAAAATGCAATTGTAATTATCGTTTTGAATTTCATTTTCATTAGGTTTAAGAGAACTATTTTATATAAAAAATTTTCGTGATAGAAGTGGTAGAAATCGGATCGGTAGGTTACGTTTGCCTTGGCTTTGAACTACAAATGAATATGTCCTAAATATGGACGCTTTCTAGTTAACACGTTTTTCTAATCATTTAAATAGTTTTAGTTTAATTAGTAACGAAATATCGATTACGTACGACGATCGTTGGACGATTTACTCGTTTCGTAACTCGATTATTTTCTCGGTTACGTCTCTAGTGATATTGTTATGTATTCGTATTCTCCAGTATCCTTTGTTACAATAGCATATCAACATATCCAAAAATAGAGTTGGAATTTTGTTATTCTAAGTACGTACTTAGATTACTCGATACGATTTATCTCGCGTGTTTCTAGCTTCGTCTGCGATTCCTAGTAGTAATTATTGACCGATTTCTCGAAACCTAAGTGATCGAAATCGATGCTTTGCTAGTACCACCGAGTGAATTCGTATCGATCTTTCGAACACTAAGATGAGCACGAAAGCGATTAAATGATTGATTCTAAAGAGTCGAATATTTTATTAAGTAAGGTAAAAGATGATCAGAGTGTTCTGTACGAGTTGAGTGTTGAAAAATTAGGTTAGGTATTGATTTGTACGTTCGGTGACGAATGCCAATCTATTGTTTCCTTGATATGATCTTGGTTCATTTTCATCGTGTGTGTTTGAGTGTTGCTTGAGAATTATCACACTAGTGATGTTTAAACGAGCATTGAAAACTCAAAAAATGGAAATTTTTTTCAACCCGAGGAAATCGATTGGTACACTCTTCTTTGCTGTGAACTAGAATGAAAAGCTACGCTATCGTATTACATTACCTATTTATTCCAGGAAACAAACCTGTAATTGTTGTTTTTCGATAAGATAAGTTCATTACGAATTTTGGTTTTATTCGGTGTTACGAGTATTTTTTTCGATGGTTTGAGGCTTTATCTTCTCGTTTGAAGCAATCTAGGATTGTTTTTCTTTTTCAATATGGAAATTACTCCCGTTGTCCCGTTGTGTTGAAATTTACCTAGCGTCTAAATGATACCTTTCGGAGTAAGAGATTTTGGAGTATGTTCGATTTATCTTGTTTACCACTTGCGTTGTACATAGGATGACGAACGTGCATTGGAATAATTATTCATTATCGGTGTGTGAGTGTAATGAATATGTGATAAATAGTTCACCGAGGCGATATCTTTCTGGTTGCGTTGATTGGTGAAAGATTATTATATTATCATTGTGGATTGATTTCGCGTATTACTAATTGTGAATTGTGAATTGCGACTGGGTCCAGTGTTTAGTGAGTATTGTTGTGCTTTAGAATACATATAAGGTTCTGGTTGTACTAAAAGGGGATGACTAATGATATATCCACCATTTACGAGTTGGGTTGGCTTCGGTGTGTATGGTTTGTGTTGTGGTGCTATTGTTTCGTTATCTCTAGCTCTCTATTGTGAACTTTTCATTTGCCCATTGTTACCCCGAGGCTATGAAATTTTACCCGAGTTGCATTGGAGAATACGTTAGATTAGAATTTTTAGTCTCTAGGACGAGTGTTGTAGAATTGTATGCAGATGTTACTTATGTGCGGTGGTGTTTTAATAATCTGGTATATTTTGCATTCGGCAGGTTTGCTATATTTATACGTGGAATGATCGAACTGTTGTGTTGTTGCGTCTATGGCCGAACAAGCTAGTTCTGTTCCGGGGGACGCGTCTTCTACATCCCATAAGTTCTCAGCCGATAGCGGCAAGTCCGATAATTCTTCGTAAGTATTTCGTATATATAACCTAAAGTATACATAATAACACGAGGTAGTGCATATAACAAAATTCGACTAATTGTTTCGATAACGTTTCTAGGAAAGAAGAAAAAGCTTCGGAAGATAGTGAGGCGACGCGATTCAAAACGTCCAAGAAAAGAACTCGCATAAATACTACCTCAGCTAGAAAGTAAGTGATGTAACTCGATCGTTTACTTACAACAAGGTGTAATATTTATTTTCCTAAATGGTAGTCTCATGTCTCAACAATGATTGTTCCATAACCATGTTGTAATTAATAAGAAGAAAATCAGTAGTGTAGTATTTGTTAACGTTAACGTGTGGTACACCACGTTCTTGCGACGTTTATTAGTATTCTATTCTTGACCGAAGTTTTGTATACTTTATCACTCGAGTTTTATTCCATGTCGTATTGTATCTGCGAATTATCGCGATTGTTCTTTGCTCCAACGACGCGAATATCGAGAAGGTTGCTGCTGAGGTGTTTGGAGGGCAAGGTTATCCACTTTTGTTATATTGATATTGAAGATCTTTGAGGTGAAGTGTTAGCTACTCGTATGTAATACTATAAGGTGTAATTTGAAAGAAATATGCTCGGTACTCGTCTGGTCCGGTTCGGGCGTCGATCTGGATCTCAGGATATGGAAGTCACGTGGAGTTGGAGGTTTATTTTATACACGAATGTAGCGTGGGAGGTGAATCGTAGATATTGATTTTTTAGTCGAAGCAATTTCGATATTCGTGATTCATGATGGAAAATTATTACTCGTGTTATATCGATCGTGTAATATCAACCTGTATTTGAATTACAATTTATCATCTGTGTTTATTATTTTTTTTACAGAAAAAGAAAAGCGGCTAGTTCGAATTCGAGTAATCATCCAGCAGTACCTGAGGTCAGTAAAAATACGTCGAAAAAATCAAACTCGTCTGTCAAACAGAAAACCACTCCGTTGGTGAAAAAATCAAAGGTAATTTGATCGTTTTACTGTTTGCTTTGTCTGGTATTTTTCACTATTGAGAAACCAAGTCAAGGGAAATTGATTCCTGGGTTGATATTGTAGAATTATATGAAGCATGTGTTTCCAAAACGCACTAAGTCCATTTTTGAAGATTCTGAGATTGCAAGGCCATCTAGCATAAAGTTGAGGCCCAAAATGGCTGATTTTTTGATATGTAGTGCCCAAGGGTCTTGACTATAACATATCAAAAAATCAGCCAATTTGGGCCATTTCTACGTTTCCAAATTGTACTAAGTATCATGAATTTCTTATCAATATTTTTTTGGACTTAGTGTGTTTTGGAAACACATGCTTCATATATATATACAAAAAGAATTCTAAATGATTTGACAGAAAATGGAAGTGAACTAGGTTTTTTAAAATGATCGTTATCAAAATTGAAAATGACTCGGGATGAACATATTTTCTGAGGAACGTTTTATTGAAATAATTGGTTCAGGAGAATAGATTAATTTTTTTGAGGAGTATCAAGAAACTGAGATAGTGAAATTTTGGTAAGAAATCGAAAATGTTGATTTAAAAAAAAGGCAAATTTAAGGAATAATCGTTTGAAAATTTTAAAATGATTTCAAAACCCTACTACAGACTCGTACTGGGTTACTTTTTCAAAATTTTGGCCACCAAAGTCTCTAAATCTGGACTCTGTACTTTTTGAAAAAAGAAGTCTTGGTATTTGTCAAAATTACCAAAAAGTGTTCAATCTTGCTTGTTTGCAAAAATTTCCAAATGTGTCTATTTTTCCTCCAAAAGATCCTAAAGTCTCGCTTTGCTGCCAAAACTTGTCAAAAAGCCTCTCCTTTTTGTCAAAATATTCTGTCTTGCATTTTGTGAACATTGTCTTTAAAAAAAATCTTTTTTTTTTCACCAAAAGATTACAAAAAAGTCTCACTTTTTGAACAAAAATTGAGAAAAAGTATCGCCATTTTCTGCCAGTAGTTTCCAAAAGTCTAGGATCTCGTCAACAATTGACAAAAATTTTCACTTTTTACCTACCCAAGTATTTGCTAAAAAAATTTACCAGTAATTTCCAAAAAAGTCCTGCTTTTTGCTGAAATTGTCAAACTCGAAATCGAGTTTCATTGTTAGATTTTAATTTGAATGTTTATTGTTTCTATATTTTTTTTGTTTTTTTACATTCTGAGTTGAATCAATATTCTGGCTTTTTTTTGGTGATTTTTTCTCTACATTAGAATGGTTTTTGTTGTTTGGTTACTTTTTTCAGCTTCTTTAGTTACTAAAGTCGCATTTTTTGGGAAGAAATTGAGTACGACCGTTTTTATTGCAGTTTTAAGGAAAGTAATTGAGCTTGGAGAAGGGAAGGGGATGGTCGAAAAATCAGAATTCGAAAAAATTATTGAAAATTTAATGGAAAAGACCAGGATTACGTTTGCATTCCTCCTTTCTCCTCCTTATACGTCTAAAGTTGAGACTGAAAGTGTAGAAAATCTGTAGAAACGAGTTTCAAACAACCAGAAATTGAGCTGACATTTCTGGAAGAAAAAGATAATTTAAAATTTAAATGCAGGTGTAAAGATCAGGTATATTGAAGTCGTGAATTCATTTCGCTGAAATTCATGTTTAAATATTTCTGTATCTATAATTTTTTTCTTCCAAGTGCAACGAGTGGTTAAAAATGTTTGAAAACGAAACTCGTTTTAAAGATTTGATAAATCTGGAGGGGTATTTTTTTTTATCAGAAATGGTGAGGAAATGAAGTTGAACTTTGACGTCGAAGTTTCGGGACATTTAATCCCCCCCCCCCTTCCCTCCGAATTGTATTTCAGTTTGTCAGAGGCATTATGTCAGCTTCTATTCAATAATTTTGCTGCATCGCTCCAAAATGATTGTGAATTTGTTTCGAACTGAAAAAATTATGTACTCGTCTTTTTGTAGTCTCGAAAAATATATTTTTACTGAATGAAATACTTTGATGAAAAGCTCAACTCAACTCCGTTGTTTTGAAACCTCTCGGTCGTACGAGTAAATGTGAATTGAATACGTTGGCTCTCTCCCCGCCTCTCGCCCCTCTCGCACGATGGGAAAAAATGACGTTATTCCGTCATTTGCACGAAAAGACAATGAATGGTATATGTTAATATGAGAATTATTTTGTTTTTCAGACTGCTAAAAATAAAACAGCCGCGAACGAAGATAAAAAGAAATCCTCTTCGAGTAAGTTGACGAGCAGCGAATAACGTAAACTGACGTTCGGGTTCAACAATAATTCGATCATGTCAATTGCAGGTCAAATTGCCTCCGAAGGTGATCACACTTGTGGTGAGTCGTCGACTAGCGGGGTAACGAGGGGTAGTAAGGCAAAATCTGCGCCCGAATTAGTCGTCAAGAGAAGGGTTCGGTTTCAAGCTGCTGTATACGAAGCAGCCGAAAGTAGCACCGCGTCTGATTCGAATACGCAGGATTCTGACGTCGAACAAAAGTAAGTAAAAACGGAAATCATTTGAATTGGAGTTCGAATACCGTGCGGATTTGTATCGATCACGATAATATGGACGGTGCGTTTGATTTCAGTAGAAGTAATACGCGTAAGAGCAAAGCTAAGAAGAAAATAGTCAATAAACGATTGGTGAATTCGAAGAAACGTCAGAAAGCCAAAGCAGAAGCGTTGAAACAAAAAATACATAAAGATAAGAAAAGTATGTCGCTATATTTATATCGTATGAAAGATGATTTTCATCTCGAAGAATTATCGTATGTCTAATGTATTGGTTTTTTTTTTGCTGCGTTTTAAGGTGCACCGAAGAAAAGCTCATCGACGGTGGTGGAAAGCTCGTCGAGCAAACGTAGTGCTACCGAATTAGTTAGAGAATACCCGTTACGTAATCGTATTAGATATAGTATTACCAACGCCAGTACGGAAAATACGTCAAACGCCAACACTGTGGAGTCTTCAAGTGATACGCAAAATTCCACCAAATCCGGGAGGAGCGCTGTACCACATAAAAAAGCCAAATTTGGATCTGCCGAAACACTGGGTAAGAAAATTGCTCGTTTAAGGTTTGATTTTCAAGTTTCTAACCATCAGTCTGGATGGCTGGTTTTTTAAACGATTAAAAATTCGTCTTTTTAAGCCTATTTATTCCTCCTGATCGTGATGGAAGTCGTAAAATCGATCTGAGATTTTCTAAATTTTTGAAATGTTTATTTACAGGGGCGAGTATTTCTTCAGGTGGACGTGAGGCGAGTACAAATTCGACCGATAACAACGTATTGAAGTCGGAATCGTCTCAGCCACCTTTACCCTTATTCAGACGACGTAGTACTCGCCAAAAAACAACGGGTTCGTGCGCCAGTACAAGTCGACGATCCCCTCGCGGAGGGAAGTTACCATTTGCTGAGGGTACCGCTAGCGACGGATCTCGTATTGCCGGTATGTCCGGAGGAGGTACCAACAATGAACCGAATAGCTCAAATAATTCTACAAACAACGCCGCAGTCGCCGCCGTTGCCGCTGCAGCTGCTACCGCCGCTACAAACGCTGCCGCGTCCGGTAACACCGACAATACGACGGCTACGTCTTCGACGTCGACTGCCGCCAGCGCCACTCTCAGTAATGTATCTCTACGGGTAAACCCGTTCGAGAATTTCTCCGTAGCGATGGATACCGAACGTAAAGGCAGTTGACTTGATTCACTTTCGTATGTATTGGGAGTTTGCGAAACGAGCTTGACGATTTGTGTTTTTTTTTCTCGTACAGGAACTTGGACTACGTTGGTGCATTCGACCAGTGCTCCGGGCACAGCTGCTAATCAAGATAGCGAAAGCGACGATAGCGATGTTGGACGACTACAAGCGCTGCTTGAATCACGTGGATTGCCTCCGCATCTGTTCGGCGCCCTTGGACCGAGAATGCAGCATTTGTTGCAGAAGAGTATGGGGAGCAGTACGAGTAAGTGCGAGGATCGAATATTGATCTTGTATTAACCTTTGCCTGCAGTAAATTCGGTCGTAATGGGGATGAGGTTTTGAGTGAAATTGAATTTATGATTGAAGGAAATGATGCATGGTATTGATTGTTTAGAGTAAATCATTGAGAATTTCTAAATCAAAATATTGAAATATACTAAATTATATAATATAGGCCGAATAGATTGATAATATTGTGTTTCTTCGTGTAATTTTCCAGGTACCAAAGCTCAACAATTACTTCAGGGATTACAGGCAACTGGAGACGAAGGTCAGCAATTACAGGCGGTAATAGAAATGTGCCAAATGTTGGTTATGGGTAACGAAGACACCTTATCAGGGTTCCCGGTCAAGCAGGTCGTATCCGCTTTGATCGTTTTACTTTCAATGGAACATAATTTCGATATGGTAAGTAAATTAGATTTCACTTTTAAGTGAAATTTACGCATTGTTACTGATTTCTTTCGTCACGTTCACAGATGAATAACGCTTGTCGTGCGTTAACTTACATGATGGAAGCTCTACCTCGTTCGTCGGTCGTCGTATTGGACGCTGTGCCGGTATTCTTGCAGAAATTACAAGTGATTCAATGCATGGATGTAGCCGAACAGAGTTTAACTGCTTTGGAAATGCTGTCGAGAAGACATAGTAAATCGATTCTACAAGCTGTAAGTTTTATCCTCCCTCTCGAGAGAGATTTTATTCGAATAGAGACGACGAATTGTGTAATAAATGTTGTATTTTTTTGGTTGCCAATACAGAGAGGCGTGTCGGCCTGTTTGATGTATCTGGACTTCTTCAGCATAGTTGCCCAACGAGCTGCATTAGCGGTCACAGCCAACTGTTGTCAGAATCTATCGCCGGAGGAGTTCTATTTCATCGAACCTTCGTTACCGTTGCTGTCGACTAGATTGACTCATCAGGTGAGTTAATCAGTCTGAGGGGAAAATGTCGAAAGGATTGTTATCGTTGACCTAAATAATATTTCTCTCGTTTCAGGATAAGAAAAGCGTCGAAAGCGTTTGTCTGGCTTTCAGCAGATTAGTCGAAAGTTTTCAAAACGAGCAGAAAAAGTTACACATTTTGGCCGGAAACGATTTACTTAAAAATTTACAACAATTGGTAAGCCACATGTGAAAATATGTATCGTTTTATAATATTGTAATTACGTCGTCGACGACACGATAACGTGTAATGTAATTTTTTTTCTATCGTTTTAACGACAATTGTGTCGTGTTAAATGGGTCGACGACGTGACGTCGTTGATGATTTACTAATCGACGCGAATGTTTACCGCTTTCAGCTCGTCGTTTCGCCGCCTGTTATCAGTACCGGAACTTTCATTACGGTTTTAAGGATGCTTTCGACGATGTGCGCCAGCTGCTCCGATTTGGCCGTCGAATTACTTAAAAATAACATCGCCGATACGTTATGCTATCTTTTGACCGGATCGCCCGATGGTGCTAATGGAAAAGAAGAGGTTAGTTTGGGGTTCGAGATGAATGGAGGTTAGGTGGGCGAATTGGGAAGTTGAACGGTGACGTGGGTAATGAAATCGTTCACTGGAAACTGGAAAAATCTGTGCTATATTGAGTTGGAATATTCATTGAATCTAACCAGATTCAATGAACTGAAATAATTCAATTTCCGTTTCCTTTTTTGTCGTTGGAATATCTTCACATTTTTTTTTCAACACAATGCTTCCTCTGTAGATCGAATGTATCAATAATATCGTTCAAATATTCCTTTTCAGATCGAGCTAGTTTCTCGAAGCCCGCAAGAGTTGTACGAAATTGTTTGTTTGATCGGTGAGCTAATGCCGAAGCTTCCAAGCCACGGAATGTTCGCGGTAGACAGCCTTTTGGAGAAATCATCGCCGTTGCCAGGAGCCAATCATCAAGATATTCCTATCGTATGGCAATGGAAGGACGATAGATCTCAATGGCATCCGTATTCACCGATGGATTGTAGAATTATCGAAGTGAGTATCGCAGCTTTTGTCAGTCGAAGCTGTAGGTAGATGATCTGGTTCATCGAGTACTCATTCGTGTACATTTTCTTTCTTTCAGGCGTCCCATCAATCGGGAGAAGAAGACGTGAGCTTGACGACGCAAGGACGAACGTATACCATCGATTTCCATCTGATGCGACAGATTAACGACGATACAGGCACAACGAGACCGGTGAAACGTACGATAAATACAGTATTCTTAGCCAACTCCGTCTCGACGAACGATGCGAACGCCGATGCTAGCGGCGGTTTATCTGGTGCTAATAATAATCATCAATATGATTCTGATCTCAAATTCGTGTAAGTTGATACGGCCGATTGTCTGCGTAATTTTTCTGTTGAGATTTTGAGTTCATTTTGATGTGTTTTTTTTTTGTTTTCTGCAGCGAAAGCGGATTGGCGTCTTCTTTCATAAGATCATTATTCGGCATTTTATACGAAGTGTACAGTAGCTCAGCTGGACCTTCTGTTCGATACAAGTGTTTGAGAGCCTTGCTACGTATGGTCTACTACGCTCCGCCGTATTTGTTACAAGTTCGTGTGAATTTTTTTTTGAATTTTGTTTATTTTTGAGATCGATCATCTCGAAACCGATCTGCACTGGCATTTTTTTGGTCATCGAATGTCCTTTTTTGTTGAACAGAAATTACTTCTGTATATTTAATTGGAAAAATTGATGGATCCTAATTAACTGATTGTAAAAATACGTATTAATTTGCAGGAAGTACTAAAGAATAAATTGGTCTCGAGTCATATCGCCTGTATGATGGCATCGCAGGACTTACGAATCGTCGTAGGTGCCTTACAAATGGCCGAAATCCTAATGCACAAACTGCCAACCGTTTTCGAAGTACATTTTACTCGCGAAGGTAAGATATAACGAAGAGCATGATTACTGATTACCGATGAATTGAAGATTTCTATTGCTAACCTGCTGTTTTTTCTTTCCCGTTTTGTTGCAGGAGTTATATATCAAGTTCAACAATTAATCAATATGCCCGTGTTACCTCCTTGTATGGTCCCGTCTACCTCAGAATATCATATCCTCAGCTTACCTCCTATTCCAAATGTCTCAAGCGCCTCTTCGAATAACGTTCCTGCTAGCAATAATTCCTCTCCGAGCAGTAATAACAACAATAGTACTAATATAAATAACAATAACAGTAGTAATAATACGAGTATTAGTAGTAACGGCACAAGCCCGAGTAACAACGATAACAACGGTAACGTGGATAATTCGACAACGAGTGTCGCTGGCGGCACTTCGACCACAACCACGACCGCCGCCGCTGCCCAGGGCGCTGCTACGACTTCGACTACTACGACAACGACCAACTCGAGCAACACGACGACGACTTCGGCATCGGTGACTAGCGGCGATGGTGATAACGAGAACAGCCTGAATGGCGGCAGCGATTTGAGCAGTAATCGAGATACCTCTCAGTTGGTTACCATGGTTCAGTGCAATAATTTGTTGACTAGTCACGAGTCGACCTTAGCTTCGGTATCGTCGGCCAATGGAAGCATTCCGTGTATTAGTAAGTAACGATGCTGGAATTGAAAACAATCTGGATACTTGAGAAATCTTCAATGATGTAATGATAACATAATTTTTTTTGTCTTTTCAGGCAATAGTTACGAAAACGCCATACCACCTCCGTTCGCCAACGTTTTACTCGCGGCTTCGCAAAACAACACGAATTACGCTCCGTTGCCGACTGATTTCCCATCATTGCCCGTGAGCGACGAGTCGAATAGTCGTACCACTTCTCATACTCATATGTAAGTTACTCGACATCGAACCAATAACGAACTGGAATCAGAGTTCCGATTTCTAATCCACTATGTTCTGTGTAGAAGATTAACCGACGTCCTGAAACGTAAACGGACCGCCAAACGCCCAGCTACCTCGACGACTAGTCGTAAAAGACAAGACGATTTGTCATCTTCGGTCATGATGCAGGAGATGTTCAGCCGAGGATCGAGCAATAGTCACGTGAGCGCCAATGTCGCCAGCAGCGGTAGCAGCGCTTCGTCCAGATCTCGTTTATCAGTAGCCACTATGAAGACTAGCAGCTTTTTCGCGTCGCTGAATCCAGCCCGATGGGGTCGGCATGCCGAACGTACTTTCCAAAAAGTAAGTGTTATTGTGTGATTCTGTTCTTAAGATAAGGATAGAATAGGATAGAAATGGGTATGCTCTGTGGAGGGGTTTTGAAGCTAGCTATGGTGGGGCTGGAATTCAATGGGAATTGAGAATGAAAAGGAACCTGGACGTGTAAAATTTGATCCATGAGTGCGAAGCTGTATAATGAGGTCTCTGAATGAAGGTTCACAAATTTGCCCCATCTCGATGATTTTATGTCTAAGTATCCCCTTCTCCAACTCCCCTTTTCAGAAGAATTCTTTATTTCTGCATTATGGTCTACTATGAAAAATTTATCAAGCCGAAATTGAACATTTTTAGCTATTTGAGAAATTTCAATTCGAGTTCCTCTCACTTCTGATTTCAAAAATTGAGTGCCCAAAAAGCCTCCAGATGCAGTTTTTTTTTTTTGTAATTTTCTTTGGAACTACGCAAACTGGCACCTCATTTTAGGGAATAAAAGGTTGGTTCAGAATGAAAAAACTCCAATTATCCTCAAGTTTAACCCCCTTTTTTCAGAGAGTCAAAATATTCCTTCAAAAAAATTGTTCTGAGTGAAATTTACCGTTAGTTCATAGCAAAAATTTTAATCCAAGCTCTTATTTTCTGCCAATTTTACAGGCAGTTTATCAAATTCGTGGTTGAATTAAATTTTCAACGTTTTTGTCTAAAATTTGAAATTGTTTGAAGTTGAATTCAGCATGAAAAAGCCGAGAAAAATCGAAAAAACAATTGATTTTCGGATCAAGAGAAAATTATTAAAAAGAGCATCAGGGGTCTTGACAGCTCTACTTATCCTGCTTTCCCTATTTCTATCCTGCTTTTTGTTGGTGTGCCTTGCTTTTCTGCCTAAACTTACGAAAGACGCTGATTTTTGCTTTAATTGCCTTGAAAGTCTTGGGTGAAAAAAAATCGAAGAAAGTCCTGTTTTTGAAAAAATTGCCTGAAAGGTCGTGATACATATTTTGGTTAAAATTGCCAAACAAAAGGTGTAATGTAAATCCTGTTCTTTCCTGTGTGTGAATTTAAAAAAAAAGTCATCTGTTGAAAATTGCCATAAAAGTTGTGTTTTTTTCCAAATCTGTTGAAAAAGTCATGTTTTTTTTCGTCAAAATTTTCAAGAGTTCTATTTCTACCAAAGTAATCAAAAAGTCTCATTTTTTGCAAAAATTGTCACAAATCCCTAATTATGTAAGTATATCTTAGATTTTTAAAACGTCACATTTTTTGCCTAAATTGTCAGATGGTCTACTTTTTGACAAAATATTATCAAAAAATCACAGTTTTTGACAAAGTTATTTAAAAATTTGTAATTCCTGATTTTTTGCTAGAACCTTCAAAAAAGTACATTTTGATTCTTGCATTAGCTGTTCTGTCCTAAATTGAAAGCCTTGCCTATTTTTTTTCCAAAATTATCAAATAAAAATCCTGTTTTTTGTCAAAGTTTAAAAAAAATATCTACCATTTTCTTTTTTTTTCAAAATTGTCAAAAAGTCTCATTTTTTGCCAAAATTGAATATCCCAACTTTTTCTCAAATTGTATAAAAGCCACATTTTTCGCCGAAATGCCTATTTTCAAGAAAGCTGTAATTTATAAAATTACAAAAAATTCAAATTTTGACCAAATTAATATAAAAAAAGTCCTATTTTTTCCATTTTCCAATATTGTTGTCAAAAAGTCCCATTTTCTGTCAAATTTGTTGAATATGTTTTCATTTTTATCAGAATTTGTCCAAAAGTCCAGCCACTTGCTAAAATAGCTAAATGAGGTCCTCCTGATTTTGAAACCTTTGTAAAAATTGTCAAAAAAGTCCCCCATCTTTGGCCAAAATTGTAAAAAAACCTAATTTTTATGAAAATTGCTCAAAAGTCCTGTTTTTTTGTAAAAATTTCCAGAAAGTTTTTTTTTGCTAAAGTTGTAGAAAGTCTCATTTTTTTTGCAAAATTTTCAAAAAGTTTTGGTTTTTTTCTGTCTATGCCTAAAAAGTCTTATTTTTGTCAAAATTTCGGAAAAGTTTCACTATTTTGTCGAAATTTGCGAATAAAGCTTTACTTTTTACAATTTTTTAAATCAAATTTAGTGCATAATTTTCCATTCATTCTCGTTTTGCAGAATTTTGATTTTTTCTACTTCTCTTTGGGAAACATTTTGATTCCTAAAAATTTTAGATTGAATAAATAAGTAGAAACTATTCTCTACCTAGATAGAGACATCTGAAGGATGTCCTGCCAGAAGTAATTACTGCCTTTATCCTGCTTCTGAGCTTGTCTCATTTTTTAGACACCTTGAACAATTGAAAATGTTTTATCGTGCAAAATTTCTGAAGTCTCGAGTTTCATTTTTTGATTTTTAAAAATTCAAAAGGCCATGAAAAGTACCCCAATTGAAAAATGATTGAAGTAGAACTTGAACTTTGGCTCAAAGACGTACTTTGAATTTCTTTAATCGATGGGTATCGGTTTTAAACTCCGATCGATCTTTCAAAAAAAATGTTGGGTTTTTGAAAAATCCTCTAAAATCTCTTTAATACTTGAAATTCAAAACCTGCAGACTGGGATTGAACGTTCTCGTGTCATCTTTCTGGCGGTTGCAGTCCTGAAATTTTTTCTGCAAATAACTGTTCAATAAAATGCTTCTATCTGAAGACCCCCTCTCCCCTCCCCCTCCAAAAAGTAATCGACGAACGAAACCAATCGAGCATTACTTTATCTTGCATTATTATTCTTCTTCCCTTCTTTCACTTTTTTTTGAGGGGAAAAAAGTGCATCATACAATTCTTATTGACAGAGGATATTTTTTTCGACTCTAAATGTACGCACGCAGCAATATTTCATGCAGTTCAAGCAAAAAGAAAATAGAGCAAGAGGAGAGGAGGGGGGGAACTACATTATTCGCGAAAGATTATTTTTCGTTCGTTTTTTTGTTGCGAAAAATTAGGAAGACGAGGAGGTATAGATAATGTTGCAGGTCTATTACGAAAATTTATTACTTTCGACAAACATGCAATTGGACGAAATATTCGCGTTAAACGAACTAATAAGAATTACTTCCACGAGTCTAAGGGCCGGGGAACCTTGTTCTTGGCATATCTCGCCGCCAAAATACGTACCTACACCTAATTTGCAATATTATACTGTATGCGGTAGGTTGGAAGGGGAATAGGCGAGAAGGCGAATAAAAGGGGCATGCTCTGAGCGATACCTTGGTACTGTTCTTATTAAGACTTAATATTCGCGTAAGAACCGTCATTTAGTTTATTTCTTATGGTTATTACGTAACGTTTTTTTTCTCGTTTTATTAACTTTTGTGTTTTCTCAACTCTGTGTGTACAGACAACAATGCTAACTTCTCCTTCTGCGCAGGAATTAGGGACATTATCAAAGAGCGTCAGCAACGTCAGCATCAGCGCCGGTAATCGCGAAAAAGCCAAGATATGGATACGCGAAAGAGCGGCCATTTTTATGAACTTGTACAACACGAAATTGAACAGCTCGACTACGGTAGAAAGTGGTTTCCATCCGGCCACGTCGATTCTCACTCAGCTTATAGCTGCTATCAAAAAACTAGCCAAAGAGGTGAGTATCTGTGTTCTTCTTTTAACAGCTGCGGATCTGTGGTCTGAACTAATGATGGATTGTTATTCGTTTAGCCTGCCGATGGTATCCCGCCGTTGTTAGATTTAAAGGAAATCGTCCTATCGTCAGACATATCATCGTTCGAAGTTAACCACAGTGGAATGGTTGACGCTCTGTTGATGTACTTGACCCGTCTAGATGATCAGTTCGCCAACGTCGACCGGAATCAACGATTGCGTAATTTCATTCACGTGTTTGCCAGCTGTCCTG
Source organism: Planococcus citri (assembly GCF_950023065.1). Classification (NCBI taxonomy): domain Eukaryota; kingdom Metazoa; phylum Arthropoda; class Insecta; order Hemiptera; family Pseudococcidae; genus Planococcus; species Planococcus citri. Next base: position 13,780,912 of record NC_088679.1, on the reverse strand, counting down.
TGAGTATCTCGAGTAGTCAGCGAGTCGTATACAAATAGCTCGATTGATGGAACGTAGAAGTACTAATATTTTGATTGATTTTAGGCTGGTTTCGAAGTACCTGCCGGAGATCGTGATGTTACCGCGTTCGCAGCGTTAGTTAATAAATTGAACTGTTGTATATCTCAACTGGAACAGTTCCCGGTTAAAGTGCACGATTTACCTGCCGGAGCTGGCAGCACAACTGCGTTGAAGTTTTTCAATACTCATCAGTTGAAAGTAAGTGTCCAGCGGGTCCATCGAACATGTAAATGTCCGATCGACGAACTAATCTAATCTATGGTTTGCATCTTCGCGCAGTGCCATTTACAACGTCATCCCGAATGCACCAATTTGAAACAGTGGAAAGGAGGTACCGTGAAAATCGACCCACTCGCCATGGTCCAGGCCATCGAACGATACTTGGTGGTGAGAGGATATGCGAGAATACGCGATAAGGATCTGGCCGACTCGGACGATGACAATAGTGACGAAGATATCGACGATACTTTGGTAAGTGTGATGCCTCTGGTTGGGATTTGTTTTTGTGAACGTTTACGAATAATGAATTATTTTTTACAGGCTGCTGTGGTCATCAGCCAAAGCGGATCCAGGCACAAGTTACAGTTCTTGATCGGAGGTCACGTGTTGCCTTATAACATGACCGTGTACCAGGCGGTCAAACAGTTCTCGCCCAATGTAACCAACGATTTCTCCGAGAACGATACCGATAGTGAGACACCCCTAGGATCAGCTAATATCTGGGTTCAAACCCATACCGTTTACTATCGGTGAGTTCATCGTCGGAGATTCTCATAACAGAAAATCCACGTTTGAAAAATGTAGTTCTTAATTTGATTTTCCCCTCGTTTGTTCAGCCCTGTACCTGAAGAAAGCGCCACGTCGACTAGCGCCCGAACCGGACCCAGCAATCCGGTACCGATCAGAAAAGGTAAATCGGGATCTGCCAAATCGGTCTCGAAAAAGAAATCCGACGATTTGTGGAATGGTAAGTGAATCAATCAATCGCTCTGGTATTATGATTCTGTAAATGGAATATTTCATGTTTTTTTTTCTTTACTCGATACTTTTGCAGAAGGTAATTCGCCTTTGGCCAAATCGCCGTTGGATCCGTTCTTGTTCATGTCACTTCCTCCCGGCGTGGTTGTGCAAGATGCCTCGTTACCTGTGCTCACGTTGCTGAGGATATTGCACTCGATATCCAGATATTGGGGTACTCTTTATCCGGCCGTTAGCTATAAATCATTGCTCTCGTTACAAGTAAGTTCGACCGTTTTCGGCGATTGGCTTCTTCGTCTGAATAATATTTCGATTTCGAGGAGAGGTGGTAAAGTTTTCGTGTTTTGTGGCGTGTGAACGGAAATGGAGTTTTGTCAAGGATACAGGGTGTTCAGAAATGGTCTTCGGTAGTGTTTTTCTTCTGGGTTGGAAAGAATTGGGCATTCGTTATTTTTTCGGTTACTTTTCAAGTAACTATGGAACCAAAATTAACTTTTGGTTACTTTTTCTATCGTACTTTGGTTTGAAAAAATTCTTAAAGTTTTATTTTTATGCCAAAAATTCTCACTTTTTAGCAAAAAAATTTTCACTGTTTCAAAAATTGACTGTAATTTTAGCTTAGGGTTTTTTTGCACAAAATACGAAAAAGTCACGCCTTTCTCCACAAATTGTCCAAAAGTCTCGATTTTTTGACATAAACTCCAAGAAGTATCATTTTTTTTTTTTTTGAAAAATTAATAATTGTCAAAAAGTCTTGCTTTTCATCAAAATTATGAATGAGCCTTGCTTTTTGCAAAAAATTGACAAAAACTTTCGCTTTCTAACAAAATTGTTGAAAAATTTTAATTTTTTTCTAAAACTCCAAGAATGTTTTTTTGTTTCAAAAATAGTTTAAAAATCAAGCTTTTTTGCCAGAAATTTTCAAAGAATCTCGGTTTTTTAAAAATGACAAAAATTTTGTTTCAAAACCTACTTAATGGCTACATTTTTTTTTGTATAAAATTCCAAAAAATCATATTCTTTTTGGAGACTGTCCAGAAGTTTTGCTTTTCTCGACAGAAATTGACAAAAAGTATCATTTTTTTTGTCACCAATCACTTATCAAAATGTTCTGCTTTTTGATAAAATCGTCAATGTTTTGCTTTTCGCCACAAATTTTTAAAAATGTTACATGCTTTTTTCGCGAATTACAAATTTTTTTTTGCTTTTTAGCAAAATTGCAAAAAAATGATGTTTTTTAAAAGTTGAATTTCACATAATCTCACAATTGACATAAAGTATCCTCTTTTTTTTTGCTACTAATCGCCTGGTTCTACTTCTTCCTAAAATTGCCAACGTCTTGCTTTTTCCCTAAAATTGCCACAAATTCATTTTTACGTAGCTTTTTTAAAAATGACAAATTTTTTTTTGCTTTTTTTTAGCAACACCTAAATATATTCTAAAATCTTACTTTAAATTTTTTTTCCAAAATTCTCGTTTCTTTACTAGAAATTTCCAACAAAAAAATACTGCCTTTTATTAAAATTGTCAAAGTTTTGTTTTTTGCCAAAAAACTGCCAAAATGTCTTTGTTTTTTGCCAGAAAACTGCCAAAAAGTCTTTGTTTTTTGCCAAAAAAATGCAAAATAGTTCAACGTTTTGAAATTATCTAAAACATTCGAATTTGAAATGTGCTTTTTTTGGTCATTGCTTTTTGGGTGAATGATGTTTTATTTTGAGAGGGGAGGAGAGAGGGAGGGGAGGGGGGAATTGAGTTAGAGTTCTGAAAATGTTGAATTGAAAAAGAAATCAACATTCTGGTGATATGGATTTCGAAATGATGTGCTTTTTTGCTTTTCAAATCAGTTTTTTTGAAGTCTTTTTACTCTAGAAACCAATAATTTTCGGAGAGAGAATGAGAGTGAAAGTAAAATTCGAAATTTTCAAACTGACTTTTTCCGCTTAGTTCCATTTGGAAATTTTCATTCGAGGGAAATGAATGTATCGGTGTAATTTTGGAAACACCCTACGCATGACGTTGGCAGTAACGAAAATTCCGCGAAAAATTACAAGTTTTATTCCCTTTGTAATGAGAAGTTAATTCACGAAACCCATCTACCCACCCCTTTTTCATCCTTCTGCTGCATTACATCGCAGCACAAGTCGTAACACGAATGTTTTTTTCATTCCTGGAAGAGGCGGTGGTGTTGAAGAGAGGAGGAATTACTCGAACGATATTTAGGTTCGTAAGGATGGTACGAAGAAGTTTTCCTTTTCCTTAACACTCTGGCAGTTCGTAAAATATGTGAAAGATTACGACAGGGGGAGAGAGAAAGAGAGAGCTATATGCGTGTCTTGAATTACCGAACTAACTCGCCAAATTTTCGTGACTGAATTTGAAAAAATCAGGTCTTCAACTCTGGGCTAGAGAGGTGGTGCGTTTGGAAGGTGTGTTTTTTGTGCATGACGCGAACGAAATTAAATTTATTACGCGCATCGACGATGAAGAATTGTTGATTTGACACGGTTTTCGTTTTGCTGCCCTTTTTATGTTGGTTGTGATTTTTATTCATATCGTGTTTTTTTTTTTGCTTAGGATTTCGTCAACACCAAATTATCAGCTAAAGCGAATCGCCAGCTGCAGGATCCATTGGTAATCATGACCGGTAACTTGCCTTGTTGGTTGCATCAGATCGCTGTGTTAAGGTGAGTTACTTACTTGGTTGAGTATTTGGTATTTTGAGATTATTTATTCATTTTTAACGCGGTGAAATGTTTTTTTTTGCAGTCCATTTTTGTTACCATTTGAAACACGTCAATTGTTATTCTACGCGACGGTATTCGATCGCGATCGAGCTCTTCAACGATTACTAGACTCGAGCCCGGAACTAGGAGGCAGTGCCGATTCGCAGGAACGTGTCGCTCCTCGACTCGATCGTCGTAAACGTACCATATCGCGGGAGGATATCTTGAAACAAGCCGAAACTGTGATTTCAGACGTTGCCTCTTCGAAAGCTCTGCTCGAAGTGCAATACGAAGATGAAGTAAGCTCGCACGTTTTAAAACAACTCGTTTGTCTTTTTGTACCAGTTGTAACGCGGATTTTTCCCCTGTTTAGGTGGGTACCGGTTTAGGACCGACGCTGGAATTTTACGCATTGGTCTCGCAAGAGTTACAAAGAGCCGACTTGGAGCTGTGGATTAATCCGAATCCGTCGAAAGAGCAAACCTACGTGTTCAGCCCAGTCGGCCTGTTCCCAGCACCTTTGGGAAGGACTACCAAAGTATCTCAGTTGGTGAAAATCAAAAGTAAATTCAGATTCCTCGGTAAGCTGATGGCCAAAGCTGTTATGGATTCTAGACTGGTGAGTTTTTTCGTCCACGAATTGAAAATTGAGATAACACGATCGATTAATTTGTGTAAAATTCCCCTTCTAGCTTGATCTACCGTTCAGTATCGTGTTTTATAAATGGATGCTGGGTCAAGAAAACACACTCTCGGTATGTGATCTGGCCGATGTCGTGCCCGATGTTTATAACACAATCGTACGCCTGAGGGGACTGTGTATGGAGAAAAGAGCCATCGAAACTGATACTACACTGGAGAAAGAACAACAAGATACGAAGGTAAATAGTGCGGAAAAATTATTGATTCGATTATTTCGATTCGTCGAATCTTCAAAAACATACTTTATTTTTCACAGTTTTATAATGTGAATTTCGGTGAACAAATACTTCTATTTTTAAAATCGAACATTTCTTTTTTCGCAGATAAATCAATTAACATTGGACGGTTGCCCAATCGAAGATCTCAGCTTAGATTTTACGCTTCCTGGATATTCTCACATAGAGTTAAAGAAGAACGGGAAAAACACCCCGGTTACTATACATAATTTAGAATCGTATTGTAGGGTAAGTATCTCATGATGATTTGACTTTTTGCTTGTTTGTCTTTCGTAATCTTACTGTTGTTGAATCATTCAAAAGTGACCTTTCGATTTATCATAAAATGGATTGAAATTTCGCGAGAAGTTTGAATATTTCAACGAAAATGGTTTATAAGCGCTTTTGAAGAATTTTTAACCCAAAATTGGGTTATAATTTTTGGGATTTTTAAAATGTCTTATCAAAATGAGTTGTTATTTTGTGAGAAAATCATTTTCTTTCTTCAAAGCTTTTATGAGAACATTTTAAGAGTTTTGAACTTGAAATTAGGTCATGATTTTCAGTGGTTTTGAAAAAGGTGTCGTGTGACCTGTCAAAATGATCTTAAATTTCGTCAAAAAATCAAAAATTTCTATGAAAAATTTCTTTTAGTATTTTTAAAGGAATTTAAAGCCTAGAATTGGATTGCGATTTTTTGGGATTTTTGGAAAAAAAATTTCGTCAGGAAATCAACATTTTATATTAGAACTTTTTTTGAGTACTTCTGAAGAATTTTGAATCTTGAATTAGTGTAGGTCATGATTTTCCAGGGGTTTTGAAAAAAGTGTCAAGTGACTTACCATAACGAGCTTACATTTTTTTTAGAAAACTAAAAATTTCCTTTTGAGTACTTTTTTAGAATTATTCTTGAAAAAAATAGGATTTTTGACAATTTTAAGGATGAGTTTTTGAAAAAATATTTCAGCAAAAATTTAAAGACTTTTTGACAATATTGGGCAAAAATGAAACTTTTTTGAAAATATCCTTGCAAAAAATAGCATTTTACAAGGATTAAAATCTTTTTTCCATTTTGAAAAAGATTGGCACTTTTTGACAATTCTTGAAAAAAAATTGGAATTTCTTGGCAATTTTTGAGAAAAGTGTTTTTTTTTGGAAATCTTTGGGGAAATAGTTTTTTGACAGTTTTGGCAAACAATGAGACTTTATTGAAAATCTTGGCCCAACAAATAGCACTTTTTGACAATTTTTACAAAAATTAAATTTGTTGGCAATTTCGCCAAAAATGAGCACTTTTTAACAATTTTTGAAGAAAATTAGAATTTTTTGGCAATTTTTGTGCAAATGGTTTTTTTTTGGAAATATTAGGGGAAATAATTTTTTGGAAATTTTGGCAAAATGTGAGGCTTTGGACAATTTTAACGAACAATGAAACCTAATTGAAACTTTTGGCCAAAAAATAGCACTTTTTGACAATTTGGACAAGAATTTAATTTTTTTTGGCAATTTCGCCAAAGAGCTAGAGGTAGCCCTTTTTCACAATTTTTGAAAAAATAGGATTTTTTGCCAACATTGAGGAAAGCGGGTCTTGAATATTTTTTTAATTTAGGCAAAAAACCGCACTTTTTGACATGTTTGGCACACATTAGAACATATTTTTGTAAACTTTTGGAAAAGATTGAGACTTTTTAAAAATTTGTTTGCAAAAATCTCCCTTTATGACAATTTTTGTGAAAAAATAGTACTTTTTGACAGTCAAGGCTAAAATTAGGACTTTCTGACCTTTTTGTAAAAAAACACCACCTTTTGTCATTTTTTGGAAAAAGTTAGGACTTTTTGACAATTTTGGCCAAATTTCAGACTTCTTTGGAAATTCTGGCTGAAAATTGCACTTTTTGACAGCTTTGGGCAAAATTATAAAACTGACAATTTCAGCAAGAATTAATAATTTTTGACAAATTTGCAAAAAAAAGAAACTTTCTGAAAATTGTTTCAAATGCAGCATTTTTTGACAGCTTTGGAAAAATTAGTAGTCTTTGAAAGTTTGGGCCACACAATTAATAGGACTTTGACAATTTTGGGCAAAAAGTAGGACTTTGGACAATTTTGACAAAAATGCAAACTTTTTTGTCAGTTTTGGCCAAATTTAGAAATTTTTGACAATTTGAAAAAAGTGCCAGAAGACGTACCAAAATGATTTGAAATTTCACCAGAAAATTAACATTTTTTTAACAGTTTTTTTTGAGAATTGTTAAAGAGTTTCAAGGCCTAAAATTAGGTCATGATTTTACAGGGTTTTGAACAAAGTGTCTTGTGACCTAACAAAATGAACTTGAATTTATTCAGTAAAACAAATTTTCTATAAAAATCAAAATGAGCCTAAATTTCTTCGAAAAATCAAATTTTATATGAAACATTTTTTGAGCGCTTTTTGAAAGAATTTTAAGCCTGAAATTGAATTACGATTTTTGTGATTTTTGAATAAAGTGTTGTAAGACATACTGAAATACAATAGGTTGAAATTTCTGCAGAAAATCGACATTTTTTCATCAGAGCTTTGTTGAGATTTTTTTTTAGGAATTTTGAGCCCGAAATTTAATTACGATTTTTGTGATTTCTGAAAAACATATTATAAGACATACTAAAATGGGTTAAAATTTTGTTAAAAAATCAAAATTCTTCAAAAAAGCTCTGATGGAAACATTTTGATTTTCTATCGGAGTTTTCTTGACCATTTTTGAGGAATTTTGAGCCCGAAATTGGATCACAATTCTGTGATTTTTGAAGAAAAAATTAGTATGAGACATACTAAAATGGGTTGAAATTTCGTCAGAAAATCAAAATTTTTCTATCTGAGCTTTGCTGAGCATTTTTTAAGAATTTTGAGCCCGAAATAGGAGTACGATTTTTGTGATTTTTGAAAAACGTAATATGAGACATACTAAAAATGGGTTAAAATTTCGTCAGAAAATCGAAATTTTTCTATCAGAGCTTCGTTGAGCATTTTTGAGAAAATTAAAATTCTCTATCGAAGCTTTTCGGAGAACTTTCGAAGAATTTTGAGCTCTGAATTTGGGTCATGATTTTCGATTCTTTTGAAAAATCTGCCATGTAATCTACTAAAATGGATTAAAATTTCTGAAAAAAATCAAAAGTTTCTATCAAAACTTTTCTAAATTACTTTTGAAAAATTTTATGTGTCGTGAGCCCAAAATTAAGTCACGATTTTTAGGGTGATTAAAAAAAGTACCATGCAATTTATCAAAATGGGTCAATGTTTCGCCATAAAATTCAAAGGTTCTGTCTAAAATTTTTTTGGGCATTTTTGAAGATTTTTGAGTTTATAATTGGGCCATTACGTTCGAGATTCTTGAACAACACGTCATGTGACCTATCGAAATAAGTTGAATGTTGACAGAAGAACAAAAATTTTTATCGACATTTTTTTTGATCATTTTTGAATATTTTCAAGCTCAAAAGTGGCTCATGAAAATACGTTAGAATTCTGGTAGAGAATCGAAATTTTCCATCAAAATTTGTTGGATACTTTTGATGAATCTTGAGCTCAAAATATTGAATCACTTTTCCACCTAAAACTCATCAACTTTTAGACATGAATTGTTATGATTACCTGCGAATTATTTTCAAAATTCTGGTTTTTTTTTACCTACCCAGGGCTGGGCAAACCTTTTTTGAAAATGAGTCAACGCTTCAGTTTTTGAACTTTTGAAACACTATCAAAAAAAAAAGAGCGATTGAACTGACTCAATCTCGTTGCAATTCTTTGTGATGTGAGAATGCTTCCTTGTTAGCAGTCGAAGTTGTCAAAAACAGGGATCAAATAAAAAATATGAGAGTGGAAAAATAGTTGAAAGGAGTTGAAGAGATCATATTTTCATCCAAAAATCGATTTCTTTCACATTTTAGACCCATATTTACAAAACGTCAATTGAATTTTTTGGACCACTAAAATTCCACTCAAATCGATTTCTACGACACTTTTTATCTGTTGAGCTGTGGATTAATTTTACTATGCATAGTGTTTTTTTTTCAATATAGGACACCCTGTATATTTGACATTTAATTCTATACTATTTAATTGTTTTTGTTTTCTGTTTGCCCCGTAGCTCGTAACATACTGGTTCTTAGTAGAAGGCGTCAGCCGGCAGATGGAATCGTTCCGCGAAGGCTTCGAAAGCGTATTCCCAGCAGCCAGATTAAACATGTTCTACGCCGAAGAACTGGAAAAAGTATTCTGCGGCTCGGAAACTTATTGGGATGTGAAAACGTTAATGGAATCGTTCAGACCCGATCACGGATACACGAGTGATTCAAAAGCCATCCAGAACCTAATGGAAGTACTGGCTTCCTACAATGTCTCCGAACAACGCGATTTTCTCAGATTTGTTACCGGATCGCCTCGTTTACCCGTAGGAGGTAAGTCTAAAGTCCAACTTTTTGTCTATCTATCCATTCATAATTTTTTTTTTTTTTTTTTAAACACGATGCTAAATTTTTATCGTATTCGTTCACAGGTTTCAGAGCATTATCACCGCTGCTGACAGTGGTTCGTAAAACGGTCGATAACAGCACGAATCCTGACGAATATCTACCTAGTGTGATGACCTGCGTTAACTACCTTAAATTACCCGATTATACTTCGATCGAAGTGATGCGAATCAAGTTACGTTTAGCAGCAGTAGAAGGACAGAATTCTTTCCATTTATCGTAAACGATAATTTTGTATGTGATGATAGGGTTTCTTTGTATATCTCGAAAAAAAAAAACGTCAAGTCTTGAAAAAAAAACCGAACGTTGATGCGCCTAGAAAACGACGTATTTTTGCCTATTTTCTTTACTCGAATCAGTTTTTAATTTTTTTCCTTATTTATTGAACCTTTTTTTTTGTTTCGTTTCATCAAAATGAATTTATAAATTATTTCCAACGATATAAAAAAAAAAAAAAAAAAAATGAAGAACATTTTTAAAATTCGTATGTTCGTGTTGAAATTCTCGGTTGAAAAATTAACGACTCGTAATTTGTACAGTATTCTATTTAATATAATATCGTACATAAATTATGTATTTTGTAGGTTGATTTTTATCGATGACGTAGTTATTCGCGTCTCTCCCTTGGTACTCTGCTCGTCACTGACCCGTCACCTTCGTCTTAATTTGAATCGAATTCGTTCGTTTTGTGGTCTTTTTTTTTACCCCCAAATGAAGATATCTCTCTCGTCAGATTTACATTTAGGATTCATTTTGCTCCAAGTGGCAGTTTCTCTGTCTCGATAAAATAACTAGGTATTTACTAATCAAACTTCGATTTTAAATTTTTTTTTGTTTTAATGGAAGGTATTACGCGTATATGTTTGTAGGGAATAGGGATATGGGGTGCGCTGTGTATGTTGTGAAATAATACTAATGAGATTTTAAGTGCGCTCGTAAAAGTTTGTGGTTATGTGTATTTAAAGTTTACCAGTTACATATTTTTTTCCTCTTCTTTTTTTTTCTCTCGTTAAAAATCATCGATTACGATGAGTAATACCACCTTTTTGAAGTCTGATTTTTTTTAAACGTATTAATTTTTAGGATCAAGTCGAATATATAACAATGTATAGTTTTTGTAGCTATTTCGATTTTATTTGATTTCTTTTTTTTTCGTTCTTTCGCGCCTTTATCTTATTCAGTTCGTGTGTTCGAGACTCAGAACAGAGCTAATTTCGTGGTGGTAAAATTTTATACGTGATGGGTAATATTTTTTTTGTAGCTTGGTATATTATCTCCTGTTTTTTCTCTTCTCTTTATTATTATTATTAATACGTTTGTTTCGATCGATCGTCTATAGAAATTTTTATTTATCGTAGGGTTATTTTAACGAATTCATGAAAGACGTTTTTATTTTACAATATTTTTACGTGTACGCGCCCCTTGAATTTTTTTTTTTTGTGTGTAAATACCGAACGTTGATTTCTTTTCTTTTTTTTTCATATTCACAAATATATTGTATTTTTAAGATCTCTTGTTTTTTTCTCCCCTCTTTCTCTTCTATATATATTTATATACATATTATACGATACGTCGTGTTAATTCGCTTTCAATGCTGTCGCCTTCGAAGTGTTTTATTTGTGTATTATAATGAAATTTCTAGCTTATATTTGTTTTATTTTTTAAGAATGAATTCATGTTTCGTGAAAATAATAAATTGTGTAATATATGGATGGATTTTGTTCTTTTTTTTTTCTTTTTGTTGTAATTTTTAATAAACGGACATTAAATTTTTGAGATGGTTTTATTTTGAAGTGGTGTGAAAAGGGAAGATGGATGAGGAGAGGAGGAGGATGAGAAATGGGTGAAATAGTGATCGGAGTTGTTTTTTGGAGCGAGATTGGTTGGTTTTTTTTTTTGTAAATTATTTATATTAGAAAAGAAATGAAATCGATGGAAAATCGTCATTATTGGCCCATCAACCTCCTTGAGGTAAAGGTTTTGGTTTTTTGAGCCAGTTGAAATTTCTGAAGCCTTTCAAGACTCCTGAAAGTTGAAACTTGGAGGTTTTTTTTTTATCTGTCAAGTTTCAAATGTAAGTAATTGCAGTGGCGTAGCCAGGATTTTCTCAAGGAGGGGGCAAAACCACATTTTTAGGCATGAAAAATCTAAATGAGGGGTAATTTTCTAGAAATCTATTATGATGTGTGGTGATTTTATGAAAAGGAAGGCTAAAGTACTGCTCGAGCGAAGCGAGAGCGAAAATTTTTAGAAAAAATGGGTCCAAACAACGAAAAAACGTCCATTTTTGCATGTTTTCTTCAAAATTTTCGCTCTCAAGGGGGGGGGGGCATGGCCCCCTTCGCCCCCCCTTGGCTACGCCACTGAGTAATTGAGAGTATAGTTTCAAAAATATCCACCAGAAATTCAGTTGGAAATTTTCCAGTTGATCGCAGAGGCGTGATGAACCCAAAGCGATGTATCTTGAGGTGGAGGGGAAGGGTGAAACTGAAATTTTCCATGGGAGTTGGGAAACAAAAATTTTGAGTAATTTCAAATGTTAAAAAATGATGCTTTCATACATGACAAAAAATTTGAATTGTTCTATTGCCAAGGCTGGCACCGAAATTCAAAATTCAAAATTTTAGTTGTTCTGAGTTTTTTCTTCTGGTATTGAAAAACAAATTGAACTGAATTTTGGAGGGAACGTCATTTTGAACAGAAAAACTGTTTTAAAGGCGTCTAAAATAGTAACAAACTATGTCAAATTGTCAATTGGCAATTGATATTGAACAATTTAAAAAAGCATGTTCTTTTTTTTTTTTTTAAAAAAAACACTGCTAAAAATGTTTTTTTACGTTTTCTTACTTTTCTGTTTTCTTTTAAATACCTATTCATTTTTGTATTTTCTTGAAATATGCATTGCATTCAGTTCCGCTTTACGTGTTTAAAACTCTATAGCAGTGTTTTAAAAAGGGTTTTCTCTGTCGCCCTAGTTGAATAGCTATTCAGTGGGTACCTACCTACCATTTTTAAAAGTGTGAAAATTTTAAATTATAAAATATTCCAAAGAACCATGAAATGTGGAGCATTGATTAATTGTACAAGTAAATAAATAAGTACCTATATTTCAAACAAATCTGGAACCATTTTGTACAAATTCAGTTTTTGAGGGAAAACTTAAAAGGTCAAAAAACGCGATCAAAGTTGCGCCTCAGTTTCAAACACAGACATGTGAACATTATCTTAGTTTCAAAAACAGACATATACTGGATATGTCTGTTTTTGAAACTAAGACAATTTGCACAATCATGTCTGTGTTTGAAAATAAGGCAAAACTTTGAGCACGTTTTTTACCCTTTTACGTACTATATTGAAAATAACAGACCTCGGCAATGAAAAGAGCGTTAAAAATCCCATAAGAATCAATATCTAACTCGATTTTTGTTGAAGTGGCGTTTGTCTAACTTTGTAACCAACCTCCTCACCTTTTACCTCAAAATTCAATATTGAAATCAAACGATTTGATTTTTGATTTGATTTTATTTAACCCTGATTTCTGCAAGGAGAGAAAGAGAACTGAGATACTCAGAAGAAGACTGAAGAAAAGGGAGGACTATACACTTACACTTTTGATTTTTCTGGTCAAAAAATCAAAAATTCAAATTTTTTTTGAATTTCATTTTCTTTTTCCAAAAATGTTGGTAAAATTCGTAATTTTCAGGTAAATAACGTAATAATTTGTAAACGCGAGCTGCCTGAAATCGAACGTTCAAAGTCAACAAATTTCAATTCGGCGGTATTTTTCTTTTTTTCTTCCTTTTTGAAACTTTTTACTTTTTTGTGATTTTGTGAACTCAAAATTCTTTCAAAATTCAAAACTTCGAGCTTATTCTATCGCGATGAAGAAGAAAACCGGAAGTACAGAGGTGAAAGCTCGATGTCCCGATTCGGATCTGATGTTACTCGTTATGAAAGGTAAAAAATACTCAACTCATCCAACCACATAAAAACATTTCACTATCACTTCCCTGTTTCAGAATTGACAAATTTAAACCACGAATCAGGAGATAATAAGCTAAAAAATCTGGAAATATTGACCTTATCACATCCTCGTGAAAGAAGAAAATCTTTATACATTCTGAACCCGAACGATAACAGTGTCCAAGAGATACTAAAGTTCTCTCCACCTTACAGGTAACTAATATTCCGGAAAAATTGTAATATAAATCGTGTTTCAAGTCTGTGATCTTTTAATTTCTGTACTTTAGATCTTGGTTTATAGGAAATACGATAGAATCTGATGGAAAAATATACCTGTCGTCTAATATCGATCCTTTATTCTTAATACTTCCGTATGTTTTCGAGGTAAGATGAAGTGGTTACCATTATACGTATTATTACTTTGAAAGAACACCGGAATTAAAGGTTTTCGTGTTCCAGGCTAAAATGAGTTCAACTTTCGATCAAATAATCAACGACGATGATTTCTCAGACGCTATAAAACTAGAATCTATCATCGCTGAAGAACAATTATCGATGATCGCTGATCAAAAAAGTATGTTTCAAATTTCACTATAGAAAGTTGCATAGATGTCGAAATATTTACTCGAATTTGTTCGCACAGAATGTGGAGATTTAACAGTATGGAAATATAACGAAGAAAAAACAATGCAATGGTTAGAGAAAAAAGTGAACAAAGTTTCCGACGTCTTGGAACGAAAAGGAATCCACGTTGGGACCGCTTCAGCTGCATCGAACACTTATGTAATAAGTATGAATAAAAAAGAATCACATGGTGAGAATTTTTAGCTAGTTTTTATAACGAATACATACATCCTGTTCAGTACAGTAATTGTCAACTTTTTATTCGTAGAGAATTATGTCAGATATGCTCACGGTATCGTTTCGGATTATTTGAAATCTGAAGTAAGCGAAAAATTACTGCAGCATTTGGGTCTACCGCCTTTAGAAGTGAATTCGAAGAAGAGAAAGAATACTGATTTGGATCCGGAGGAGATTAAAAAACTCAAGAAACAGTGTGCTGAGAAAGAGACCACTTCGAAGTATTTTAACGAAGATGTTAAGCCAGAAAAAGTGAGTTATTTGATCGAATCATCGATGATGAAAATTATTCGACTGGTTCACTTTTTTTTCGATAACAATTTATTCGTATTACTGATGATTCTTGAATCGTATTGACTCCAAATTCCTCTTGAATTTCAGAATCCTAGGAAAAACGTCAAAAAAGCTCAGTTGGCAAAAGCTGCTACTGGAACGAAAAGCATATCGTCATTTTTTAAGAAAAAGTGACCATGGTTTGCTCAACTTGATCAATGTAAAAATTGTTAAACAAAATTAAATATTGTGTAAGTATGTTTTAATGTGAATAATACGTTTAAATTACCGTTATAATTACGAAATTTTAAAGAACTGAATATAATTATGAATTTGTTTTATTTTTATTATTGTGTTTTTGAAATAATTTGTTGTTCTGAAAACAAAATAGGTAGTAGGCTACAAGATGTTTCAGAATGCATGTTTTGAAAATTCAGAATAAGGATAATTCGCTTTCGTAACTTTCGCTACACCCTGTATAAGTATTTCTGTACTTCGAACGTGCTACCGATTGATTGGGATTTTTCTCCTGAAATACAGAACGTTATATATTCTGATAGATCCCGACGACTTGCTCGATATAATTAGCCAAAGTAATATCTCGTTGACTCAGGGTTTTGATGTGTTTCGTCGATAACGATATTTTGACCACTTTATAAACGTTGAACCATTCCGGGAAATGATTGGTTTCTTCGCAGAACATCGCAATATGGCTCATGAACCCGAACGCCTAAAAGTGAATCAAAAAATACATTAAAATGAGGAGTATTTTGTGTCGAGTCAATCTTCATCATTTTATACTAACTCCGAAAAAACTCCTAAAAATGAAATCTTTCTTCATTTTAGCCACAGAAATATTTCTATCGACCATCCAACCCTTTCGTATCAACGGAGCCAAATGCTTTTCATGGTCTTCGTCTGTTAAAGGTACCTAAATTCGGTTCAAAAGGGGAAAAAATGAATAAATATGAAAAGTTCGCAGAATTAAGAGAGAGAAAAAAAGCACGATTAATTCGAAATTATACATTACCGCCGAAGTCAAGGGTGGTTTTTGCCAATTTCTTTTCCCCTGTAGAAAAAGAGAAAAACAACGAATTCATAATTACTCTACCCGGTTTTGGTATTTTTAATAATCAGATTTGTATACCAAGTCGTCTCTTTTTTTATTTAATGTCATAAATTTGCATTTTAAATTTTGTTTAGTTTGAATTTTGAATTTTTTCAACGTTTCATCGAACTAACTGTTTAATCGAAATGTTTTCCGAGTGTTATTTTGTTCCGCTTTTTTTTTCTTTGTTTATTTTTGCCAGTTTTTTTTTTTGCATCGTGGTGATTTATTATTGAAGTGCTGAAATGGGTGAAAAATGAGTTACGCTGACGGAATTCGAAAGAGTTGCTGTTTAATGATGGAAATTTCTTATTTTTACATAATGTTGCTTTAATATTGTGAATTTTTCATAGATTTTTCTTCTTGATGTTTTAATTTGGATTTTATTCGTCTTTTAATACGTAGAAGTGTTTTTTAAAATTGTTTTGATAAAATTTGTCACTGAATGGTTGTAACATTCTT
Source organism: Planococcus citri (assembly GCF_950023065.1). NCBI lineage: Eukaryota > Metazoa > Arthropoda > Insecta > Hemiptera > Pseudococcidae > Planococcus > Planococcus citri. Next base: position 13,765,058 of record NC_088679.1, on the reverse strand, counting down.
TTTTTTCATCCACATTTTCATTATTTTTATTGTTTTTAGTTTTTTATTCGCAGTGTGTTTACAAAGTGCTTTATTGGTTTTATCATCAGCTTCCAGCATTTCATACTGTGCAATTGAATGGACCAAAAAAAAACAATTTACGATTAAATTTACGTAAAATTTGATACCTATTCAAAGTTATAAAATACAGAAAGAATTTTTTCCTAATCCTAAATTGATAACGCATTACCTAGATTGGAATGTAGAAAACGTATCTCATCGTTTCAGTTTTGGCAAATTTTTTATGAAAAGCTTACCGAAAGTTTTCCCACAGCCTATTTCTATTGCCAACTGCGACTAATTTTTATTTTAGTGCAATAAATAAAAGTGTAATATATTTTGTAAATCATAATGAATAGAATCACATTTGAAATAGGTACAATACTACTTACCTTGCGTTGGTATTGAGAACACACACACGAGCTTAAATACACTACGAGCAAAATTCGAACATAATTTTTTAATTGGAGCATAATTATTTGATCGTTAATTCGAAGAAAAGTCTTTTGAATAGGAGATTTAGGGTCAATATTAGGTACGAGTTCACATCACCGTATCAATAATACTAAATTTTCAAAAACGTTCATAGAGGAGTACGGAAAAATTGAAAAATTTTGATGATACTTCATCGATGATGAAGATTAGCTTGGTAATTTTAATTTCTTATCATCTGGCGCTGAATTTCAACTTTACTCAATGAGGAAACATTACCTGATAAATCGGTTGAGTCGTTAAAGCGAAGGAGGCTATTAGACGTGTGTATTATTTTTTCCTGCAGAATCATTAGATACTTTTATGTATGTACTTTGATTTACTTATTGCCTGTTTCAGTGGCTGTGTCTTACAAAAAAAGAGGTAATGGCTCGGGTTAGAAACGGAGTCTGACTTTACCACCGGCAGTTATTTGGGTCTGAACACACCCACTGATTGAAAACAGTGTCTGTTTCAAACACTGGTCCTAACTTGGGTCTGAAAACACACACTGGTTTTAAACAGTGTCTGTTTCAAACACTGGTTTTAAACAGTGCCTGCTTCATAGGCTGGTTTGAAGCCGTGTCTGTTCCGAACACTAGTTTTGAACAGTGTCTGTCACAAACACTGGTTCTGAGCAGTGTCTGTCACAAACACTGGTTCTGAGCAGTGTCTGTCACAAACACTGGTTTTAAATGTCTGTCACAAACACTGGTTTTAAACGTCTGTCACAAACACTGGTTTGAAGCACAATCAGTCACAAACACTGGTTTGAAGCAGTGTCTGCCACAAACACTGGATTTAGAGTATGTCACAAACACTGGTTTTAAGCAGTGTCTGTTACAAACGCTAGTTCCAAACAGTGTCTGTCACAAACACTGGCTTGAAGCAGTGTCTGTCACAAACACTGGTTTGCAGCAGTGTATGTCACAAACACCGGTTTGCAGCAGTGTCTGTCACAAACACTGGTTTGAAGCAGTGTCTGTCACAAACACTGGTTTTGAACAGTGTCTGTCACAAACATAGGTTTTAAGCAGGGTCTGTCACAAACACTGGTTTTAAACTGTGTCTGTCACAAACGCTGGTTTGAAGCAGTCTCTGTCACAAACACGGGTTTTAAACAGTCTCTGTAACAAACACTGGTTCTAACTGGTTTTAAGCAGTGTCTGTTACAAACACTAGTTCCAAATAAGGAACTAAATACCAGGTATGGAAATACGCCATTTTTGGTTATAGATTTCGTAGTTTTGACGGTGATGTGATTTTTTCATTTCAGTCTTATAATGAAATTGAATCAAAAAAATGGTGGGAAAATGTTTATTTTGTGTATTAAAATGAATATGAAGTAAAAAAATAACGTAAATTGGTGGTATTATTTATAAATTTAGTCCTTGAAAATTTTTTTCCATATCCAAAGATGGCGTATTTCCATACCTGGTATTTAGTTCCTTAGTTCCAAACCGTGTCTGTCACAAACACTGGGTTGAAGCAGTGTCTGTCACAAACACTGGTTTGAAGCAGTGTCTGTCACAAACACTGGTTTTGAACAGTGTCTGTCACAAACACTGGTTTTGAACAGTGTCTGTCACAAACACTGGTTTTGAACAGTGTCTGTCACAAACGCTGGTTTGAAGCAGTCTCTGTCACAAACACGGGTTTTAAACAGTCTCTGTAACAAACACTGGTTCTAAACAGTGTCTGTCTCAAACACTGGGTTTAAAACAATGTCTGTCACACATACTGGTTTTAAACAGTGTTTGTCACAAACTCTGGATTTAACCTTGCATAGTTAAAATTGAAACAGACACTGTTTTCAATTAGTGGGTGTTTTCAGAACCAGGTTAGGACCAGTGTTGAGAACACGTTTGTGACAGCCACTGTTTAGAAGCAGTGTTTGGCACAGACACAGTTTAAATCCAGTGTTTGTGAGTTTTTGTGACATCCTGTGCTTAAAATCAGTGTTTGTGACAGACACTGCTTAAAACCAGTGTTTGAAACAGACACTGTTTAAAACCAGTCTTTGAAACAGACACTGTTTAAAACCAGTGTTGGTGACAGACACTGCTTCAAACCAAGTGTTTGTGACAGACACTGCTTAGAACCAGTGTTTGTGACACACACTGCTTAAAACCAGTGTTTGTGACAGACACTGCTTAAAACCAGTGTTCGTGACAGACACTTTTTATAACCAGTGTTTGTGACAGACTCGTCTTAGACTGCTTAGAACGAGTGGTTGCGACAGACACTGTTTCAATCCAGTGTTTGTGACAGACACTGCTTAAAACCAGTGTTTGAAACAGTCACTTTTTATAACCAGTGTTTGTGACAGACTCGTCTTAGACTGCTTAGAACCAGTATTTGTGACAGACACTGTTTAAATCCAGTGTTGGTGACAGACACTGCTTCAAACCTGTGTTTGTGACAGACACTGTTTCAATCCAGTGTTGGTGACAGACACTGCTTCTAACCAAGTGTTTGTAACATTCTGTGCTGAAAACAAGTGTTTGTCACAGACCCTGCTCAAAATCAGTGTTTGTGACAGGCACTGCTCAAAACCTGTGTTTGTCACAGACACTGCTTAGAACCAGTGTTTGTGACACACACTGCTTAAAACCAGTGTTTGTGACAGACACTGCTTAAAACCAGTGTTCGTGACAGACACTGCTTAAAACCAGTGTTTGAAACAGACACTTTTTATAACCAGTGTTTGTGACAGACTCGTCTTAGACTGCTTAGAACGAGTGGTTGCGACAGACACTGTTTCAATCCAGTGTTGGTGACAGACACTGCTTCAAACCAAGTGTTTGTAACATCCTGTGCTGAAAACAAGTGTTTGTGACAGACACTGCATAAAACCAGTGTTTGTAACAGACCCTGCTCAAAACCTGTGTTTGTGACAGACACTGTTTAAAACCAGTGCTTGAAACAGACACTGTTTAAAACCAGTATTTGTGACAGACACTGCTTAAAACCAGTGTTTGTGACATCCACTGTTTAAATACAGTGTTTGTAACAGACACTGTTTAGAACCAGTGTTTGTGACAGACACTGCTTAAAACCAGTGTTTGAAACAGTCACTTTTTATAACCAGTGTTTGTGACAGACTCGTCTTAGACTGCTTAGAACCAGTATTTGTGACAGACACTGTTTAAATCCAGTGTTGGTGACAGACACTGCTTCTAACCAAGTGTTTGTAACATTCTGTGCTGAAAACAAGTGTTTGTCACAGACCCTGCTCAAAATCAGTGTTTGTGACAGGCACTGCTCAAAACCTGTGTTTGTCACAGACACTGTTTCAATCCAGTGTTGGTGACGGACACTGCTTCTAACCAAGTGTTTGTAACATTCTGTGCTGAAAACAAGTGTTTGTCACAGACCCTGCTCAAAATCAGTGTTTGTGACAGGCACTGCTCAAAACCTGTGTTTGTCACAGACACTGCTTAGAACCAGTGTTTGTGACACACACTGCTTAAAACCAGTGTTTGAAACAGACACTTTTCATAACCAGTGTTTGTGACACTGTGACAGACTCGTCTTAGACTGCTTAGAACCAGTATTTGTGACAGACACTGTTTAAATCCAGTGTTGGTGACAGACACTGCTTCAAACCAAGTGTTTGTGACATCCTGTGCTTAAAACCAGTGTTTGTGACAGACACTGTTTAAAACAGACACGGTTTGAAACCAGCGTTTGTTACAGACACTGGTTTCAAACAGGGTCTGTTTCAAACAGGGGTCCGCGTCTGAAAACATCTACTGATTAATAACAGTGTCTATTCCCAACATAGGTTCTAACCTGGGTCTGAAAACACTCACTGATTGAAAGCAGTGTCTGTTTTAATTTCAAACACTGGTCCTAACCTGGGTGTGAACTCACACACTGATTGAAAACAGTGTCTGTTTCAAACACTGGTCCCAACTGATTCTGACTTTATCACTTTTTTGTGTGGCGCCGTGACACAAATACAAAAAACACATTTTTTTGAGTGTTTCATTGTGTTTTTGAAGATGATACAACTGGTGAAAATGTTTGAAAAAAATACCAATTATAGCACTCATGTATTTAAATTCCTAAATGAAAAAAATTATGTGTACAAAAATTTGGTTCGGAGATACGACGGTTTCAAATTTGGTTTTGTCAATATCTCCCCTCGGGGGGGGGGGGGGTTCCGAAAAGTTTTCAAAGAACTCTCGTTGATAGACTCATGTTTCCTCCATATTTTTTGGGTGAATTCGAAAATTTTTACTGAAATCTCGTTGAAGTATAATTTTTTCCCGGTTTGGTCATTGTTGTCAAGGGGGTTGGGGTTTTTGGGCTACGTATTTTTTATGAAGTTACCCAACAATGTTTCATCAAAATTTCAAAAATCCGAGGACAGGGGAATTTCACCTGTGTTACCCGGAAATACTCTTTACATCTCTAGTGATAAAATCAAAACACATTGATGTATTATAATTATTTTTACTACCTACCTAAAAATATTGTACATATAAAAATTAAATGACGTTAAGAAAACTGCAGTCTAATTCTTTCGTTTATTAAATTACCTGGTACCTAAAAAAATTACAGAAAAATGTCGTATAACTTAAACAGTAAGGCTCCTTTCCAAAATTTCGTCATCTCTTCCCATCATTCGTTCATAAACACGACTGGCAAATTGGGCGATTGCAATATCTTTACGAGTTAGGCCTTTAATCGATTTCGAGCATAGTGTGATTTTTACCCAGCTATCAAAATTGTACCAATCTGGAAAATGACTGATTCTTTCCGATATTAAAGCAACCTGTGTCATGAAACTGAATGCCTGAAAAAAAGTCAGAAAAAATATTTCTCAGCGGATAGATATTAGAATTAAGTATAGGTATCAGCATAGGTATTTTATCTAAAATTGATAAATCCGAATGAAAAGGTGAGATGTTTTTATACCTACCAGACGAAAATCTGCGAATTCGAATTCTCTTTTTAGCGTGCTTGATTGGGATGCTTTAGTCCATCCGAGTTTTATCAATGGTCGTAGTAATTCGTCTTCTTCTTCTTTCCTCAATGGTATCTGCAAAAAGATCAGTATTTTTATGAAAAAATCGATGTACGATGGAGCCATTAGATACAAAAGCATTTGTTTTAAAAAAAATTCATTTTTCATACCAAGGCGGTTGTTGCAAGTGTTCTGAATGGTGTTCTTTTGCCTTTCTGAAAAAAAATTAATGATTTTAATTAGGGATTACCTAGTTTTTAAAATATCAAGTATTCTAATTGAAACTTCAGGTATTCTTAAACTATGTATAGTTAAATTCGGGTAAATAATTCAAATTTTTCACTCAAGCAGATACATACGAATATGTGTGTTGATTAATTTTATTTTTATAAATGATCACAAATTTGAAACTGTTTACAATAAATATTGCAGATCGATAAAATACTTGAAACAATAAATAAAATACAGAAACACAAAAAATACAGAGGTGAACTATTTATAAGTAGGATGATTGTTGCAAACGTGTTAGGAACAGTCTCAAATAAACGGTGTCGATGGCTTCATTTCGAAATGCTGCTCGATTTTGTCGATAAATCTTGCCATTATAATATCTTTGTAAGTTAATCCGTTCACTTTATTCGACCATAATGTGATCTTCAATCTGTTCAGGCTGTTGTACCATTCAGGATGATGTCTTAATTTTTCAGCACGTAAAGCTACTCTGGACATGAAACCGAAAGCCTAAAACAAAAAATGGAACTCGGTTGGAAATTGGTAGAAAAAAATTTCTCGTAAATTTCAGGCTGCTTACTTCGTTGAATGACGCGAACCAGAAATTTTTCACTAATGCTTCTCGTCTATGATCCCATTTCCATCTGTTTTCCAATAAAGGCATCGTAAACTTTTCTACTAAATCAGGGCTGAGTTTTTTTTCTTCCTGAAAATTTCAAAAATATGTTTTAAAAAAAATACGCAAGTGTTATTTCATATTTTAGAATTAGGTTGGGGAGGAGGGGGGCACTGCAATAATGTATGACATTTACATGGAATGAGTTCAGCAATTTTTTTTTCACTTGAATTTTCCAAATTTAAGTCATCAAAAGGTACACAGAACAGAATTTATTTCATTGGCCTATTTTTTTTTTTTTGCAGAGTAGGTACCTACCTAGAAAATTACTGAAGGTGTCTAGCTCACCAGAATTCAACGAATATGTTCAGTTTTTGGACAGAATATATTTTACATGCGTCATATCCAAAATTTCAGCTCCTTTGAACTGTTTTTGTTATGAACTTTTTGAAAATTAAAATTATGAACTTAGGTATCTTATCTAAAAATGGCTTGATTTTTTTCAAATATAAAATCATGACATTTTCAAACTGATAATCGTATTTTAAAAATAAAATTGGTGAACTTTTTCCAATGTTTTTACGTCAATTTCTCAAAACTGAATCACCTTATTTCCGTCCTATTAGGAACTCTGATATGTAATTTTTAGTCAAGAAATGTGGAAAATGAAAAAAAATATTAATTGAAAATGAAAATGTTGTTGAAGTTTTTGGATTGGTTGAAAATGATATCATTTTGATTTATGTTGAGCTTTTCAACTTTGGATAAAACTCAGAAACAAAAACTTGGAAAAAATCCTTTTTAAATTCAATTATCTTTAGCAAACTTGATACGGGTAATTGTTTGTAAAATAATGGTGATTTTTGGTAAATTTATATCTAGTTTATTTTATTATCATCACTGGTAATTTTTGGTAAATTACCAAGAACTATGTAATTTTTTTTGCATTACCACTGATTGATATTTGGTAAATAACACGTAATTTTTTTGTAGATTACTGGTAATTTCTTGGCAAAGTACTGATCATTTGTTGGTAAGTTACTGGTAATTTTTTTTGTTGGTAACTGGTAATTTTTTGGTATATTACTGGTCTTTTTTTGGTATATTACTGGTCTTTTTTTTTGGTGAAATACCAATACCTTTTTTTTTGTAAATTACTGGTCATTTTTTAGGCAAATTACTGGTAAGTTTTTTGTTTAATTACTGGTAATTTTTTTGGTAAATTACTGGTATTTTTTTGGTAAATTACTGGTATTTTTTTGGTTAATTACTGGTATTTTTTTGGTAAATTACTGGTAATTTTTTTGGTAAGTAACTGGTGATTTTTTTGGTAAATTACTATCTAGTAATTTTTTTTGGTAAACTACTGGTCATTTTTTGGTAAATTACTGGTAATTTTTTTAGTGAAATACCAATACTTTTTTTTTGATAAATTACTGGTAAGTTTTTTGGTTAAATACTGGTAATTTTTTTGGTAAACTACTGGTCATTTTTTGGTAAATTACTGGTAAGTTTTTAGGTAAATTACTGGTAAGTTATTAGGTAAATTACTGGTAAGTTATTAGGTAAATTACTGGTAAGTTTTCAGGTAAATTACTGGTAAGTTTTTAGGTAAATTACTGGTAAGTTTTTAGGTAAATTACTGGCAAGTTTTTTGGTTAATTAGTGATAATTTTTTTTGGTAAATTACTGACAATTTTTTTGGTAAATAAGTAGTAAATTTTTGGTAAATTACCTGTATTTACAGGTTTTTGTTAAATTTCTGGTAAATTGTTGGTAAATTACCTGTAATTACCGATTTTTGGTAATTTTCTTGGTAAATTACTGGTAAGTTTTCTGTTTTTTGGTTAATTACTGGTAAGTTTTTAGGTAAATTACTGGTAAGTTATTAGGTAAATTACTGGTAAGTTTTCAGGTAAATTACTGGTAAGTTATTAGGTAAATTACTGGTAAGTTTTCAGGTAAATTACTGGTAAGTTTTTAGGTAAATTACTGGTAAGTTTTTAGGTAAATTATGCTGGTAAGTTTTTTGGGTAATTACTGGCAACTGGTAATTTTTTTGGTAAATTACTGGCAATTTTTTCGGTAAATAACCAGTAAATTTTAGGTAAATTACCTGTATTTACATGTTTTTGTTAAATTCCTGGTAAATTGTTGGCGAATTACCTGTAATTACCGAGTTTTGGTAAATTACCGTTAGTTTTTTGTTAATATCTGGTAATTTGTTAATAAACCACTTGTAATTTTCAGTAAGTCAGTTGAAATTTTTAATGAATCAATAATTGAAATTTTTTGAGGATTATTTTCCAATATTTTTTTTTCTGTCCAAATTCCCAGCAATTTTTTGTAGTTGGTAAATTACTAGCAAATTGAATTGGGTGTTGTACAGTAGTTTTTTGGATTGGGAAGGAGGGGGGAGTGGTTGAGTCAATCACCAGTCATTTTTCGTTGGTTAATTACTAATCATTTTTTCTGGTAAATTACCGTTTCCTGTGAGAGGTTGGGGGAGGATGGGTGGTTTACTTGGCTATCATTTTTTTGGTTACTTTTCCAGTTTTTATCGGGAGGGGGGTCTGAGGTGGGGGTAAATTGTTGGTATTTTTTTTGGTTGGAGATACCTACCTTATTAAATTGGCTACTGATAATTTTTGGTTGGTAAAATTACTTATAAAAATATTTTTTTTTTGGTAAATTATCAAATAATTCGGTAAATTATTAGTAACTTGCAAATCTTGAGGTAAATTACCGGTAATTTTATAATTTTTTACAATGTTAATAGTACCCTATCGTTTGAAAAATCAATAAAATGCTGCGTCCAGTCAGAATTTAGAAAATTTGAAAAAAACCCTGTTAAACTTTCCTTGCAGCGGAGACTTCACCCGAATTTCAATTTCAGAATGATGCCACTTTGATGGAAAATGATTTTAATTTCAAAAAGTGCAAAGATTGTTCAAAAATCAAAAAGTCGAATAGCGCGATTGGATTTTTTTTTTTTGAAATTAGAAACAAGCATTCAACTATTTGTAATTCCTTCTCAATTTTTTTCTATTCCAAAACGATATGATTCAGTTCGTTGAACCTGAAATATTTTTGACTTCGGTAGATAATTCAATTTTAACTAAGCATAATAGAGTATTTTTCAAAGAAGAAATTTCTTTTTCAATCGAGTTTTTTTTTGAAATTGTTTCACTTATTTCTTTTGAGCAATTAAAAGTTACCCTGGAGCTTTCCCTTGTTCAGTATTTCTCAACTTTATTCTAATTACTAATTAGACGACCGACACGACGAATGAAAGCTGACGATATAATCACCTTACCTTATACGTGAAATTATTTTTGCTCGATGGCCATTGAATTGCGATACTACCGGCATCGGAATTCCCCTAAAATAAATACCATCGAATTAATAAAAAATTTACGTAATAAATTTCAAATTATAATAACCAAACTATTATAATTAAATGCATCGTAAGAAAGACGTAGGTATTAAAATTCACAGTGTACCGTAATTCATTAGTCGAGCTATAAAAAAAAGAAAAAAAGAAAGAAACTCTTCGCGTCGAGAAAAAATATCAAGAAGCGAGAGTCGCTCGTAATAATTCGCGAAACAAATTAGTTTTGTAATTCGTTCTGGTTGATAACCTTTTGGGTGTTTGCGAATTAGGTAGCTAAGTTAAAAATTTATCACTGAAGGTTCACCTAACCTATACTATACTACGTTAAGTTAATAAACAATAATTTATGGAAACTTACCAATATATAGTAGCGTTGGTTTAATAACTAATAGTAATAATAAATTCCACACAACTATCACAATAAATTTGAAACACGACAAATCACACCTGAAATGCAAACAACTGCACCCGAATTATCGGCATACGCACAACCAGAACGATAAAATACAAAACTATTTATTATACGTGGAAAATTTTGATTATGAAACACACCGAATAAATTTTACCCGAGGTATATACTTATACTTTTAAGATTAATCGCAGCTCCAAGTTTTTATAGCGATGCCTCGCTATGCGCGGATTTGCTGCACGTTACGCTGAGTCAGCGTTTTTTTTTACATTCGAGGGGAAATTATACGAGTAGCTGGGTAATTTTATCTCGATATTATTACCTGCTAAAAGTACCTATATGTTTATAATGGAAATGGGCTAATTATTTACCGAAAATGCTCGTCTTGTGGTTGCCAGATCATCTTGGGTGTCCTAAAATTAAAATTATTGAGGGTAGCGATTTTTGTTTCGGATTAATAATTTAAGTGGAGATTATTTGATACTCAGAACTTACGTCTTCGGCATCAGGAAAAGCTTCTTGGGAAGGTTCGTTGAGATTTCGTTCACCTGCAAGCTCTTGATCATTGGCATCGCCTGATTCTTGGTCAGCTACCTGCCCAGGTCCAGGAGCTGGCTCAGTTGCGAATTCGGTTTGTTCTGCATTATGAGGCGTGGTTTCATCGTCTTCTTCTATGGAGCTAAATTCGTTTTTATATTGCTAGAAAATTTCGTCCAAGTGTAAGAAAATCATCACCAATTTTCTGAATACTGCTAATCTAAATTTATCTTAGTAAAATTTGACAGAGAGCTGGGAGACGTTTTTTCTCATTGAAATGAGCTGTCAAAAATATTCTCAGGTATTCTTTAAAAATGGTTGCTTTTCCATTGATGAATGTCTACGTATTTCATCAGTCCAAATTTCCTCAATGTGTAAATTTTACGAATAGATAAGACATAGAATAATTTAATAAAGGGATGCTATGTTGAGAAATACCTAAACACCAATTTGAAAAAAATTGAAATTTTTATATTTACCCCATGCACTTGATTTATGTGTATGACATCTTGGACTAGCATAAAACATATCGAAATATAAACGACACTTCTTATTTGTAACATATTAATTCGAAAATTCCGTCGAATTTCATGTATGGGATGTGTGATACTACACCAAGATCTTGATTAACTGACGAATCAGATTTATGATATGTAGTTACATTTTCTCATATTTATTAGATTTGGTTAATAGATTTCCCAATACAACTTTGAAGCACCGGAATTCGTAAGTACTTTTGAAACACTTTTTCTGCTGAACATGAAACTGGCCTCTTAATCAGATTTCATATCGATGACCCACAAAGATATACCTAGATAATTTTAAAATATGCGGTAGGTACTTGCGATCAATTTCTTAATCTCGATCGCATCAAACCCAAATACTTACCTAATACCTACATATTTAAAGGTCATCAACTTGGCATAGGTATCTCCTAAATTACCTATTCATCAACATAGAGATAAAACTTTGCATTTCTTAAAACTTTTTGTGCCCCGAAGAAACCCTCAAACCTCAAATAGATAACGTTAATTTCGCCAAATCCATTAGGTTAACTTGAAACACAGCACGACAGCGTAAATACTTACGGATGGATGGGAATCCGCCACCCCCCCCCCCCCCAACAAAAATGCTTACTAAACGCTTACTCGACTGGAATTAAAAGATAACTCCCTCTTTCATGTAAATTCGCAATTAAAAATCACGAATTAAAGAGCAGACTAGAGGTAAGACAAATATAATTCGATTCTGACCAATATAATTTTCTTAGCTCAATACCGTCCTATAATTAATGCCGATTAGAGTAAGTTGCTTTTTATTCAGCGAACGAGACTTTTCTCGTCTTCGTTTCGTTTTATTTTTAATCAATTAAATGTTGCATTTTATAACGTCTTCGTTGTAGTAATAATTATGCATTTGTGAAATTTGAAATTCGACTCGAAGGGTTGGACGGTCATTAAAAAAAACTGGTGTGAAAATAAAGGTTTTGGATTCAGGGACGAAGAAGACCAATTTAACTAGGGAGAGGAATCTTTAAAAATGCCAACTAAAAAACCACAAATTTCCTACAAAAACCTAACTACGAGTACCTAGTTACTAACTTTTATAAGATGAACACAACATTTTTTTATGCCTTCCAAACATGATACTTGCTCGGCGTGAAGAAGTTGTTGGTAGGTAATTTGTGGACACCTTGCGATTGTACTGAATTCGACTTATTTATCATTAAAAAATATGCACGAAAAATGATGGACGTGATCGTTGATTTTGACTATGGAGAATTTTTAGAAATTCAGATACATGAGGAGAGATACAAGTGATCGAGCAAAAATTTACAGTGATTTCTAAGCATTTTGAACAGAGTTTACAGATGTGCGTGAGTTGTGTTTTTGGTATTTTTCAATGCGCAAAACCGCCCCACAATCTTCCAATCAAACGGTAGAAGGCTACCTCGACCCTGAAAACCCCCCTGGTAACCATTCTTGTCCTTGAAAAAATCACATTTTTGTCAAAAACTTGAAATTTCATCTTTCTGGTGAATTCAAACACAGTTTGCAGGAGAACAAAGCGGTTTCATGAGCTGCGGTTTGCGGAATTGAATTCGCCGTCCCAAAAAACCCCCCCGGTACACCATTTTCAAATTCCAATTCGCAAACTCGCGCGGACCCTTCATTTCTGCACACTGCAAGGTAAAGACCTTCCAATTTGCAATTTTTGATGGGACCGCGCGACTTGTGACTTTGCACGCAGGAAGCAACGGTTTTGGACTAATTTTGGGTCGCTGATTTCGAATATGACGTTCATTTTCACGGGCGATGCGCGTAAGTGGTGTTTTTGGTACTTTTCATTGTGCAAAACCGCCCCACAGGCTTCCAATCAAACTCTAGAAGGCTACCGATTGTTGCAATGAATTCCTCGACCCCGAAAACCCCTCGGGAACCCATTCTCGACTCATTTGCTAGAATTCGTTTCTTGAAAAATTCACATTTTTGTCAAAAACTTTGAATTTCGTCTTTCCAGCGAATTCAAACCCAGTTTCCAGGAGAACAAAGAGGTTTCATGAGCTGCGGTTTGCGGCATTGAATTCGCCGTCCCAAAAAACCCACGAGCCCAAATTTTCAGCTCGTTTGGGCGACATTTTCTCCAGTGGTTTTTTGGCCCCTTCCGCCCACCCCCTAGTGGGCAATGGTGTAATCAACAAGTATGGAGAAAAGTGAGCGATTTGTCCGCAACAAAGACGATTTGGGACTAATTTTGGGTCGCTGATTTCGAATATTACCTTCATTTTCTTGGGAGATGCGCATAAGTGGCATTTTTGGTACGTTTCATTGTGCAAAACCGCTCCACAGGCTTCCAATCAAACGCTAGCGAGCTACCGATTGTTGCAATGAATTCCTCGACCCTGAAAACCCCCCTGGTAACCATTCTTGTCCTTGAAAAAATCACATTTTTGTCAAAAACTTGAAATTTCATCTTTCTGGTGAATTCAAACACAGTTTGCAGGAGAACAAAGCGGTTTCATGAGCTGCGGTTTGCGGAATTAAATTCGCCGTCCCAAAAAACCCCCAGGTACACCATTTTCAAATTCCAATTCGCAAACTCGCGCGGACCCTTCATTTCTGCACACTGCAAGGTAAAGACCTTCCAAGTTGCAATTTTTGATGAGACCGCGCGACTTCCGACTTTGCACGCAGGAAGCAACGGTTATGGACTAATTTTGGGTCGCTGATTTCGAATATGACGTTCATTTTCACGGGCGATGCGCGTAAGTGGTGTTTTTGGTACTTTTCATTGTGCAAAACCGCCCCACAGGCTTCCAATCAAATTCTAGAAGGCTACCGATTGTTGCAATGAATTCCTCGACCCCGAAATCCCCTCGGGAATCCATTCTCGACTCATTTTCTAGAATTCGGTTCTCGAAAAATTCACATTTCTGCCAAAAACTTTGAATTTCATCTTTCTGTCGAATTCAAACCCAGTTTCCAGGAGAACAAAGAGGTTTCATGAGCTGCGGTTTGCGGCATTGAATTCGCCATCCCAAAAAACCCCCACCCCCAAATTTTCAGCTCGTTTGGGTGACATTTTATCCAGTGGTTTTTTGGCCCCTTCTGCCCACCCCCTAGTGGGCAATGGTGGAATTAACAAGGATGGAGAAAAGTGAGCGATTAGTCCGCAACAAAGACGATTTGAGACTAATTTTGGGTCGCTGATTTCGAATATGACCTTCATTTTCTTGGGAGATGCGCATAAGTGGCATTTTTGGTACTTTTCATTGTGCAAAACCGCCCCACAGGCTTCCAATCAAACTCCAGAAGGCTACCGATTGTTGCAATGAATTCCCCGACCCCGAAAACCCCGCTGGAACCCATTCTCGACTCATTTTCTAGAATTCGGTTCTCGAAAAATTCACATTTTTGCCAAAAACTTTGAATTTCGTCTTTCTAGCGAATTCAACCGCAGTTTCCAGAAGAACAAAGAGGTTTCATGAGCTGCGGTTTGCGGCATTGAATTCGCCGTCCCAAAACACCCCCAGGCCCAAATTTTCAGCTCGTTTGAGCGACATTTTCTCCAGTGGTTTTTTTGGCCCCTTCTGCCTACTCCCTAGTAGGCAATGGTGGAATCAACAGGGGTGGCGGATAAATGTGAGCGATTCGTCCGCAACAAAGACGATTTGGGACTAATTTTGGGTCGCTGATTTCGAATATGACCTTCATTTTCTTGGGAGATGCGCATAAGTGGCATTTTTGGTACGTTTCAATGTGCAAAACCGCTCCACAGGCTTCCAATCAAACGCTAGCGAGCTACCGATTGTTGCAATGAATTCCTCGACCCTGAAAACCCCCCTGGTAACCATTCTTGTCCTTGAAAAAATCACATTTTTGTCAAAAACTTGAAATTTCATCTTTCTGGTGAATTCAAACACAGTTTGCAGGAGAACAAAGCGGTTTCATGAGCTGCGGTTTGCGGAATTAAATTCGCCGTCCCAAAAAACCCCCAGGTACACCATTTTCAAATTCCAATTCGCAAACTCGCGCGGACCCTTCATTTCTGCACACTGCAAGGTAAAGACCTTCCAAGTTGCAATTTTTGATGAGACCGCGCGACTTGCGACTTTGCACGCAGGAAGCAACGGTTATGGACTAATTTTGGGTCGCTGATTTCGAATATGACGTTCATTTTCACGGGCGATGCGCGTAAGTGGTGTTTTTGGTACTTTTCATTGTGCAAAACCGCCCCACAGGCTTCCAATCAAATTCTAGAAGGCTACCGATTGTTGCAATGAATTCCTCGACCCCGAAATCCCCTCGGGAATCCATTCTCGACTCATTTTCTAGAATTCGGTTCTCGAAAAATTCACATTTCTGCCAAAAACTTTGAATTTCATCTTTCTGTCGAATTCAAACCCAGTTTCCAGGAGAACAAAGAGGTTTCATGAGCTGCGGTTTGCGGCATTGAATTCGCCATCCCAAAAAACCCCCACCCCCAAATTTTCAGCTCGTTTGGGTGACATTTTATCCAGTGGTTTTTTGGCCCCTTCTGCCCACCCCCTAGTGGGCAATGGTGGAATTAACAAGGATGGAGAAAAGTGAGCGATTTGTCCGCAACAAAGACGATTTGAGACTAATTTTGGGTCGCTGATTTCGAATATGACCTTCATTTTCTTGGGAGATGCGCATAAGTGGCATTTTTGGTACTTTTCATTGTGCAAAACCGCCCCACAGGCTTCCAATCAAACTCTAGAAGGCTACCGATTGTTGCAATGAATTCCCCGACCCCGAAAACCCCGCTGGAACCCATTCTCGACTCATTTTCTAGAATTCGGTTCTCGAAAAATTCACATTTTTGCCAAAAACTTTGAATTTCGTCTTTCTAGCGAATTCAACCGCAGTTTCCAGAAGAACAAAGAGGTTTCATGAGCTGCGGTTTGCGGCATTGAATTCGCCGTCCCAAAACACCCCCAGGCCCAAATTTTCAGCTCGTTTGAGCGACATTTTCTCCAGTGGTTTTTTTGGCCCCTTCTGCCTACTCCCTAGTAGGCAATGGTGGAATCAACAGGGGTGGCGGATAAATGTGAGCGATTCGTCCGCAACAAAGACGATTTGGGACTAATTTTGGGTCGCTGATTTCGAATATGACCTTCATTTTCTTGGGAGATGCGCATAAGTGGCATTTTTGGTACTTTTCATTGTGCAAAACCGCTCCACAGGCTTCCAATCAAACGCTAGCGAGCTACCGATTGTTGCAATGAATTCCCCGACCCCGAAAGCCCCCCTGGAACCCATTCTCGACTCAATTTTTTGAATTCGGTTCTCGAAAAATTCACATTATAGTCAAAAACTTTGAATTTCGTCTTCCCAGCGAATTCAAACCCAGTTTCCAGGAGAACAAACAGGTTTCATGAGCTGCGGTTTGCGGCACTGAATTCGCCGTCCCAAAAAACCCCCACCCCCAAATTTTCAGCTCGTTTGGGCGACATTTTCTCCAGTGGTTTTTTGGCCCCTTCTGCCCACCCCCTAGTGGGCAATGGTGGAATCAACAAGGATGGAGAAAAGTGAGCGATTAGTCCGCAACAAAGACGATTTGGGACTAATTTTGGGTCGCTGATTTCGAATATGACCTTCATTTTCTTGGGAGATGCGCATAAGTGGCATTTTTGGTACTTTTCATTGTGCAAAACCGCCCCACAGGCTTCCAATCAAACTCTAGAAGGCTACCGATTGTTGCAATGAATTCCCCGACCCCGAAAACCCCGCTGGAACCCATTCTCGACTCATTTTCTAGAATTCGGTTCTCGAAAAATTCACATTTTTGCCAAAAACTTTGAATTTCGTCTTTCTAGCGAATTCAACCGCAGTTTCCAGAAGAACAAAGAGGTTTCATGAGCTGCGGTTTGCGGCATTGAATTCGCCGTCCCAAAACACCCCCAGGCCCAAATTTTCAGCTCGTTTGGGCCACATTTTCTCCAGTGGTTTTTTGGCCCCTTCTGCCCACCCCCCAGTGGGCAATGGTGGAATCAACAAGGATGGAGAAAAGTGAGCGATTTGTCCGCAACAAAGACGATTTGGGACTAATTTTGGGTCGCTGATTTCGAATATGACCTTCATTTTCTTGGAAGATGCGCATAAGTGGCATTTTTGGTACTTTTCATTGTGCAAAACCGCTCCACAGGCTTCCAATCAAACGCTAGCGAGCTACCGATTGTTGCAATGAATTCCCCGACCCCGAAAACCCCGCTGGAACCCATTCTCGACTCATTTTCTAGAATTTGGTTCTCGAAAAATTCACATTTTTGCCAGAAACTTTGAATTTCGTCTTTCTAGCGAATTCAACCGCAGTTTCCAGAAGAACAAAGAGGTTTCATGAGCTGCGGTTTGCGGCATTGAATTTGCCGTCCCAAAACACCCCCAGGCCCAAATTTTCAGCTCGTTTGAGCGACATTTTATCCAGTGGTTTTTTTGGCCCCTTCTGCCTACTCCCTAGTAGGCAATGGTGGAATCAACAGGGGTGGCGGATAAATGTGAGCGATTTGTCCGCAACAAAGACGATTTGGGACTAATTTTGGGTCGCTGATTTCGAATATGACCTTCATTTTCTTGGGAGATGCGCATAAGTGGCATTTTTGGTACTTTTCATTGTGCAAAACCGCCCCACAGGCTTCCAATCAAACTCTAGAAGGCTACCGATTGTTGCAATGAATTCCCCGACCCCGAAAACCCCGCTGGAACCCATTCTCGACTCATTTTCTAGAATTCGGTTCTCGAAAAATTCACATTTTTGCCAAAAACTTTGAATTTCGTCTTTCTAGCGAATTCAACCGCAGTTTCCAGAAGAACAAAGAGGTTTCATGAGCTGCGGTTTGCGGCATTGAATTCGCCGTCCCAAAACACCCCCAGGCCCAAATTTTCAGCTCGTTTGAGCGACATTTTATCCAGTGGTTTTTTTGGCCCCTTCTGCCTACTCCCTCCCTAGTAGGCAATGGTGGAATCAACAGGGGTGGCGGATAAATGTGAGCGATTTGTCCGCAACAAAGACGATTTGGGACTAATTTTGGGTCGCTGATTTCGAATATGACCTTCATTTTCTTGGGAGATGCGCATAAGTGGCATTTTTGGTACTTTTCATTGTGCAAAACCGCTCCACAGGCTTCCAATCAAACGCTAGCGAGCTACCGATTGTTGCAATGAATTCCCCGACCCCGAAAGCCCCCCTGGAACCCATTCTCGACTCAATTTTTTGAATTCGGTTCTCGAAAAATTCACATTATAGTCAAAAACTTTGAATTTCGTCTTCCCAGCGAATTCAAACCCAGTTTCCAGGAGAACAAACAGGTTTCATGAGCTGCGGTTTGCGGCACTGAATTCGCCGTCCCAAAAAACCCCCACCCCCAAATTTTCAGCTCGTTTGGGCGACATTTTCTCCAGTGGTTTTTTGGCCCCATCTGCCCACCCCCTAGTGGGCAATGGTGGAATCAACAAGGATGGAGAAAAGTGAGCGATTAGTCCGCAACGAAGACGATTTGGGACTAATTTTGGGTCGCTGATTTCGAATATGACCTTCATTTTCTTGGAAGATGCGCATAAGTGGCATTTTTGGTACTTTTCATTGTGCAAAACCGCCCCACAGGCTTCCAATCAAACTCTAGAAGGCTACCGATTGTTGCAATGAATTCCCCGACCCCGAAAACCCCGCTGGAACCCATTCTCGACTCATTTTCTAGAATTCGGTTCTCGAAAAATTCACATTTTTGCCAAAAACTTTGAATTTCGTCTTTCTAGCGAATTCAACCGCAGTTTCCAGAAGAACAAAGAGGTTTCATGAGCTGCGGTTTGCGGCACTGAATTCGCCGTCCCAAAAAACCCCCACCCCCAAATTTTCAGCTCGTTTGGGCGACATTTTCTCCAGTGGTTTTTTGGCCCCATCTGCCCACCCCCTAGTGGGCAATGGTGGAATCAACAAGGATGGAGAAAAGTGAGCGATTAGTCCGCAACAAAGACGATTTGGGACTAATTTTGGGTCGCTGATTTCGAATATGACCTTCATTTTCTTGGAAGATGCGCATAAGTGGCATTTTTGGTACTTTTCATTGTGCAAAACCGCTCCACAGGCTTCCAATCAAACGCTAGCGAGCTACCGATTGTTGCAATGAATTCCCCGACCCCGAAAACCCCGCTGGAACCCATTCTCGACTCATTTTCTAGAATTCGGTTCTCGAATAATTCACATTTCTGTTGAATTTCGTCTTTCTAGCGAATTCAAACCCAGTTTCCAGGAGAACAAAGAGGTTTCATGAGCTGCGGTTTGCGGCATTGAATTCGCCGTCCCAAAACACCCCCAGGCCCAAATTTTCAGCTCGTTTGAGCGACATTTTATCCAGTGGTTTTTTTGGCCCCTTCTGCCTACTCCCTAGTAGGCAATGGTGGAATCAACAGGGGTGGCGGATGAATGTGAGCGATTCGTCCGCAACAAAGACGATTTGGGACTAATTTTGGGTCGCCGATTTCGAATATGACCTTCATTTTCTTGGGAGATGCGCATAAGTGGCATTTTTGGTACTTTTCATTGTGCAAAACCGCTCCACAGGCTTCCAATCAAACGCTAGCGAGCTACCGATTGTTGCAATGAATTCCCCGACCCCAAAAGCCCCCCTGGAACCCATTCTCGACTCAATTTTTTGAATTCGGTTCTCGAAAAATTCACATTGTACCGTAAGCGGGTGATATTTGGCAGTCCGGGGGTAATTTGGCAGTCTCTCATATGGAGCAATATTATTGCATACTGTGGGACTGATTAACACCCAGCGGAGTGCTATCACACAGTCTAAGCTTCCCAAGTCCACAAATAATAATTTAGAACGAATACCGCTTTTTGAGATGCATTTTAAGGAAATTGAGAGTAAAATTACGAAATGATGTTAATTGTTATTCAAAATGTCACCTTGGAAAGTTACCTCTACCGACCGAACTGGTAAAAAGTTACATTGGCGAGTATTACATTTTCATACGCAGAATTTTATCCTCTTTCTAATGGTATACATGAAGTTGGAGTTATATTGGTACCAACACTCGCTGTAGTTGGTTTTTTAGTTAAAAACGTGTGATTTTCGTGTTGAAAATGCCAAATTACCCTCCGTGACCCACCGTGACCCACCAGATTATCATGTAGTGCCAAATATCCCCATCGCCGGCTAATTTGGCAGTTTTTGCGCAAGGTCTCCGCACGCTAATACCGTCAACTCTGGGGGTAAGTTGGCATCTCCATTCTACTCTACTAACATAGACGATCATTTTAAGCATATATTTGCCTATGTTATCTTCAATCATACAACCTACACAGCGCGTCAAAGTTGAAAACCCCCAGAAAAACCTGCCAAATATCACCCGCTTATGGTAGTCAAAAACTTTGAATTTCGTCTTCCCAGCGAATTCAAACCCAGTTTCCAGAAGAACAAACAGGTTTCATGAGCTGCGGTTTGCGGCACTGAATTCGCCGTCCCAAAAAACCCCCACCCCCAAATTTTCAGCTCGTTTGGGCGACATTTTCTCCAGTGGTTTTTTGGCCCCTTCTGCCCACCCCCTAGTGGGCAATGGTGGAATCAACAAGGATGGAGAAAAGTGAGCGATTAGTCCGCAACAAAGACGATTTGGGACTAATTTTGGGTCGCTGATTTCGAATATGACCTTCATTTTCTTGGGAGATGCGCATAAGTGGCATTTTTGGTACTTTTCATTGTGCAAAACCGCTCCACAGGCTTCCAATCAAACGCTAGCGAGCTACCGATTGTTGCAATGAATTCCCCGACCCCGAAAACCCCGCTGGAACCCATTCTCGACTCATTTTCTAGAATTCGGTTCTCGAAAAATTCACATTTCTGTTGAATTTCGTCTTTCTAGCGAATTCAAACCCAGTTTCCAGGAGAACAAAGAGGTTTCATGAGCTGCGGTTTGCGGCATTGAATTCGCCGTCCCAAAACACCCCCACCACCAAATTTTCAGCTCGTTTGGGCGACATTTTCTCCAGTGGTTTTTTGGCCCCTTCTGCCCACCCCCTAGTGGGCAATGGTGGAATCAACAAGGATGGAGAAAAGTGAGCGATTAGTCCGCAACAAAGACGATTTGAGACTAATTTTGTGTCGCTGATTTCGAATATGACCTTCATTTTCTTGGGAGATGCGCATAAGTGGCATTTTTGGTACTTTTCATTGTGCAAAACCGCTCCACAGGCTTCCAATCAAACGCTAGCGAGCTACCGATTGTTGCAATGAATTCCCCGACCCCGAAAACCCCCCTGGAGCCCATTCTCGACTCATTTTCTAGAATTCGGTTCTTGAAAAATTCACATTTTTGCCAAAAACTTTGAATTTCGTCTTTCTAGCGAATTCAACCGCAGTTTCCAGAAGAACAAAGAGGTTTCATGAGCTGCGGTTTCCGGCATTGAATTCGCCGTCCCAAAACACCCCCAGGCCCAAATTTTCAGCTCGTTTGAGCGACATTTTATCCAGTGGTTTTTTTGGCCCCTTCTGCCTACTCCCTAGTAGGCAATGGTGGAATCAACAGGGATGGTGGATAAATGTGAGCGATTTGTCCGCAACAAAGACGATTTGGGACTAATTTTGGGTCGCTGATTTCGAATATGACCTTCATTTTCTTGGGAGATGCGCATAAGTGGCATTTTTGGTACGTTTCATTGTGCAAAACCGCTCCACAGGCTTCCAATCAAACGCTAGCGAGCTACCGATTGTTGCAATGAATTCCCCGACCCCGAAAACCCCGCTGGAACCCATTCTCGACTCATTTTCTAGAATTCGGTTCTCGAAAAATTCACATTTCTGTTGAATTTCGTCTTTCTAGCGTATTCAAACCCAGTTTCCAGGAGAACAAAGAGGTTTCATGAGCTGCGGTTTGCGGCATTGAATTCGCCGTCCCAAAACACCCCCAGGCCCAAATTTTCAGCTCGTTTGAGCGACATTTCATCCAGTGGTTTTTTTGGCCCCTTCTGCCTACTCCCTAGTGGGCAATGGTGGAATTAACAAGGATGGAGAAAAGTGAGCGATTTGTCCGCAACAAAGACGATTTGGGACTAATTTTGGGTCGCTGATTTCGAATATGACCTTCATTTTCTTGGGAGATGCGCATAAGTGGCATTTTTGGTACGTTTCATTGTGCAAAACCGCTCCACAGGCTTCCAATCAAACGCTAGCGAGCTACCGATTGTTGCAATGAATTCCCCGACCCCGAAAACCCCGCTGGAACCCATTCTCGACTCATTTTCTAGAATTCGGTTCTCGAAAAATTCACATTTCTGTTGAATTTCGTCTTTCTAGCGAATTCAAACCCAGTTTCCAGGAGAACAAAGAGGTTTCATGAGCTGCGGTTTGCGGCATTGAATTCGCCGTCCCAAAACACCCCCAGGCCCAAATTTTCAGCTCGTTTGAGCGAAATTTTATCCTGTGGTTTTTTGGCCCCTTCTGCCCACCCCCTAGTGGGCAATGGTGGAATTAACAAGGATGGAGAAAAGTGAGCGATTTGTCCGCAACAAAGACGATTTGGGACTAATTTTGGGTCGCTGATTTCGAATATGACCTTCATTTTCTTGGGAGATGCGCATAAGTGGCATTTTTGGTACGTTTCATTGTGCAAAACCGCTCCACAGGCTTCCAATCAAACGCTAGCGAGCTACCGATTGTTGCAATGAATTCCCCGACCCCGAAAACCCCGCTGGAACCCATTCTCGACTCATTTTCTAGAATTCGGTTCTCGAAAAATTCACATTTCTGTTGAATTTCGTCTTTCTAGCGAATTCAAACCCAGTTTCCAGGAGAACAAAGAGGTTTCATGAGCTGCGGTTTGCGGCATTGAATTCGCCGTCCCAAAACACCCCCAGGCCCAAATTTTCAGCTCGTTTGAGCGAAATTTTATCCTGTGGTTTTTTTGGCCCCTTCTGCCTACTCCCTAGTAGGCAATGGTGGAATCAACAGGGGTGGCGGATGAATGTGAGCGATTCGTCCGCAACAAAGACGATTTGGGACTAATTTTGGGTCGCTGATTTCGAATATGACCTTCATTTTCTTGGAAGATGCGCATAAGTGGCATTTTTGGTACTTTTCATTGTGCAAAACCGCTCCACAGGCTTCCAATCAAACGCTAGCGAGCTACCGATTGTTGCAATGAATTCCCCGACCCCGAAAACCCCGCTGGAACCCATTCTCGACTCATTTTCTAGAATTTGGTTCTCGAAAAATTCACATTTTTGCCAAAAACTTTGAATTTCGTCTTTCTAGCGAATTCAACCGCAGTTTCCAGAAGAACAAAGAGGTTTCATGAGCTGCGGTTTGCGGCACTGAATTCGCCGTCCCAAAAAACCCCCACCCCCAAATTTTCAGCTCGTTTGGGCGACATTTTCTCCAGTGGTTTTTTGGCCCCATCTGCCCACCCCCTAGTGGGCAATGGTGGAATCAACAAGGATGGAGAAAAGTGAGCGATTAGTCCGCAACAAAGACGATTTGGGACTAATTTTGGGTCGCTGATTTCGAATATGACCTTCATTTTCTTGGAAGATGCGCATAAGTGGCATTTTTGGTACTTTTCATTGTGCAAAACCGCTCCACAGGCTTCCAATCAAACGCTAGCGAGCTACCGATTGTTGCAATGAATTCCCCGACCCCGAAAACCCCGCTGGAACCCATTCTCGACTCATTTTCTAGAATTCGGTTCTCGAATAATTCACATTTCTGTTGAATTTCGTCTTTCTAGCGAATTCAAACCCAGTTTCCAGGAGAACAAAGAGGTTTCATGAGCTGCGGTTTGCGGCATTGAATTCGCCGTCCCAAAACACCCTCAGGCCCAAATTTTCAGCTCGTTTGAGCGAAATTTTATCCTGTGGTTTTTTTGGCCCCTTCTGCCTACTCCCTAGTAGGCAATGGTGGAATCAACAGGGGTGGCGGATGAATGTGAGCGATTCGTCCGCAACAAAGACGATTTGGGACTAATTTTGGGTCGCTGATTTCGAATATGACCTTCATTTTCTTGGAAGATGCGCATAAGTGGCATTTTTGGTACTTTTCATTGTGCAAAACCGCTCCACAGGCTTCCAATCAAACGCTAGCGAGCTACCGATTGTTGCAATGAATTCCCCGACCCCGAAAACCCCGCTGGAACCCATTCTCGACTCATTTTCTAGAATTTGGTTCTCGAAAAATTCACATTTTTGCCAAAAACTTTGAATTTCGTCTTTCTAGCGAATTCAACCGCAGTTTCCAGAAGAACAAAGAGGTTTCATGAGCTGCGGTTTGCGGCACTGAATTCGCCGTCCCAAAAAACCCCCACCCCCAAATTTTCAGCTCGTTTGGGCGACATTTTCTCCAGTGGTTTTTTGGCCCCTTCTGCCCACCCCCTAGTGGGCAATGGTGGAATCAACAAGGATGGAGAAAAGTGAGCGATTAGTCCGCAACATAGACGATTTGAGACTAATTTTGTGTCGCTGATTTCGAATATGACCTTCATTTTCTTGGGAGATGCGCATAAGTGGCATTTTTGGTACTTTTCATTGTGCAAAACCGCTCCACAGGCTTCCAATCAAACGCTAGCGAGCTACCGATTGTTGCAATGAATTCCCCGACCCCGAAAACCCCCCTGGAGCCCATTCTCGACTCATTTTCTAGAATTCGGTTCTTGAAAAATTCACATTTTTGCCAAAAACTTTGAATTTCGTCTTTCTAGCGAATTCAACCGCAGTTTCCAGAAGAACAAAGAGGTTTCATGAGCTGCGGTTTCCGGCATTGAATTCGCCGTCCCAAAACACCCCCAGGCCCAAATTTTCAGCTCGTTTGAGCGACATTTTATCCAGTGGTTTTTTTGGCCCCTTCTGCCTACTCCCTAGTAGGCAATGGTGGAATCAATAGGGATGGCGGATAAATGTGAGCGATTTGTCCGCAACAAAGACGATTTGGGACTAATTTTGGGTCGCTGATTTCGAATATGACCTTCATTTTCTTGGGAGATGCGCATAAGTGGCATTTTTGGTACGTTTCATTGTGCAAAACCGCTCCACAGGCTTCCAATCAAACGCTAGCGAGCTACCGATTGTTGCAATGAATTCCCCGACCCCGAAAACCCCGCTGGAACCCATTCTCGACTCATTTTCTAGAATTCGGTTCTCGAAAAATTCACATTTCTGTTGAATTTCGTCTTTCTAGCGTATTCAAACCCAGTTTCCAGGAGAACAAAGAGGTTTCATGAGCTGCGGTTTGCGGCATTGAATTCGCCGTCCCAAAACACCCCCAGGCCCAAATTTTCAGCTCGCTTGAGCGACATTTCATCCAGTGGTTTTTTTGGCCCCTTCTGCCTACTCCCTAGTAGGCAATGGTGGAATCAACTGGGGTGGCGGATAAATGTGAGCGATGTGTCCGCAACAAAGACGATTTGGGACTAATTTTGGGTCGCTGATTTCGAATATGACCTTCATTTTCTTGGGAGATGCGCATAAGTGGCATTTTTGGTACTTTTCATTGTGCAAAACCGCTCCACAGGCTTCCAATCAAACGCTAGCGAGCTACCGATTGTTGCAATGAATTCCCCGACCCCGAAAACCCCGCTGGAACCCATTCTCGACTCATTTTCTAGAATTCGGTTCTCGAAAAATTCACATTTCTGTTGAATTTCGTCTTTCTAGCGAATTCAAACCCAGTTTCCAGGAGAACAAAGAGGTTTCATGAGCTGCGGTTTGCGGCATTGAATTCGCCGTCCCAAAACACCCCCACCACCAAATTTTCAGCTCGTTTGGGCGACATTTTCTCCAGTGGTTTTTTGGCCCCTTCTGCCCACCCCCTAGTGGGCAATGGTGGAATCAACAAGGATGGAGAAAAGTGAGCGATTAGTCCGCAACATAGACGATTTGAGACTAATTTTGTGTCGCTGATTTCGAATATGACCTTCATTTTCTTGGGAGATGCGCATAAGTGGCATTTTTGGTACTTTTCATTGTGCAAAACCGCTCCACAGGCTTCCAATCAAACGCTAGCGAGCTACCGATTGTTGCAATGAATTCCCCGACCCCGAAAACCCCCCTGGAGCCCATTCTCGACTCATTTTCTAGAATTCGGTTCTTGAAAAATTCACATTTTTGCCAAAAACTTTGAATTTCGTCTTTCTAGCGAATTCAACCGCAGTTTCCAGAAGAACAAAGAGGTTTCATGAGCTGCGGTTTCCGGCATTGAATTCGCCGTCCCAAAACACCCCCAGGCCCAAATTTTCAGCTCGTTTGAGCGACATTTTATCCTGTGGTTTTTTGGCCCCTTCTGCCCACCCCCTAGTGGGCAATGGTGGAATTAACAAGGATGGAGAAAAGTGAGCGATTTGTCCGCAACAAAGACGATTTGGGACTAATTTTGGGTCGCTGATTTCGAATATGACCTTCATTTTCTTGGGAGATGCGCATAAGTGGCATTTTTGGTACGTTTCATTGTGCAAAACCGCTCCACAGGCTTCCAATCAAACGCTAGCGAGCTACCGATTGTTGCAATGAATTCCCCGACCCCGAAAACCCCGCTGGAACCCATTCTCGACTCATTTTCTAGAATTCGGTTCTCGAAAAATTCACATTTCTGTTGAATTTCGTCTTTCTAGCGAATTCAAACCCAGTTTCCAGGAGAACAAAGAGGTTTCATGAGCTGCGGTTTGCGGCATTGAATTCGCCGTCCCAAAACACCCCCAGGCCCAAATTTTCAGCTCGTTTGAGCGAAATTTTATCCTGTGGTTTTTTTGGCCCCTTCTGCCTACTCCCTAGTAGGCAATGGTGGAATCAACAGGGGTGGCGGATGAATGTGAGCGATTCGTCCGCAACAAAGACGATTTGGGACTAATTTTGGGTCGCTGATTTCGAATATGACCTTCATTTTCTTGGAAGATGCGCATAAGTGGCATTTTTGGTACTTTTCATTGTGCAAAACCGCTCCACAGGCTTCCAATCAAACGCTAGCGAGCTACCGATTGTTGCAATGAATTCCCCGACCCCGAAAACCCCGCTGGAACCCATTCTCGACTCATTTTCTAGAATTCGGTTCTCGAAAAATTCACATTTCTGTTGAATTTCGTCTTTCTAGCGAATTCAAACCCAGTTTCCAGGAGAACAAAGAGGTTTCATGAGCTGCGGTTTGCGGCATTGAATTCGCCGTCCCAAAACACCCCCACCACCAAATTTTCAGCTCGTTTGAGCGACATTTTATCCAGTGGTTTTTTTGGCCCCTTCTGCCTACTCCCTAGTAGGCAATGGTGGAATCAACAGGGATGGTGGATAAATGTGAGCGATTTGTCCGCAACAAAGACGATTTGGGACTAATTTTGGGTCGCTGATTTCGAATATGACCTTCATTTTCTTGGGAGATGCGCATAAGTGGCATTTTTGGTACGTTTCATTGTGCAAAACCGCTCCACAGGCTTCCAATCAAACGCTAGCGAGCTACCGATTGTTGCAATGAATTCCCCGACCCCGAAAACCCCGCTGGAACCCATTCTCGACTCATTTTCTAGAATTCGGTTCTCGAAAAATTCACATTTCTGTTGAATTTCGTCTTTCTAGCGTATTCAAACCCAGTTTCCAGGAGAACAAAGAGGTTTCATGAGCTGCGGTTTGCGGCATTGAATTCGCCGTCCCAAAACACCCCCACCACCAAATTTTCAGCTCGTTTGGGCGACATTTTCTCCAGTGGTTTTTTGGCCCCTTCTGCCCACCCCCTAGTGGGCAATGGTGGAATCAACAAGGATGGAGAAAAGTGAGCGATTAGTCCGCAACAAAGACGATTTGAGACTAATTTTGTGTCGCTGATTTCGAATATGACCTTCATTTTCTTGGGAGATGCGCATAAGTGGCATTTTTGGTACTTTTCATTGTGCAAAACCGCTCCACAGGCTTCCAATCAAACGCTAGCGAGCTACCGATTGTTGCAATGAATTCCCCGACCCCGAAAACCCCCCTGGAGCCCATTCTCGACTCATTTTCTAGAATTCGGTTCTTGAAAAATTCACATTTTTGCCAAAAACTTTGAATTTCGTCTTTCTAGCGAATTCAACCGCAGTTTCCAGAAGAACAAAGAGGTTTCATGAGCTGCGGTTTCCGGCATTGAATTCGCCGTCCCAAAACACCCCCAGGCCCAAATTTTCAGCTCGTTTGAGCGACATTTTATCCAGTGGTTTTTTTGGCCCCTTCTGCCTACTCCCTAGTAGGCAATGGTGGAATCAATAGGGATGGCGGATAAATGTGAGCGATTTGTCCGCAACAAAGACGATTTGGGACTAATTTTGGGTCGCTGATTTCGAATATGACCTTCATTTTCTTGGGAGATGCGCATAAGTGGCATTTTTGGTACGTTTCATTGTGCAAAACCGCTCCACAGGCTTCCAATCAAACGCTAGCGAGCTACCGATTGTTGCAATGAATTCCCCGACCCCGAAAACCCCGCTGGAACCCATTCTCGACTCATTTTCTAGAATTCGGTTCTCGAAAAATTCACATTTCTGTTGAATTTCGTCTTTCTAGCGTATTCAAACCCAGTTTCCAGGAGAACAAAGAGGTTTCATGAGCTGCAGTTTGCGGCATTGAATTCGCCGTCCCAAAACACCCCCAGGCCCAAATTTTCAGCTCGTTTGAGCGACATTTCATCCAGTGGTTTTTTTGGCCCCTTCTGCCTACTCCCTAGTAGGCAATGGTGGAATCAACTGGGGTGGCGGATAAATGTGAGCGATGTGTCCGCAACAAAGACGATTTGGGACTAATTTTGGGTCGCTGATTTCGAATATGACCTTCATTTTCTTGGGAGATGCGCATAAGTGGCATTTTTGGTACTTTTCATTGTGCAAAACCGCTCCACAGGCTTCCAATCAAACGCTAGCGAGCTACCGATTGTTGCAATGAATTCCCCGACCCCGAAAACCCCCCTGGAGCCCATTCTCGACTCATTTTCTAGAATTCGGTTCTTGAAAAATTCACATTTTTGCCAAAAACTTTGAATTTCGTCTTTCTAGCGAATTCAACCGCAGTTTCCAGAAGAACAAAGAGGTTTCATGAGCTGCGGTTTCCGGCATTGAATTCGCCGTCCCAAAACACCCCCAGGCCCAAATTTTCAGCTCGTTTGAGCGACATTTTATCCAGTGGTTTTTTTGGCCCCTTCTGCCTACTCCCTAGTAGGCAATGGTGGAATCAACAGGGATGGTGGATAAATGTGAGCGATTTGTCCGCAACAAAGACGATTTGGGACTAATTTTGGGTCGCTGATTTCGAATATGACCTTCATTTTCTTGGGAGATGCGCATAAGTGGCATTTTTGGTACGTTTCATTGTGCAAAACCGCTCCACAGGCTTCCAATCAAACGCTAGCGAGCTACCGATTGTTGCAATGAATTCCCCGACCCCGAAAACCCCGCTGGAACCCATTCTCCACTCATTTTCTAGAATTCGGTTCTCGAAAAATTCACATTTCTGTTGAATTTCGTCTTTCTAGCGTATTCAAACCCAGTTTCCAGGAGAACAAAGAGGTTTCATGAGCTGCGGTTTGCGGCATTGAATTCGCCGTCCCAAAACACCCCCAGGCCCAAATTTTCAGCTCGTTTGAGCGACATTTCATCCAGTGGTTTTTTTGGCCCCTTCTGCCTACTCCCTAGTAGGCAATGGTGGAATCAACTGGGGTGGCGGATAAATGTGAGCGATTTGTCCGCAACAAAGACGATTTGGGACTAATTTTGGGTCGCTGATTTCGAATATGACCTTCATTTTCTTGGGAGATGCGCATAAGTGGCATTTTTGGTACGTTTCATTGTGCAAAACCGCTCCACAGGCTTCCAATCAAACGCTAGCGAGCTACCGATTGTTGCAATGAATTCCCCGACCCCGAAAACCCCGCTGGAACCCATTCTCGACTCATTTTCTAGAATTCGGTTCTCGAAAAATTCACATTTCTGTTGTATTTCGTCTTTCTAGCGAATTCAAACCCAGTTTCCAGGAGAACAAAGAGGTTTCATGAGCTGCGGCTTGCGGCATTGAATTCGCCGTCCCAAAACACCCCCACCACCAGATTTTCAGCTCGTTTGGGCGACATTTTCTCCAGTGGTTTTTTGGCCCCTTCTGCCCACCCCCTAGTGGGCAATGGTGGAATCAACAAGGATGGAGAAAAGTGAGCGATTTGTCCGCAACAAAGACGATTTGGGACTAATTTTGGGTCGCTGATTTCGAATATGACCTTCATTTTCTTGGGAGATGCGCATAAGTGGCATTTTTGGTACGTTTCATTGTGCAAAACCGCTCCACAGGCTTCCAATCAAACGCTAGCGAGCTACCGATTGTTGCAATGAATTCCCCGACCCCGAAAACCCCGCTGGAACCCATTCTCGACTCATTTTCTAGAATTCGGTTCTCGAAAAATTCACATTTCTGTTGAATTTCGTCTTTCTAGCGAATTCAAACCCAGTTTCCAGGAGAACAAAGAGGTTTCATGAGCTGCGGTTTGCGGCATTGAATTCGCCGTCCCAAAACACCCCCAGGCCCAAATTTTCATCTCGTTTGAGCGACATTTCATCCAGTGGTTTTTTTGGCCCCTTCTGCCTACTCCCTAGTAGGCAATGGTGGAATCAACAAGGATGGAGAAAAGTGAGCGATTTGTCCGCAACAAAGACGATTTGGGACTAATTTTGGGTCGCTTATTTCGAATATGACCTTCATTTTCTTGGGAGATGCGCATAAGTGGCATTTTTGGTACTTTTCATTGTGCAAAACCGCTCCACAGGCTTCCAATCAAACGCTAGCGAGCTACCGATTGTTGCAATGAATTCCCCGACCCGGAAAGCCCCCCTGGAACCCATTCTCGACTCAATTTTTTGAATTCGGTTCTCGAAAAATTCACATTTCTGTTGAATTTCGTCTTTCTAGCGAATTCAAACCCAGTTTCCAGGAGAACAAAAAGGTTTCATGAGCTGCGGTTTGCGGCATTGAATTCGCCGTCCCAAAACACCCCCAGGCCCAAATTTTCATCTCGTTTGAGCGACATTTCATCCAGTGGTTTTTTTGGCCCCTTCTGCCTACTCCCTAGTAGGCAATGGTGGAATCAACAAGGATGGAGAAAAGTGAGCGATTTGTCCGCAACAAAGACGATTTGGGACTAATTTTGGGTCGCTTATTTCGAATATGACCTTCATTTTCTTGGGAGATGCGCATAAGTGGCATTTTTGGTACTTTTCATTGTGCAAAACCGCTCCACAGGCTTCCAATCAAACGCTAGCGAGCTACCGATTGTTGCAATGAATTCCCCGACCCCGAAAGCCCCCCTGGAACCCATTCTCGACTCAATTTTTTGAATTCGGTTCTCGAAAAATTCACATTATAGTCAAAAACTTTGAATTTCGTCTTCCCTGCGAATTCAAACCCAGTTTCCAGGAGAACAAACAGGTTTCATGAGCTGCGGTTTGCGGCATTGAATTCGCCGTCCCAAAAAACCCCCACCCCCTAATTTTCAGCTCGTTTGGGCGACATTTTCTCCAGTGGATTTTTGGCCCCTTCTGCCCACCCCCTAGTGGGCAATGGTGGAATCAACAAGGATGGAGAAAAGTGAGCGATTAGTCCGCAACAAAGACGATTTGGGACTAATTTTGGGTCGCTGATTTCGAATATGACCTTCATTTTCTTGGGAGATGCGCATAAGTGGCATTTTTGGTACTTTTCATTGTGCAAAACCGCTCCACAGGCTTCCAATCAAACGCTAGCGAGCTACCGATTGTTGCAATGAATTCCCCGACCCCGAAAACCCCCCCTGGAGCCCATTCTCGACTCATTTTCTAGAATTCGGTTCTTGAAAAATTCACATTTTTGCCAAAAACTTTGAATTTCGTCTTTCTAGCGAATTCAACCGCAGTTTCCAGAAGAACAAAGAGGTTTCATGAGCTGCGGTTTCCGGCATTGAATTCGCCGTCCCAAAACACCCCCAGGCCCAAATTTTCAGCTCGTTTGAGCGACATTTTATCCAGTGGTTTTTTTGGCCCCTTCTGCCTACTCCCTAGTAGGCAATGGTGGAATCAACAGGGGTGGCGGATAAATGTGAGCGATTTGTCCGCAACAAAGACGATTTGGGACTAATTTTGGGTCGCTGATTTCGAATATGACCTTCATTTTCTTGGGAGATGCGCATAAGTGGCATTTTTGGTACTTTTCATTGTGCAAAACCGCTCCACAGGCTTCCAATCAAACGCTAGCGAGCTACCGATTGTTGCAATGAATTCCCCGACCCCGAAAGCCCCCCTGGAACCCATTCTCGACTCAATTTTTTGAATTCGGTTCTCGAAAAATTCACATTATAGTCAAAAACTTTGAATTTCGTCTTCCCAGCGAATTCAAACCCAGTTTCCAGGAGAACAAACAGGTTTCATGAGCTGCGGTTTGCGGCATTGAATTCGCCGTCCCAAAAAACCCCCACCCCCTAATTTTCAGCTCGTTTGGGCGACATTTTCTCCAGTGGTTTTTTGGCCCGTTCTGCCCACCCCCTAGTGGGCAATGGTGGAATCAACAAGGATGGAGAAAAGTGAGTGATTAGTCCGCAACAAAGACGATTTGGGACTAATTTTGGGTCGCTGATTTCGAATATGACCTTCATTTTCTTGGGAGATGCGCATAAGTGGCATTTTTGGTACTTTTCATTGTGCAAAACCGCTCCACAGGCTTCCAATCAAACGCTAGCGAGCTACCGATTGTTGCAATGAATTCCCCGACCCCGAAAACCCCCCTGGAACCCATTCTCGACTCATTTTCTAGAATTCGGTTCTCGAAAAATTCACATTTTTGCCAAAATCTTTGAATTTCCTCTTTCTGGCGAATTCAAACCCAGTTTCCAGGAGAACAAAGAGGTTTCATGAGCTGCGGTTTGCGGCATTGAATTCGCCGTCCCAAAACACCCCCAGGCCCAAATTTTCAGCTCGTTTGAGCGACATTTTATCCAGTGGTTTTTTTGGCCCCTTCTGCCTACTCCCTAGTAGGCAATGGTGGAATCAACAGGGGTGGAGAAAAGTGAGCGATTAGTCCGCAACAAAGACGATTTGGGACTAATTTTGTGTCGCTGATTTCGAATATGACCTTCATTTTCTTGGGAGTTGCGCATAAGTGGCATTTTTGGTACTTTTCATTGTGCAAAACCGCTCCACAGGCTTCCAATCAAACGCTAGCGAGCTACCGATTGTTGCAGTGAATTCCCCGACCCCGAAAACCCCCCTGGAACCCATTCTCGACTCATTTTCTAGAATTCGGTTCTCGAAAAATTCACATTTTTGCCAAAATCTTTGAATTTCCTCTTTCTGGCGAATTCAAACCCAGTTTCCAGGAGAACAAAGAGGTTTCATGAGCTGCGGTTTCCGGCATTGAATTCGCCGTCCCAAAACACCCCCAGGCCCAAATTTTCAGCTCGTTTGAGCGACATTTTATCCAGTGGTTTTTTTGGCCCCTTCTGCCTACTCCCTAGTAGACAATGGTGGAATCAACAGGGGTGGCGGATAAATGTGAGCGATTTGTCCGCAACAAAGACGATTTGGGACTAATTTTGGGTCGCTGATTTCGAATATGACCTTCATTTTCTTGGGAGATGCGCATAAGTGGCATTTTTGGTACTTTTCATTGTGCAAAACCGCCCCACAGGCTTCCAATCAAACTCTAGAAGGCTACCGATTGTTGCAATGAATTCCTCGACCCCGAAAACCCCTCGGGAACCCATTCTCGACTCATTTTCTAGAATTCGGTTCTCGAAAAATTCACATTTCTGCGAAAAACTTTGAATTTCGTCTTTCTAGCGAATTCAAACCCAGTTTCCAGGAGAACAAAGAGGTTTCATGAGCTGCGGTTTGCGGCATTGAATTCGCCGTCCCAAAACACCCCCAGGCCCAAATTTTCAGCTCGTTTGAGCGACATTTTATCCAGTGGTTTTTTTGGCCCCTTCTGCCTACTCCCTAGTGGGCAATGGTGGAATGAACAAGGATGGAGAGAAGTGAGCGATTAGTCCGCAACAAAGACGATTTGGGACTAATTTTGTGTCGCTGATTTCGAATATGACCTTCATTTTCTTGGGAGATGCGCATAAGTGGCATTTTTGGTACTTTTCATTGTGCAAAACCGCTCCACAGGCTTCCAATCAAACGCTAGCGAGCTACCGATTGTTGCAATGAATTCCCCGACCCCGAAAGCCCCCCTGGAACCCATTCTCGACTCAATTTTTTGAATTCGGTTCTCGAAAAATTCACATTATAGTCAAAAACTTTGAATTTCGTCTTCCCAGCGAATTCAAACCCAGTTTCCAGGAGAACAAATAGGTTTCATGAGCTGCGGTTTGCGGCATTGAATTCGCCGTCCCAAAAAACCCCCACCCCCAAATTTTCAGCTCGTTTGGGCGACATTTTCTCCAGTGGTTTTTTGGCCCCTTCTGCCCACCCCCTAGTGGGAAATGGTGGAATCAACAAGGATGGAGAAAAGTGAGCGATTAGTCCGCAACAAAGACGATTTGGGACTAATTTTGTGTCGCTGATTTCGAATATAACCTTCATTTTCTTGGGAGATGCGCATAAGTGGCATTTTTGGTACTTTTCATTGTGCAAAACCGCTCCACAGGCTTCCAATCAAACGCCAGCGAGCTACCGATAGTTGCAATGAATTCCCCGACCCCGAAAACCCCGCTGGAACCCATTCTCGAGTCATTTTCTAGAATTCGGTTCTCAAAAAATTCACATTTCTGCGAAAAACTTTGAATTTCGTCTTTCTAGCGAATTCAAACCCAGTTTCCAGGAGAACAAAGAGGTTTCATGAGCTGCGGTTTGCGGCATTGAATTCGCCGTTCCAAAACACCCCCAGGCCCAAATTTTCAGCTCGTTTGAGCGACATTTTATCCAGTGGTTTTTTTGGCCCCTTCTGCCTACTCCCTAGTAGGCAATGGTGGAATCAACAGGGGTGGCGGATAAATGTGAGCGATTTGTCCGCAACAAAGACGATTTGGGACTAATTTTGGGTCGCTGATTTCGAATATGACCTTCATTTTCTTGGGAGATGCGCATAAGTGGCATTTTTGGTACTTTTCATTGTGCAAAACCGCTCCACAGGCTTCCAATCAAACGCTAGCGAGCTACCGATTGTTGCAATGAATTCCCCGACCCCGAAAGCCCCCCTGGAACCCATTCTCGACTCAATTTTTTGAATTCGGTTCTCGAAAAATTCACATTATAGTTAAAAACTTTGAATTTCGTCTTCCCAGCGAATTCAAACCCAGTTTCCAGGAGAACAAATAGGTTTCATGAGCTGCGGTTTGCGGCATTGAATTCGCCGTCCCAAAAAACCCCCACCCCCAAATTTTCAGCTCGTTTGGGCGACATTTTCTCCAGTGGTTTTTTGGCCCCTTCTGCCCACCCACTAGTGGGCAATGGTGGAATCAACAAGGATGGAGAAAAGTGAGCGATTAGTCCGCAACAAAGACGATTTGGGACTAATTTTGGGTCGCTGATTTCGAATATGACCTTCATTTTCTTGGGAGATGCGCATAAGTGGCATTTTTGGTACTTTTCATTGTGCAAAACCGCTCCACAGGCTTCCAATCAAACGCTAGCGAGCTACCGATTGTTGCAATGAATTCCCCGACCCCGAAAACCCCCTGGAGCCCATTCTCGACTCATTTTCTAGAATTCGGTTCTTGAAAAATTCACATTTTTGCCAAAAACTTTGAATTTCGTCTTTCTAGCGAATTCAACCGCAGTTTCCAGAAGAACAAAGAGGTTTCATGAGCTGCGGTTTCCGGCATTGAATTCGCCGTCCCATAAAACCCCCACCCCCAAATTTTCAGCTCGTTTGGGCGACATTTTCTCCAGTGGTTTTTTGGCCCCTTCTGCCCACCCCCTAGTGGGCAATGGTGGAATCAACAAGGATGGAGAAAAGTGAGCGATTAGTCCGCAACAAAGACGATTTGGGACTAATTTTGTGTCGCTGATTTCGAATATGACCTTCATTTTCTTGGGAGATGCGCATAAGTGGCATTTTTGGTACTTTTCATTGTGCAAAACCGCTCCACAGGCTTCCAATCAAACGCTAGCGAGCTACCGATTGTTGCAATGAATTCCCCGACCCCGAAAACCCCCTGGAGCCCATTCTCGACTCATTTTCTAGAATTCGGTTCTTGAAAAATTCACATTTTTGCCAAAAACTTTGAATTTCGTCTTTCTAGCGAATTCAACCGCAGTTTCCAGAAGAACAAAAAGGTTTCATGAGCTGCGGTTTCCGGCATTGAATTCGCCGTCCCAAAAAACCCCCACCCCCAAATTTTCAGCTCGTTTGGGCGACATTTTCTCCAGTGGTTTTTTGGCCCCTTCTGCCCACCCCCTAGTGGGCAATGGTGGAATCAACAAGGATGGAGAAAAGTGAGCGATTAGTCCGCAACAAAGACGATTTGGGACTAATTTTGGGTCGCTGATTTCGAATATGACCTTCATTTTCTTGGGAGATGCGCATAAGTGGCATTTTTGGTACTTTTCATTGTGCAAAACCGCTCCACAGGCTTCCAATCAAACGCTAGCGAGCTACCGATTGTTGCAATGAATTCCCCGACCCCGAAAGCCCCCCTGGAACCCATTCTCGACTCAATTTTTTGAATTCGGTTCTCGAAAAATTCACATTATAGTCAAAAACTTTGAATTTCGTCTTCCCAGCGAATTCAAACCCAGTTTCCAGGAGAACAAACAGGTTTCATGAGCTGCGGTTTGCGGCATTGAATTCGCCGTCCCAAAAAACCCCCACCCCCTAATTTTCAGCTCGTTTGGGCGACATTTTCTCCAGTGGTTTTTTGGCCCCTTCTGCCCACCCACTAGTGGGCAATGGTGGAATCAACAAGGATGGAGAAAAGTGAGCGATTAGTCCGCAACAAAGACGATTTGGGACTAATTTTGGGTCGCTGATTTCGAATATGACCTTCATTTTCTTGGGAGATGCGCATAAGTGGCATTTTTGGTACTTTTCATTGTGCAAAACCGCTCCACAGGCTTCCAATCAAACGCTAGCGAGCTACCGATTGTTGCAATGAATTCCCCGACCCCGAAAACCCCCTGGAGCCCATTCTCGACTCATTTTCTAGAATTCGGTTCTCGAAAAATTCACATTTTTGCCAAAAACTTTGAATTTCGTCTTTCTAGCGAATTCAACCGCAGTTTCCAGAAGAACAAAGAGGTTTCATGAGCTGCGGTTTCCGGCATTGAATTCGCCGTCCCATAAAACCCCCACCCCCAAATTTTCAGCTCGTTTGGGCGACATTTTCTCCAGTGGTTTTTTGGCCCCTTCTGCCCACCCCCTAGTGGGCAATGGTGGAATCAACAAGGATGGAGAAAAGTGAGCGATTAGTCCGCAACAAAGACGATTTGGGACTAATTTTGTGTCGCTGATTTCGAATATGACCTTCATTTTCTTGGGAGATGCGCATAAGTGGCATTTTTGGTACTTTTCATTGTGCAAAACCGCTCCACAGGCTTCCAATCAAACGCTAGCGAGCTACCGATTGTTGCAATGAATTCCCCGACCCCGAAAACCCCCTGGAGCCCATTCTCGACTCATTTTCTAGAATTCGGTTCTTGAAAAATTCACATTTTTGCCAAAAACTTTGAATTTCGTCTTTCTAGCGAATTCAACCGCAGTTTCCAGAAGAACAAAAAGGTTTCATGAGCTGCGGTTTCCGGCATTGAATTCGCCGTCCCAAAAAACCCCCACCCCCAAATTTTCAGCTCGTTTGGGCGACATTTTCTCCAGTGGTTTTTTGGCCCCTTCTGCCCACCCCCTAGTGGGCAATGGTGGAATCAACAAGGATGGAGAAAAGTGAGCGATTAGTCCGCAACAAAGACGATTTGGGACTAATTTTGGGTCGCTGATTTCGAATATGACCTTCATTTTCTTGGGAGATGCGCATAAGTGGCATTTTTGGTACTTTTCATTGTGCAAAACCGCTCCACAGGCTTCCAATCAAACGCTAGCGAGCTACCGATTGTTGCAATGAATTCCCCGACCCCGAAAGCCCCCCTGGAACCCATTCTCGACTCAATTTTTTGAATTCGGTTCTCGAAAAATTCACATTTCTGTTGAATTTCGTCTTTCTAGCGAATTCAAACCCAGTTTCCAGGAGAACAAAGAGGTTTCATGAGCTGCGGTTTGCGGCATTGAATTCGCCGTCCCAAAACACCCCCAGGCCCAAATTTTCAGCTCGTTTGAGCGACATTTCATCCAGTGGTTTTTTTGGACCCTTCTGCCTACTCCCTAGTGGGCAATGGTGGAATCAACAAGGATGGAGAAAAGTGAGCGATTTGTCCGCAACAAAGACGATTTGGGACTAATTTTGGGTCGCTGATTTCGAATATGACCTTCATTTTCTTGGGAGATGCGCATAAGTGGCATTTTTGGTACTTTTCATTGTGCAAAACCGCTCCACAGGCTTCCAATCAAACGCTAGCGAGCTACCGATTGTTGCAATGAATTCCCCGACCCCGAAAACCCCCCTGGAACCCATTCTCGACTCATTTTCTAGAATTCGGTTCTCGAAAAATTCACATTTTTGCCAAAAACTTTGAATTTCCTCTTTCTGGCGAATTCAAACCCAGTTTCCAGGAGAACAAAGAGGTTTCATGAGCTGCGGTTTGCGGCATTGAATTCGCCGTCCCAAAACACCCCCAGGCCCAAATTTTCAGCTCGTTTGAGCGACATTTTATCCAGTGGTTTTTTTGGCCCCTTCTGCCTACTCCCTAGTAGGCAATGGTGGAATCAACAGGGGTGGTGGATAAATGTGAGCGATTTGTCCGCAACAAAGACGATTTGGGACTAATTTTGGGTCGCTGATTTCGAATATGACCTTCATTTTCTTGGGAGATGCGCATAAGTGGCATTTTTGGTACGTTTCATTGTGCAAAACCGCTCCACAGGCTTCCAATCAAACGCTAGCGAGCCACCGATTGTTGCAATGAATTCCCCGACCCCGAAAACCCCGCTGGAACCCATTCTCGACTCATTTTCTAGAATTCGGTTCTCGAAAAATTCACATTTCTGTTGAATTTCGTCTTTCTAGCGAATTCAAACCCAGTTTCCAGGAGAACAAAGAGGTTTCATGAGCTGCGGTTTGCGGCATTGAATTCGCCGTCCCAAAACACCCCCACCACCAAATTTTCAGCTCGTTTGGGTGACATTTTCTCCGGTGGTTTTTTGGCCCCTTCTGCCCACCCCCTAGTGGGCAATGGTGGAATCAACAAGGATGGAGAAAAGTGAGCGATTTGTCCGCAACAAAGACGATTTGGGACTAATTTTGGGTCGCTGATTTCGAATATGACCTTCATTTTCTTGGGAGATGCGCATAAGTGGCATTTTTGGTACGTTTCATTGTGCAAAACCGCTCCACAGGCTTCCAATCAAACGCTAGCGAGCTACCGATTGTTGCAATGAATTCCCCGACCCCGAAAGCCCCCCTGGAACCCATTCTCGACTCAATTTTTTGAATTCGGTTCTCGAAAAATTCACATTTCTGTTGAATTTCGTCTTTCTAGCGAATTCAAACCCAGTTTCCAGGAGAACAAAGAGGTTTCATGAGCTGCGGTTTGCGGCATTGAATTCGCCGTCCCAAAACACCCCCAGGCCCAAATTTTCAGCTCGTTTGAGCGACATTTCATCCAGTGGTTTTTTTGGACCCTTCTGCCTACTCCCTAGTGGGCAATGGTGGAATCAACAAGGATGGAGAAAAGTGAGCGATTTGTCCGCAACAAAGACGATTTGGGACTAATTTTGGGTCGCTGATTTCGAATATGACCTTCATTTTCTTGGGAGATGCGCATAAGTGGCATTTTTGGTACTTTTCATTGTGCAAAACCGCTCCACAGGCTTCCAATCAAACGCTAGCGAGCTACCGATTGTTGCAATGAATTCCCCGACCCCGAAAACCCCCCTGGAGCCCATTCTCGACTCATTTTCTAGAATTCGGTTCTTGAAAAATTCACATTTTTGCCAAAAACTTTGAATTTCGTCTTTCTAGCGAATTCAACCGCAGTTTCCAGAAGAACAAAGAGGTTTCATGAGCTGCGGTTTCCGGCATTGAATTCGCCGTCCCAAAACACCCCCAGGCCCAAATTTTCAGCTCGTTTGAGCGACATTTTATCCAGTGGTTTTTTTGGCCCCTTCTGCCTACTCCCTAGTAGGCAATGGTGGAATCAACAGGGGTGGTGGATAAATGTGAGCGATTTGTCCGCAACAAAGACGATTTGGGACTAATTTTGGGTCGCTGATTTCGAATATGACCTTCATTTTCTTGGGAGATGCGCATAAGTGGCATTTTTGGTACGTTTCATTGTGCAAAACCGCTCCACAGGCTTCCAATCAAACGCTAGCGAGCTACCGATTGTTGCAATGAATTCCCCGACCCCGAAAACCCCGCTGGAACCCATTCTCGACTCATTTTCTAGAATTCGGTTCTCGAAAAATTCACATTTCTGTTGAATTTCGTCTTTCTAGCGAATTCAAACCCAGTTTCCAGGAGAACAAAGAGGTTTCATGAGCTGCGGTTTGCGGCATTGAATTCGCCGTCCCAAAACACCCCCACCACCAAATTTTCAGCTCGTTTGGGCGACATTTTCTCCAGTGGTTTTTTGGCCCCTTCTGCCCACCCCCTAGTGGGCAATGGTGGAATCAACAAGGATGGAGAAAAGTGAGCGATTTGTCCGCAACAAAGACGATTTGGGACTAATTTTGGGTCGCTGATTTCGAATATGACCTTCATTTTCTTGGGAGATGCGCATAAGTGGCATTTTTGGTACGTTTCATTGTGCAAAACCGCTCCACAGGCTTCCAATCAAACGCTAGCGAGCTACAGATTGTTGTAA
This sequence comes from Planococcus citri, assembly GCF_950023065.1. Taxonomy (NCBI): domain Eukaryota; kingdom Metazoa; phylum Arthropoda; class Insecta; order Hemiptera; family Pseudococcidae; genus Planococcus; species Planococcus citri. The sequence continues at coordinate 13,724,000 of NC_088679.1, read as the reverse complement.
TGAATTCCCCGACCCCGAAAACCCCGCTGGAACCCATTCTCGACTCATTTTCTAGAATTCGGTTCTCGAAAAATTCACATTTCTGTTGAATTTTGTCTTTCTAGCGAATTCAAACCCAGTTTCCAGGAGAACAAAGAGGTTTCATGAGCTGCGGTTTGCGGCATTGAATTCGCCGTCCCAAAACACCCCCACCACCAAATTTTCAGCTCGTTTGGGCGACATTTTCTCCAGTGGTTTTTTGGCCCCTTCTGCCCACCCCCTAGTGGGCAATGGTGGAATCAACAAGGATGGAGAAAAGTGAGCGATTAGTCCGCAACAAAGACGATTTGGGACTAATTTTGTGTCGCTGATTTCGAATATGACCTTCATTTTCTTGGGAGATGCGCATAAGTGGCATTTTTGGTACTTTTCATTGTGCAAAACCGCTCCACAGGCTTCCAATCAAACGCTAGCGAGCTACCGATTGTTGCAATGAATTCCCCGACCCCGAAAACCCCCCTGGAGCCCATTCTCGACTCATTTTCTAGAATTCGGTTCTTGAAAAATTCACATTTTTGCCAAAAACTTTGAATTTCGTCTTTCTAGCGAATTCAACCGCAGTTTCCAGAAGAACAAAGAGGTTTCATGAGCTGCGGTTTCCGGCATTGAATTCGCCGTCCCAAAACACCCCCAGGCCCAAATTTTCAGCTCGTTTGAGCGACATTTCATCCAGTGGTTTTTTTGGCCCCTTCTGCCTACTCCCTAGTAGGCAATGGTGGAATCAACTGGGGTGGCGGATAAATGTGAGCGATTTGTCCGCAACAAAGACGATTTGGGACTAATTTTGGGTCGCTGATTTCGAATATGACCTTCATTTTCTTGGGAGATGCGCATAAGTGGCATTTTTGGTACTTTTCATTGTGCAAAACCGCTCCACAGGCTTCCAATCAAACGCTAGCGAGCTACCGATTGTTGCAATGAATTCCCCGACCCCGAAAGCCCCCCTGGAACCCATTCTCGACTCAATTTTTTGAATTCGGTTCTCGAAAAATTCACATTATAGTCAAAAACTTTGAATTTCGTCTTCCCAGCGAATTCAAACCCAGTTTCCAGGAGAACAAACAGGTTTCATGAGCTGCGGTTTGCGGCATTGAATTCGCCGTCCCAAAACACCCCCAGGCCCAAATTTTCAGCTCGTTTGAGCGACATTTTATCCAGTGGTTTTTTTGGCCCCTTCTGCCTACTCCCTAGTAGGCAATGGTGGAATCAACAGGGGTGGCGGATAAATGTGAGCGATTTGTCCGCAACAAAGACGATTTGGGACTAATTTTGGGTCGCTGATTTCGAATATGACCTTCATTTTCTTGGGAGATGCGCATAAGTGGCATTTTTGGTACTTTTCATTGTGCAAAACCGCTCCACAGGCTTCCAATCAAACGCTAGCGAGCTACCGATTGTTGCAATGAATTCCCCGACCCCGAAAACCCCGCCGGAACCCATTCTCGACTCATTTTCTAGAATTCGGTTCTCGAAAAATTCACATTTCTGTTGAATTTCGTCTTTCTAGCGAATTCAAACCCAGTTTCCAGGAGAACAAAGAGGTTTCATGAGCTGCGGTTTGCGGCATTGAATTCGCCGTCCCAAAACACCCCCAGGCCCAAATTTTCATCTCGTTTGAGCGACATTTCATCCAGTGGTTTTTTTGGCCCCTTCTGCCTACTCCCTAGTAGGCAATGGTGGAATCAACTGGGGTGGCGGATAAATGTGAGCGATTTGTCCGCAACAAAGACGATTTGGGACTAATTTTGGGTCGCTTATTTCGAATATGACCTTCATTTTCTTGGGAGATGCGCATAAGTGGCATTTTTGGTACTTTTCATTGTGCAAAACCGCTCCACAGGCTTCCAATCAAACGCTAGCGAGCTACCGATTGTTGCAATGAATTCCCCGACCCCGAAAGCCCCCCTGGAACCCATTCTCGACTCAATTTTTTGAATTCGGTTCTCGAAAAATTCACATTATAGTCAAAAACTTTGAATTTCGTCTTCCCAGCGAATTCAAACCCAGTTTCCAGGAGAACAAACAGGTTTCATGAGCTGCGGTTTGCGGCATTGAATTCGCCGTCCCAAAAAACCCCCACCCCCTAATTTTCAGCTCGTTTGGGCGACATTTTCTCCAGTGGTTTTTTTGGCCCCTTCTGCCCACCCCCTAGTGGGCAATGGTGGAATCAACAAGGATGGAGAAAAGTGAGCGATTAGTCCGCAACAAAGACGATTTGGGACTAATTTTGGGTCGCTGATTTCGAATATGACCTTCATTTTCTTGGGAGATGCGCATAAGTGGCATTTTTGGTACTTTTCATTGTGCAAAACCGCTCCACAGGCTTCCAATCAAACGCTAGCGAGCTACCGATTGTTGCAATGAATTCCCCGACCCCGAAAACCCCCCTGGAACCCATTCTCGACTCATTTTCTAGAATTCGGTTCTCGAAAAATTCACATTTTTGCCAAAAACTTTGAATTTCGTCTTCCCAGCGAATTCAAACCCAGTTTCCAGGAGAACAAACAGGTTTCATGAGCTGCGGTTTGCGGCATTGAATTCGCCGTCCCAAAAAACCCCCACCCCCTAATTTTCAGCTCGTTTGGGCGACATTTTCTCCAGTGGTTTTTTGGCCCCTTCTGCCCACCCCCTAGTAGGCAATGGTGGAATCAACAGGGGTGGCGGATAAATGTGAGCGATTTGTCCGCAACAAAGACGATTTGGGACTAATTTTGGGTCGCTGATTTCGAATATGACCTTCATTTTCTTGGGAGATGCGCATAAGTGGCATTTTTGGTACTTTTCATTGTGCAAAACCGCTCCACAGGCTTCCAATCAAACGCTAGCGAGCTACCGATTGTTGCAATGAATTCCCCGACCCCGAAAGCCCCCCTGGAACCCATTCTCGACTCAATTTTTTGAATTCGTTTCTCGAAAAATTCACATTATAGTCAAAAACTTTGAATTTCGTCTTCCCAGCGAATTCAAACCCAGTTTCCAGGAGAACAAATAGGTTTCATGAGCTGCGGTTTGCGGCATTGAATTCGCCGTCCCAAAAAACCCCCACCCCCAAATTTTCAGCTCGTTTGGGCGACATTTTCTCCAGTGGTTTTTTGGCCCCTTCTGCCCACCCACTAGTGGGCAATGGTGGAATCAACAAGGATGGAGAAAAGTGAGCGATTAGTCCGCAACAAAGACGATTTGGGACTAATTTTGGGTCGCTGATTTCGAATATGACCTTCATTTTCTTGGGAGATGCGCATAAGTGGCATTTTTGGTACTTTTCATTGTGCAAAACCGCTCCACAGGCTTCCAATCAAACGCTAGCGAGCTACCGATTGTTGCAATGAATTCCCCGACCCCGAAAACCCCCTGGAGCCCATTCTCGACTCATTTTCTAGAATTCGGTTCTTGAAAAATTCACATTTTTGCCAAAAACTTTGAATTTCGTCTTTCTAGCGAATTCAACCGCAGTTTCCAGAAGAACAAAGAGGTTTCATGAGCTGCGGTTTCCGGCATTGAATTCGCCGTCCCATAAAACCCCCACCCCCAAATTTTCAGCTCGTTTGGGCGACATTTTCTCCAGTGGTTTTTTGGCCCCTTCTGCCCACCCCCTAGTGGGCAATGGTGGAATCAACAAGGATGGAGAAAAGTGAGCGATTAGTCCGCAACAAAGACGATTTGGGACTAATTTTGTGTCGCTGATTTCGAATATGACCTTCATTTTCTTGGGAGATGCGCATAAGTGGCATTTTTGGTACTTTTCATTGTGCAAAACCGCTCCACAGGCTTCCAATCAAACGCTAGCGAGCTACCGATTGTTGCAATGAATTCCCCGACCCCGAAAACCCCCTGGAGCCCATTCTCGACTCATTTTCTAGAATTCGGTTCTTGAAAAATTCACATTTTTGCCAAAAACTTTGAATTTCGTCTTTCTAGCGAATTCAACCGCAGTTTCCAGAAGAACAAAAAGGTTTCATGAGCTGCGGTTTCCGGCATTGAATTCGCCGTCCCAAAAAACCCCCACCCCCAAATTTTCAGCTCGTTTGGGCGACATTTTCTCCAGTGGTTTTTTGGCCCCTTCTGCCCACCCCCTAGTGGGCAATGGTGGAATCAACAAGGATGGAGAAAAGTGAGCGATTAGTCCGCAACAAAGACGATTTGGGACTAATTTTGGGTCGCTGATTTCGAATATGACCTTCATTTTCTTGGGAGATGCGCATAAGTGGCATTTTTGGTACTTTTCATTGTGCAAAACCGCTCCACAGGCTTCCAATCAAACGCTAGCGAGCTACCGATTGTTGCAATGAATTCCCCGACCCCGAAAGCCCCCCTGGAACCCATTCTCGACTCAATTTTTTGAATTCGGTTCTCGAAAAATTCACATTATAGTCAAAAACTTTGAATTTCGTCTTCCCAGCGAATTCAAACCCAGTTTCCAGGAGAACAAACAGGTTTCATGAGCTGCGGTTTGCGGCATTGAATTCGCCGTCCCAAAAAACCCCCACCCCCTAATTTTCAGCTCGTTTGGGCGACATTTTCTCCAGTGGTTTTTTTGGCCCCTTCTGCCCACCCCCTAGTGGGCAATGGTGGAATCAACAAGGATGGAGAAAAGTGAGCGATTAGTCCGCAACAAAGACGATTTGGGACTAATTTTGGGTCGCTGATTTCGAATATGACCTTCATTTTCTTGGGAGATGCGCATAAGTGGCATTTTTGGTACTTTTCATTGTGCAAAACCGCTCCACAGGCTTCCAATCAAACGCTAGCGAGCTACCGATTGTTGCAATGAATTCCCCGACCCCGAAAACCCCCCTGGAACCCATTCTCGACTCATTTTCTAGAATTCGGTTCTCGAAAAATTCACATTTTTGCCAAAAACTTTGAATTTCGTCTTCCCAGCGAATTCAAACCCAGTTTCCAGGAGAACAAACAGGTTTCATGAGCTGCGGTTTGCGGCATTGAATTCGCCGTCCCAAAAAACCCCCACCCCCTAATTTTCAGCTCGTTTGGGCGACATTTTCTCCAGTGGTTTTTTGGCCCCTTCTGCCCACCCCCTAGTAGGCAATGGTGGAATCAACAGGGGTGGCGGATAAATGTGAGCGATTTGTCCGCAACAAAGACGATTTGGGACTAATTTTGGGTCGCTGATTTCGAATATGACCTTCATTTTCTTGGGAGATGCGCATAAGTGGCATTTTTGGTACTTTTCATTGTGCAAAACCGCTCCACAGGCTTCCAATCAAACGCTAGCGAGCTACCGATTGTTGCAATGAATTCCCCGACCCCGAAAGCCCCCCTGGAACCCATTCTCGACTCAATTTTTTGAATTCGGTTCTCGAAAAATTCACATTATAGTCAAAAACTTTGAATTTCGTCTTCCCAGCGAATTCAAACCCAGTTTCCAGGAGAACAAATAGGTTTCATGAGCTGCGGTTTGCGGCATTGAATTCGCCGTCCCAAAAAACCCCCACCCCCAAATTTTCAGCTCGTTTGGGCGACATTTTCTCCAGTGGTTTTTTGGCCCCTTCTGCCCACCCACTAGTGGGCAATGGTGGAATCAACAAGGATGGAGAAAAGTGAGCGATTAGTCCGCAACAAAGACGATTTGGGACTAATTTTGGGTCGCTGATTTCGAATATGACCTTCATTTTCTTGGGAGATGCGCATAAGTGGCATTTTTGGTACTTTTCATTGTGCAAAACCGCTCCACAGGCTTCCAATCAAACGCTAGCGAGCTACCGATTGTTGCAATGAATTCCCCGACCCCGAAAACCCCCTGGAGCCCATTCTCGACTCATTTTCTAGAATTCGGTTCTTGAAAAATTCACATTTTTGCCAAAAACTTTGAATTTCGTCTTTCTAGCGAATTCAACCGCAGTTTCCAGAAGAACAAAGAGGTTTCATGAGCTGCGGTTTCCGGCATTGAATTCGCCGTCCCATAAAACCCCCACCCCCAAATTTTCAGCTCGTTTGGGCGACATTTTCTCCAGTGGTTTTTTGGCCCCTTCTGCCCACCCCCTAGTGGGCAATGGTGGAATCAACAAGGATGGAGAAAAGTGAGCGATTAGTCCGCAACAAAGACGATTTGGGACTAATTTTGTGTCGCTGATTTCGAATATGACCTTCATTTTCTTGGGAGATGCGCATAAGTGGCATTTTTGGTACTTTTCATTGTGCAAAACCGCTCCACAGGCTTCCAATCAAACGCTAGCGAGCTACCGATTGTTGCAATGAATTCCCCGACCCCGAAAACCCCCTGGAGCCCATTCTCGACTCATTTTCTAGAATTCGGTTCTTGAAAAATTCACATTTTTGCCAAAAACTTTGAATTTCGTCTTTCTAGCGAATTCAACCGCAGTTTCCAGAAGAACAAAAAGGTTTCATGAGCTGCGGTTTCCGGCATTGAATTCGCCGTCCCAAAAAACCCCCACCCCCAAATTTTCAGCTCGTTTGGGCGACATTTTTCTCCAGTGGTTTTTTGGCCCCTTCTGCCCACCCCCTAGTGGGCAATGGTGGAATCAACAAGGATGGAGAAAAGTGAGCGATTAGTCCGCAACAAAGACGATTTGGGACTAATTTTGGGTCGCTGATTTCGAATATGACCTTCATTTTCTTGGGAGATGCGCATAAGTGGCATTTTTGGTACTTTTCATTGTGCAAAACCGCTCCACAGGCTTCCAATCAAACGCTAGCGAGCTACCGATTGTTGCAATGAATTCCCCGACCCCGAAAGCCCCCCTGGAACCCATTCTCGACTCAATTTTTTGAATTCGGTTCTCGAAAAATTCACATTATAGTCAAAAACTTTGAATTTCGTCTTCCCAGCGAATTCAAACCCAGTTTCCAGGAGAACAAACAGGTTTCATGAGCTGCGGTTTGCGGCATTGAATTCGCCGTCCCAAAAAACCCCCACCCCCTAATTTTCAGCTCGTTTGGGCGACATTTTCTCCAGTGGTTTTTTGGCCCCTTCTGCCCACCCCCTAGTGGGCAATGGTGGAATCAACAAGGATGGAGAAAAGTGAGCGATTAGTCCGCAACAAAGACGATTTGGGACTAATTTTGGGTCGCTGATTTCGAATATGACCTTCATTTTCTTGGGAGATGCGCATAAGTGGCATTTTTGGTACTTTTCATTGTGCAAAACCGCTCCACAGGCTTCCAATCAAACGCTAGCGAGCTACCGATTGTTGCAATGAATTCCCCGACCCCGAAAACCCCCCTGGAACCCATTCTCGACTCATTTTCTAGAATTCGGTTCTCGAAAAATTCACATTTTTGCCAAAAACTTTGAATTTCCTCTTTCTGGCGAATTCAAACCCAGTTTCCAGGAGAACAAAGAGGTTTCATGAGCTGCGGTTTGCGGCATTGAATTCGCCGTCCCAAAACACCCCCAGGCCCAAATTTTCAGCTCGTTTGAGCGACATTTTATCCAGTGGTTTTTTTGGCCCCTTCTGCCTACTCCCTAGTAGGCAATGGTGGAATCAACAGGGGTGGTGGATAAATGTGAGCGATTTGTCCGCAACAAAGACGATTTGGGACTAATTTTGGGTCGCTGATTTCGAATATGACCTTCATTTTCTTGGGAGATGCGCATAAGTGGCATTTTTGGTACGTTTCATTGTGCAAAACCGCTCCACAGGCTTCCAATCAAACGCTAGCGAGCCACCGATTGTTGCAATGAATTCCCCGACCCCGAAAACCCCGCTGGAACCCATTCTCGACTCATTTTCTAGAATTCGGTTCTCGAAAAATTCACATTTCTGTTGAATTTCGTCTTTCTAGCGAATTCAAACCCAGTTTCCAGGAGAACAAAGAGGTTTCATGAGCTGCGGTTTGCGGCATTGAATTCGCCGTCCCAAAACACCCCCACCACCAAATTTTCAGCTCGTTTGGGTGACATTTTCTCCGGTGGTTTTTTGGCCCCTTCTGCCCACCCCCTAGTGGGCAATGGTGGAATCAACAAGGATGGAGAAAAGTGAGCGATTTGTCCGCAACAAAGACGATTTGGGACTAATTTTGGGTCGCTGATTTCGAATATGACCTTCATTTTCTTGGGAGATGCGCATAAGTGGCATTTTTGGTACGTTTCATTGTGCAAAACCGCTCCACAGGCTTCCAATCAAACGCTAGCGAGCTACCGATTGTTGCAATGAATTCCCCGACCCCGAAAGCCCCCCTGGAACCCATTCTCGACTCAATTTTTTGAATTCGGTTCTCGAAAAATTCACATTTCTGTTGAATTTCGTCTTTCTAGCGAATTCAAACCCAGTTTCCAGGAGAACAAAGAGGTTTCATGAGCTGCGGTTTGCGGCATTGAATTCGCCGTCCCAAAACACCCCCAGGCCCAAATTTTCAGCTCGTTTGAGCGACATTTCATCCAGTGGTTTTTTTGGACCCTTCTGCCTACTCCCTAGTGGGCAATGGTGGAATCAACAAGGATGGAGAAAAGTGAGCGATTTGTCCGCAACAAAGACGATTTGGGACTAATTTTGGGTCGCTGATTTCGAATATGACCTTCATTTTCTTGGGAGATGCGCATAAGTGGCATTTTTGGTACTTTTCATTGTGCAAAACCGCTCCACAGGCTTCCAATCAAACGCTAGCGAGCTACCGATTGTTGCAATGAATTCCCCGACCCCGAAAACCCCCCTGGAGCCCATTCTCGACTCATTTTCTAGAATTCGGTTCTTGAAAAATTCACATTTTTGCCAAAAACTTTGAATTTCGTCTTTCTAGCGAATTCAACCGCAGTTTCCAGAAGAACAAAGAGGTTTCATGAGCTGCGGTTTCCGGCATTGAATTCGCCGTCCCAAAACACCCCCAGGCCCAAATTTTCAGCTCGTTTGAGCGACATTTTATCCAGTGGTTTTTTTGGCCCCTTCTGCCTACTCCCTAGTAGGCAATGGTGGAATCAACAGGGGTGGTGGATAAATGTGAGCGATTTGTCCGCAACAAAGACGATTTGGGACTAATTTTGGGTCGCTGATTTCGAATATGACCTTCATTTTCTTGGGAGATGCGCATAAGTGGCATTTTTGGTACGTTTCATTGTGCAAAACCGCTCCACAGGCTTCCAATCAAACGCTAGCGAGCTACCGATTGTTGCAATGAATTCCCCGACCCCGAAAACCCCGCTGGAACCCATTCTCGACTCATTTTCTAGAATTCGGTTCTCGAAAAATTCACATTTCTGTTGAATTTCGTCTTTCTAGCGAATTCAAACCCAGTTTCCAGGAGAACAAAGAGGTTTCATGAGCTGCGGTTTGCGGCATTGAATTCGCCGTCCCAAAACACCCCCACCACCAAATTTTCAGCTCGTTTGAGCGACATTTCATCCAGTGGTTTTTTTGGACCCTTCTGCCTACTCCCTAGTGGGCAATGGTGGAATCAACAAGGATGGAGAAAAGTGAGCGATTTGTCCGCAACAAAGACGATTTGGGACTAATTTTGGGTCGCTGATTTCGAATATGACCTTCATTTTCTTGGGAGATGCGCATAAGTGGCATTTTTGGTACTTTTCATTGTGCAAAACCGCTCCACAGGCTTCCAATCAAACGCTAGCGAGCTACCGATTGTTGCAATGAATTCCCCGACCCCGAAAACCCCCCTGGAGCCCATTCTCGACTCATTTTCTAGAATTCGGTTCTTGAAAAATTCACATTTTTGCCAAAAACTTTGAATTTCGTCTTTCTAGCGAATTCAACCGCAGTTTCCAGAAGAACAAAGAGGTTTCATGAGCTGCGGTTTCCGGCATTGAATTCGCCGTCCCAAAACACCCCCAGGCCCAAATTTTCAGCTCGTTTGAGCGACATTTTATCCAGTGGTTTTTTTGGCCCCTTCTGCCTACTCCCTAGTAGGCAATGGTGGAATCAACAGGGGTGGTGGATAAATGTGAGCGATTTGTCCGCAACAAAGACGATTTGGGACTAATTTTGGGTCGCTGATTTCGAATATGACCTTCATTTTCTTGGGAGATGCGCATAAGTGGCATTTTTGGTACGTTTCATTGTGCAAAACCGCTCCACAGGCTTCCAATCAAACGCTAGCGAGCTACCGATTGTTGCAATGAATTCCCCGACCCCGAAAACCCCGCTGGAACCCATTCTCGACTCATTTTCTAGAATTCGGTTCTCGAAAAATTCACATTTCTGTTGAATTTCGTCTTTCTAGCGAATTCAAACCCAGTTTCCAGGAGAACAAAGAGGTTTCATGAGCTGCGGTTTGCGGCATTGAATTCGCCGTCCCAAAACACCCCCACCACCAAATTTTCAGCTCGTTTGGGCGACATTTTCTCCAGTGGTTTTTTGGCCCCTTCTGCCCACCCCCTAGTGGGCAATGGTGGAATCAACAAGGATGGAGAAAAGTGAGCGATTTGTCCGCAACAAAGACGATTTGGGACTAATTTTGGGTCGCTGATTTCGAATATGACCTTCATTTTCTTGGGAGATGCGCATAAGTGGCATTTTTGGTACGTTTCATTGTGCAAAACCGCTCCACAGGCTTCCAATCAAACGCTAGCGAGCTACAGATTGTTGCAATGAATTCCCCGACCCCGAAAACCCCGCTGGAACCCATTCTCGACTCATTTTCTAGAATTCGGTTCTCGAAAAATTCACATTTCTGTTGAATTTTGTCTTTCTATCGAATTCAAACCCAGTTTCCAGGAGAACAAAGAGGTTTCATGAGCTGCGGTTTGCGGCATTGAATTCGCCGTCCCAAAACACCCCCACCACCAAATTTTCAGCTCGTTTGGGCGACATTTTCTCCAGTGGTTTTTTGGCCCCTTCTGCCCACCCCCTAGTGGGCAATGGTGGAATCAACAAGGATGGAGAAAAGTGAGCGATTAGTCCGCAACAAAGACGATTTGGGACTAATTTTGTGTCGCTGATTTCGAATATGACCTTCATTTTCTTGGGAGATGCGCATAAGTGGCATTTTTGGTACTTTTCATTGTGCAAAACCGCTCCACAGGCTTCCAATCAAACGCTAGCGAGCTACCGATTGTTGCAATGAATTCCCCGACCCCGAAAACCCCCCTGGAGCCCATTCTCGACTCATTTTCTAGAATTCGGTTCTTGAAAAATTCACATTTTTGCCAAAAACTTTGAATTTCGTCTTTCTAGCGAATTCAACCGCAGTTTCCAGAAGAACAAAGAGGTTTCATGAGCTGCGGTTTCCGGCATTGAATTCGCCGTCCCAAAACACCCCCAGGCCCAAATTTTCAGCTCGTTTGAGCGACATTTCATCCAGTGGTTTTTTTGGCCCCTTCTGCTTACTCCCTAGTAGGCAATGGTGGAATCAACTGGGGTGGCGGATAAATGTGAGCGATTTGTCCGCAACAAAGACGATTTGGGACTAATTTTGGGTCGCTGATTTCGAATATGACCTTCATTTTCTTGGGAGATGCGCATAAGTGGCATTTTTGGTACTTTTCATTGTGCAAAACCGCTCCACAGGCTTCCAATCAAACGCTAGCGAGCTACCGATTGTTGCAATGAATTCCCCGACCCCGAAAGCCCCCCTGGAACCCATTCTCGACTCAATTTTTTGAATTCGGTTCTCGAAAAATTCACATTATAGTCAAAAACTTTGAATTTCGTCTTCCCAGCGAATTCAAACCCAGTTTCCAGGAGAACAAACAGGTTTCATGAGCTGCGGTTTGCGGCATTGAATTCGCCGTCCCAAAACACCCCCAGGCCCAAATTTTCAGCTCGTTTGAGCGACATTTTATCCAGTGGTTTTTTTGGCCCCTTCTGCCTACTCCCTAGTAGGCAATGGTGGAATCAACAGGGGTGGCGGATAAATGTGAGCGATTTGTCCGCAACAAAGACGATTTGGGACTAATTTTGGGTCGCTGATTTCGAATATGACCTTCATTTTCTTGGGAGATGCGCATAAGTGGCATTTTTGGTACTTTTCATTGTGCAAAACCGCCCCACAGGCTTCCAATCAAACTCTAGAAGGCTACCGATTGTTGCAATGAATTCCTCGACCCCGAAAACCCCTCGGGAACCCATTCTCGACTCATTTTCTAGAATTCGGTTCTCGAAAAATTCACATTTCTGCGAAAAACTTTGAATTTCGTCTTTCTAGCGAATTCAAACCCAGTTTCCAGGAGAACAAAGAGGTTTCATGAGCTGCGGTTTGCGGCATTGAATTCGCCGTCCCAAAACACCCCCAGGCCCAAATTTTCAGCTCGTTTGAGCGACATTTTATCCAGTGGTTTTTTTGGCCCCTTCTGCCTACTCCCTAGTAGGCAATGGTGGAATCAACAGGGGTGGTGGATAAATGTGAGCGATTTGTCCGCAACAAAGACGATTTGGGACTAATTTTGGGTCGCTGATTTCGAATATGACCTTCATTTTCTTGGGAGATGCGCATAAGTGGCATTTTTGGTACGTTTCATTGTGCAAAACCGCTCCACAGGCTTCCAATCAAACGCTAGCGAGCTACCGATTGTTGCAATGAATTCCCCGACCCCGAAAGCCCCCCTGGAACCCATTCTCGACTCAATTTTTTGAATTCGGTTCTCGAAAAATTCACATTATAGTCAAAAACTTTGAATTTCGTCTTCCCAGCGAATTCAAACCCAGTTTCCAGGAGAACAAATAGGTTTCATGAGCTGCGGTTTGCGGCATTGAATTCGCCGTCCCAAAACACCCCCAGGCCCAAATTTTCAGCTCGTTTGGGCGAAATTTTCTCCAGTGGTTTTTTGGCCCCTTCTGCCCACCCCCTAGTGGGCAATGGTGGAATCAACAAGGATGGAGAAAAGTGAGCGATTAGTCCGCAACAAAGACGATTTGGGACTAATTTTGTGTCGCTGATTTCGAATATGACCTTCATTTTCTTGGGAGATGCGCATAAGTGGCATTTTTGGTACTTTTCATTGTGCAAAACCGCTCCACAGGCTTCCAATCAAACGCCAGCGAGCTACCGATTGTTGCAATGAATTCCCCGACCCCGAAAACCCCCTGGAGCCCATTCTCGACTCATTTTCTAGAATTCGGTTCTTGAAAAATTCACATTTTTGCCAAAAACTTTGAATTTCGTCTTTCTAGCGAATTCAACCGCAGTTTCCAGAAGAACAAAGAGGTTTCATGAGCTGCGGTTTGCGGCATTGAATTCGCCGTCCCAAAACACCCCCACCCCCTAATTTTCAGCTCGTTTGGGCGACATTTTCTCCAGTGGTTTTTTGGCCCCTTCTGCCCACCCCCTAGTGGGCAATGGTGGAATCAACAAGGATGGAGAAAAGTGAGCGATTAGTCCGCAACAAAGACGATTTGGGACTAATTTTGGGTCGCTGATTTCGAATATGACCTTCATTTTCTTGGGAGATGCGCATAAGTGGCATTTTTGGTACTTTTCATTGTGCAAAACCGCTCCACAGGCTTCCAATCAAACGCTAGCGAGCTACCGATTGTTGCAATGAATTCCCCGACCCCGAAAACCCCCCTGGAACCCATTCTCGACTCATTTTCTAGAATTCGGTTCTCGAAAAATTCACATTTTTGCCAAAAACTTTGAATTTCCTCTTTCTGGCGAATTCAAACCCAGTTTCCAGGAGAACAAAGAGGTTTCATGAGCTGCGGTTTGCGGCATTGAATTCGCCGTCCCAAAACACCCCCAGGCCCAAATTTTCAGCTCGTTTGAGCGACATTTTATCCAGTGGTTTTTTTGGCCCCTTCTGCCTACTCCCTAGTAGGCAATGGTGGAATCAACAGGGGTGGTGGATAAATGTGAGCGATTTGTCCGCAACAAAGACGATTTGGGACTAATTTTGGGTCGCTGATTTCGAATATGACCTTCATTTTCTTGGGAGATGCGCATAAGTGGCATTTTTGGTACGTTTCATTGTGCAAAACCGCTCCACAGGCTTCCAATCAAACGCTAGCGAGCCACCGATTGTTGCAATGAATTCCCCGACCCCGAAAACCCCGCTGGAACCCATTCTCGACTCATTTTCTAGAATTCGGTTCTCGAAAAATTCACATTTCTGTTGAATTTCGTCTTTCTAGCGAATTCAAACCCAGTTTCCAGGAGAACAAAGAGGTTTCATGAGCTGCGGTTTGCGGCATTGAATTCGCCGTCCCAAAACACCCCCACCACCAAATTTTCAGCTCGTTTGGGCGACATTTTCTCCGGTGGTTTTTTGGCCCCTTCTGCCCACCCCCTAGTGGGCAATGGTGGAATCAACAAGGATGGAGAAAAGTGAGCGATTTGTCCGCAACAAAGACGATTTGGGACTAATTTTGGGTCGCTGATTTCGAATATGACCTTCATTTTCTTGGGAGATGCGCATAAGTGGCATTTTTGGTACGTTTCATTGTGCAAAACCGCTCCACAGGCTTCCAATCAAACGCTAGCGAGCTACCGATTGTTGCAATGAATTCCCCAACCCCGAAAGCCCCCCTGGAACCCATTCTCGACTCAATTTTTTGAATTCGGTTCTCGAAAAATTCACATTTCTGTTGAATTTCGTCTTTCTAGCGAATTCAAACCCAGTTTCCAGGAGAACAAAGAGGTTTCATGAGCTGCGGTTTGCGGCATTGAATTCGCCGTCCCAAAACACCCCCAGGCCCAAATTTTCAGCTCGTTTGAGCGACATTTCATCCAGTGGTTTTTTTGGACCCTTCTGCCTACTCCCTAGTGGGCAATGGTGGAATCAACAAGGATGGAGAAAAGTGAGCGATTTGTCCGCAACAAAGACGATTTGGGACTAATTTTGGGTCGCTGATTTCGAATATGACCTTCATTTTCTTGGGAGATGCGCATAAGTGGCATTTTTGGTACTTTTCATTGTGCAAAACCGCTCCACAGGCTTCCAATCAAACGCTAGCGAGCTACCGATTGTTGCAATGAATTCCCCGACCCCGAAAACCCCCTGGAGCCCATTCTCGACTCATTTTCTAGAATTCGGTTCTTGAAAAATTCACATTTTTGCCAAAAACTTTGAATTTCGTCTTTCTAGCGAATTCAACCGCAGTTTCCAGAAGAACAAAGAGGTTTCATGAGCTGCGGTTTCCGGCATTGAATTCGCCGTCCCATTACACCCGCAGGCCCAAATTTTCAGCTCGTTTGAGCGACATTTTATCCAGTGGTTTTTTTGGCCCCTTCTGCCTACTCCCTAGTAGGCAATGGTGGAATCAACAAGGATGGAGAAAAGTGAGCGATTTGTCCGCAACAAAGACGATTTGGGACTAATTTTGGGTCGCTGATTTCGAATATGACCTTCATTTTCTTGGGAGATGCGCATAAGTGGCATTTTTGGTACGTTTCATTGTGCAAAACCGCTCCACAGGCTTCCAATCAAACGCTAGCGAGCTACCGATTGTTGCAATGAATTCCCCGACCCCGAAAGCCCCCCTGGAACCCATTCTCGACTCAATTTTTTGAATTCGGTTCTCGAAAAATTCACATTTCTGTTGAATTTCGTCTTTCTAGCGAATTCAAACCCAGTTTCCAGGAGAACAAAGAGGTTTCATGAGCTGCGGTTTGCGGCATTGAATTCGCCGTCCCAAAACACCCCCAGGCCCAAATTTTCAGCTCGTTTGAGCGACATTTTATCCAGTGGTTTTTTTGGCCCCTTCTGCCTACTCCCTAGTAGGCAATGGTGGAATCAACAGGGGTGGTGGATAAATGTGAGCGATTTGTCCGCAACAAAGACGATTTGGGACTAATTTTGGGTCGCTGATTTCGAATATGACCTTCATTTTCTTGGGAGATGCGCATAAGTGGCATTTTTGGTACGTTTCATTGTGCAAAACCGCTCCACAGGCTTCCAATCAAACGCTAGCGAGCTACCGATTGTTGCAATGAATTCCCCGACCCCGAAAGCCCCCCTGGAACCCATTCTCGACTCAATTTTTTGAATTCGGTTCTCGAAAAATTCACATTATAGTCAAAAACTTTGAATTTCGTCTTCCCAGCGAATTCAAACCCAGTTTCCAGGAGAACAAACAGGTTTCATGAGCTGCGGTTTGCAGCATTGAATTCGCCGTCCCAAAACACCCCCAGGCCCAAATTTTCAGCTCGTTTGAGCGACATTTCATCCAGTGGTTTTTTTGGCCCCTTCTGCCTACTCCCTAGTAGGCAATGGTGGAATCAACAGGGGTGGTGGATAAATGTGAGCGATTTGTCCGCAACAAAGACGATTTGGGACTAATTTTGGGTCGCTGATTTCGAATATGACCTTCATTTTCTTGGGAGATGCGCATAAGTGGCATTTTTGGTACGTTTCATTGTGCAAAACCGCTCCACAGGCTTCCAATCAAACGCTAGCGAGCCACCGATTGTTGCAATGAATTCCCCGACCCCGAAAACCCCGCTGGAACCCATTCTCGACTCATTTTCTAGAATTCGGTTCTCGAAAAATTCACATTTCTGTTGAATTTCGTCTTTCTAGCGAATTCAAACCCAGTTTCCAGGAGAACAAACAGGTTTCATGAGCTGCGGTTTGCGGCATTGAATTCGCCGTCCCAAAACACCCCCAGGCCCAAATTTTCAGCTCGTTTGAGCGACATTTTATCCAGTGGTTTTTTTGGCCCCTTCTGCCTACTCCCTAGTAGGCAATGGTGGAATCAACAGGGGTGGCGGATAAATGTGAGCGATTTGTCCGCAACAAAGACGATTTGGGACTAATTTTGGGTCGCTGATTTCGAATATGACCTTCATTTTCTTGGGAGATGCGCATAAGTGGCATTTTTGGTACTTTTCATTGTGCAAAACCGCCCCACAGGCTTCCAATCAAACTCTAGAAGGCTACCGATTGTTGCAATGAATTCCTCGACCCCGAACACCCCTCGGGAACCCATTCTCGACTCATTTTCTAGAATTCGGTTCTCGAAAAATTCACATTTCTGTGAAAAACTTTGAATTTCGTCTTTCTAGCGAATTCAAACCCAGTTTCCAGGAGAACAAAGAGGTTTCATGAGCTGCGGTTTGCGGCATTGAATTCGCCGTCCCAAAACACCCCCAGGCCCAAATTTTCAGCTCGTTTGAGCGACATTTTATCCAGTGGTTTTTTTGGCCCCTTCTGCCTACTCCCTAGTAGGCAATGGTGGAATCAACAGGGGTGGTGGATAAATGTGAGCGATTTGTCCGCAACAAAGACGATTTGGGACTAATTTTGGGTCGCTGATTTCGAATATGACCTTCATTTTCTTGGGAGATGCGCATAAGTGGCATTTTTGGTACGTTTCATTGTGCAAAACCGCTCCACAGGCTTCCAATCAAACGCTAGCGAGCTACCGATTGTTGCAATGAATTCCCCGACCCCGAAAGCCCCCCTGGAACCCATTCTCGACTCAATTTTTTGAATTCGGTTCTCGAAAAATTCACATTTCTGTTGAATTTCGTCTTTCTAGCGAATTCAAACCCAGTTTCCAGGAGAACAAAGAGGTTTCATGAGCTGCGGTTTGCGGCATTGAATTCGCCGTCCCAAAACACCCCCAGGCCCAAATTTTCAGCTCGTTTGAGCGACATTTTATCCAGTGGTTTTTTTGGCCCCTTCTGCCTACTCCCTAGTAGGCAATGGTGGAATCAACAGGGGTGGTGGATAAATGTGAGCGATTTGTCCGCAACAAAGACGATTTGGGACTAATTTTGGGTCGCTGATTTCGAATATGACCTTCATTTTCTTGGGAGATGCGCATAAGTGGCATTTTTGGTACGTTTCATTGTGCAAAACCGCTCCACAGGCTTCCAATCAAACGCTAGCGAGCTACCGATTGTTGCAATGAATTCCCCGACCCCGAAAGCCCCCCTGGAACCCATTCTCGACTCAATTTTTTGAATTCGGTTCTCGAAAAATTCACATTATAGTCAAAAACTTTGAATTTCGTCTTCCCAGCGAATTCAAACCCAGTTTCCAGGAGAACAAACAGGTTTCATGAGCTGCGGTTTGCAGCATTGAATTCGCCGTCCCAAAACACCCCCAGGCCCAAATTTTCAGCTCGTTTGAGCGACATTTCATCCAGTGGTTTTTTTGGCCCCTTCTGCCTACTCCCTAGTAGGCAATGGTGGAATCAACAGGGGTGGTGGATAAATGTGAGCGATTTGTCCGCAACAAAGACGATTTGGGACTAATTTTGGGTCGCTGATTTCGAATATGACCTTCATTTTCTTGGGAGATGCGCATAAGTGGCATTTTTGGTACGTTTCATTGTGCAAAACCGCTCCACAGGCTTCCAATCAAACGCTAGCGAGCCACCGATTGTTGCAATGAATTCCCCGACCCCGAAAACCCCGCTGGAACCCATTCTCGACTCATTTTCTAGAATTCGGTTCTCGAAAAATTCACATTTCTGTTGAATTTCGTCTTTCTAGCGAATTCAAACCCAGTTTCCAGGAGAACAAACAGGTTTCATGAGCTGCGGTTTGCGGCATTGAATTCGCCGTCCCAAAACACCCCCAGGCCCAAATTTTCAGCTCGTTTGAGCGACATTTTATCCAGTGGTTTTTTTGGCCCCTTCTGCCTACTCCCTAGTAGGCAATGGTGGAATCAACAGGGGTGGCGGATAAATGTGAGCGATTTGTCCGCAACAAAGACGATTTGGGACTAATTTTGGGTCGCTGATTTCGAATATGACCTTCATTTTCTTGGGAGATGCGCATAAGTGGCATTTTTGGTACTTTTCATTGTGCAAAACCGCCCCACAGGCTTCCAATCAAACTCTAGAAGGCTACCGATTGTTGCAATGAATTCCTCGACCCCGAACACTCCTCGGGAACCCATTCTCGACTCATTTTCTAGAATTCGGTTCTCGAAAAATTCACATTTCTGCGAAAAACTTTGAATTTCGTCTTTCTAGCGAATTCAAACCCAGTTTCCAGGAGAACAAAGAGGTTTCATGAGCTGCGGTTTGCGGCATTGAATTCGCCGTCCCAAAACACCCCCAGGCCCAAATTTTCAGCTCGTTTGAGCGACATTTTATCCAGTGGTTTTTTTGGCCCCTTCTGCCTACTCCCTAGTAGGCAATGGTGGAATCAACAGGGGTGGTGGATAAATGTGAGCGATTTGTCCGCAACAAAGACGATTTGGGACTAATTTTGGGTCGCTGATTTCGAATATGACCTTCATTTTCTTGGGAGATGCGCATAAGTGGCATTTTTGGTACGTTTCATTGTGCAAAACCGCTCCACAGGCTTCCAATCAAACGCTAGCGAGCTACCGATTGTTGCAATGAATTCCCCGACCCCGAAAGCCCCCCTGGAACCCATTCTCGACTCAATTTTTTGAATTCGGTTCTCGAAAAATTCACATTATAGTCAAAAACTTTGAATTTCGTCTTCCCAGCGAATTCAAACCCAGTTTCCAGGAGAACAAATAGGTTTCATGAGCTGCGGTTTGCGGCATTGAATTCGCAGTCCCAAAAAACCCCCACCCCCAAATTTTCAGCTCGTTTCGGCGACATTTTCTCCAGTGGTTTTTTGGCCCCTTCTGCCCACCCACTAGTGGGCAATGGTGGAATCAACAAGGATGGAGAAAAGTGAGCGATTAGTCCGCAACAAAGACGATTTGGGACTAATTTTGTGTCGCTGATTTCGAATATGACCTTCATTTTCTTGGGAGATGCGCATAAGTGGCATTTTTGGTACTTTTCATTGTGCAAAACCGCTCCACAGGCTTCCAATCAAACGCTAGCGAGCTACCGATTGTTGCAATGAATTCCCCGACCCCGAAAACCCCCCTGGAACCCATTCTCGACTCATTTTCTAGAATTCGGTTCTCGAAAAATTCACATTTTTGCCAAAAACTTTGAATTTCCTCTTTCTGGCGAATTCAAACCCAGTTTCCAGGAGAACAAAGAGGTTTCATGAGCTGCGGTTTGCGGCATTGAATTCGCCGTCCCAAAACACCCCCAGGCCCAAATTTTCAGCTCGTTTGAGCGACATTTCATCCAGTGGTTTTTTTGGACCCTTCTGCCTACTCCCTAGTGGGCAATGGTGGAATCAACAAGGATGGAGGAAAGTGAGCGATTTGTCCGCAACAAAGACGATTTGGGACTAATTTTGGGTCGCTGATTTCGAATATGACCTTCATTTTCTTGGGAGATGCGCATAAGTGGCATTTTTGGTACTTTTCATTGTGCAAAACCGCTCCACAGGCTTCCAATCAAACGCTAGCGAGCTACCGATTGTTGCAATGAATTCCCCGACCCCGAAAACCCCCCTGGAGCCCATTCTCGACTCATTTTCTAGAATTCGGTTCTTGAAAAATTCACATTTTTGCCAAAAACTTTGAATTTCGTCTTTCTAGCGAATTCAACCGCAGTTTCCAGAAGAACAAAGAGGTTTCATGAGCTGCGGTTTCCGGCATTGAATTCGCCGTCCCATTACACCCGCAGGCCCAAATTTTCAGCTCGTTTGAGCGACATTTTATCCAGTGGTTTTTTTGGCCCCTTCTGCCTACTCCCTAGTAGGCAATGGTGGAATCAACAAGGATGGAGAAAAGTGAGCGATTTGTCCGCAACAAAGACGATTTGGGACTAATTTTGGGTCGCTGATTTCGAATATGACCTTCATTTTCTTGGGAGATGCGCATAAGTGGCATTTTTGGTACGTTTCATTGTGCAAAACCGCTCCACAGGCTTCCAATCAAACGCTAGCGAGCTACCGATTGTTGCAATGAATTCCCCGACCCCGAAAGCCCCCCTGGAACCCATTCTCGACTCAATTTTTTGAATTCGGTTCTCGAAAAATTCACATTTCTGTTGAATTTCGTCTTTCTAGCGAATTCAAACCCAGTTTCCAAGAGAACAAAGAGGTTTCATGAGCTGCGGTTTGCGGCATTGAATTCGCCGTCCCAAAACACCCCCAGGCCCAAATTTTCAGCTCGTTTGAGCGACATTTTATCCAGTGGTTTTTTTGGCCCCTTCTGCCTACTCCCTAGTAGGCAATGGTGGAATCAACAGGGGTGGTGGATAAATGTGAGCGATTTGTCCGCAACAAAGACGATTTGGGACTAATTTTGGGTCGCTGATTTCGAATATGACCTTCATTTTCTTGGGAGATGCGCATAAGTGGCATTTTTGGTACGTTTCATTGTGCAAAACCGCTCCACAGGCTTCCAATCAAACGCTAGCGAGCTACCGATTGTTGCAATGAATTCCCCGACCCCGAAAGCCCCCCTGGAACCCATTCTCGACTCAATTTTTTGAATTCGGTTCTCGAAAAATTCACATTATAGTCAAAAACTTTGAATTTCGTCTTCCCAGCGAATTCAAACCCAGTTTCCAGGAGAACAAATAGGTTTCATGAGCTGCGGTTTGCGGCATTGAATTCGCAGTCCCAAAAAACCCCCACCCCCAAATTTTCAGCTCGTTTCGGCGACATTTTCTCCAGTGGTTTTTTGGCCCCTTCTGCCCACCCACTAGTGGGCAATGGTGGAATCAACAAGGATGGAGAAAAGTGAGCGATTAGTCCGCAACAAAGACGATTTGGGACTAATTTTGTGTCGCTGATTTCGAATATGACCTTCATTTTCTTGGGAGATGCGCATAAGTGGCATTTTTGGTACTTTTCATTGTGCAAAACCGCTCCACAGGCTTCCAATCAAACGCTAGCGAGCTACCGATTGTTGCAATGAATTCCCCGACCCCGAAAACCCCCCTGGAACCCATTCTCGACTCATTTTCTAGAATTCGGTTCTCGAAAAATTCACATTTTTGCCAAAAACTTTGAATTTCCTCTTTCTGGCGAATTCAAACCCAGTTTCCAGGAGAACAAAGAGGTTTCATGAGCTGCGGTTTGCGGCATTGAATTCGCCGTCCCAAAACACCCCCAGGCCCAAATTTTCAGCTCGTTTGAGCGACATTTCATCCAGTGGTTTTTTTGGACCCTTCTGCCTACTCCCTAGTGGGCAATGGTGGAATCAACAAGGATGGAGGAAAGTGAGCGATTTGTCCGCAACAAAGACGATTTGGGACTAATTTTGGGTCGCTGATTTCGAATATGACCTTCATTTTCTTGGGAGATGCGCATAAGTGGCATTTTTGGTACTTTTCATTGTGCAAAACCGCTCCACAGGCTTCCAATCAAACGCTAGCGAGCTACCGATTGTTGCAATGAATTCCCCGACCCCGAAAACCCCCCTGGAGCCCATTCTCGACTCATTTTCTAGAATTCGGTTCTTGAAAAATTCACATTTTTGCCAAAAACTTTGAATTTCGTCTTTCTAGCGAATTCAACCGCAGTTTCCAGAAGAACAAAGAGGTTTCATGAGCTGCGGTTTCCGGCATTGAATTCGCCGTCCCATTACACCCGCAGGCCCAAATTTTCAGCTCGTTTGAGCGACATTTTATCCAGTGGTTTTTTTGGCCCCTTCTGCCTACTCCCTAGTAGGCAATGGTGGAATCAACAAGGATGGAGAAAAGTGAGCGATTTGTCCGCAACAAAGACGATTTGGGACTAATTTTGGGTCGCTGATTTCGAATATGACCTTCATTTTCTTGGGAGATGCGCATAAGTGGCATTTTTGGTACGTTTCATTGTGCAAAACCGCTCCACAGGCTTCCAATCAAACGCTAGCGAGCTACCGATTGTTGCAATGAATTCCCCGACCCCGAAAGCCCCCCTGGAACCCATTCTCGACTCAATTTTTTGAATTCGGTTCTCGAAAAATTCACATTTCTGTTGAATTTCGTCTTTCTAGCGAATTCAAACCCAGTTTCCAAGAGAACAAAGAGGTTTCATGAGCTGCGGTTTGCGGCATTGAATTCGCCGTCCCAAAACACCCCCAGGCCCAAATTTTCAGCTCGTTTGAGCGACATTTTATCCAGTGGTTTTTTTGGCCCCTTCTGCCTACTCCCTAGTAGGCAATGGTGGAATCAACAGGGGTGGTGGATAAATGTGAGCGATTTGTCCGCAACAAAGACGATTTGGGACTAATTTTGGGTCGCTGATTTCGAATATGACCTTCATTTTCTTGGGAGATGCGCATAAGTGGCATTTTTGGTACGTTTCATTGTGCAAAACCGCTCCACAGGCTTCCAATCAAACGCTAGCGAGCCACCGATTGTTGCAATGAATTCCCCGACCCCGAAAACCCCGCTGGAACCCATTCTCGACTCATTTTCTAGAATTCGGTTCTCGAAAAATTCACATTTCTGTTGAATTTCGTCTTTCTAGCGAATTCAAACCCAGTTTCCAGGAGAACAAACAGGTTTCATGAGCTGCGGTTTGCGGCATTGAATTCGCCGTCCCAAAACACCCCCAGGCCCAAATTTTCAGCTCGTTTGAGCGACATTTTATCCAGTGGTTTTTTTGGCCCCTTCTGCCTACTCCCTAGTAGGCAATGGTGGAATCAACAGGGGTGGCGGATAAATGTGAGCGATTTGTCCGCAACAAAGACGATTTGGGACTAATTTTGGGTCGCTGATTTCGAATATGACCTTCATTTTCTTGGGAGATGCGCATAAGTGGCATTTTTGGTACTTTTCATTGTGCAAAACCGCCCCACAGGCTTCCAATCAAACTCTAGAAGGCTACCGATTGTTGCAATGAATTCCTCGACCCCGAACACCCCTCGGGAACCCATTCTCGACTCATTTTCTAGAATTCGGTTCTCGAAAAATTCACATTTCTGCGAAAAACTTTGAATTTCGTCTTTCTAGCGAATTCAAACCCAGTTTCCAGGAGAACAAAGAGGTTTCATGAGCTGCGGTTTGCGGCATTGAATTCGCCGTCCCAAAACACCCCCAGGCCCAAATTTTCAGCTCGTTTGAGCGACATTTTATCCAGTGGTTTTTTTGGCCCCTTCTGCCTACTCCCTAGTAGGCAATGGTGGAATCAACAGGGGTGGTGGATAAATGTGAGCGATTTGTCCGCAACAAAGACGATTTGGGACTAATTTTGGGTCGCTGATTTCGAATATGACCTTCATTTTCTTGGGAGATGCGCATAAGTGGCATTTTTGGTACGTTTCATTGTGCAA
Source organism: Planococcus citri (assembly GCF_950023065.1). Classification (NCBI taxonomy): domain Eukaryota; kingdom Metazoa; phylum Arthropoda; class Insecta; order Hemiptera; family Pseudococcidae; genus Planococcus; species Planococcus citri. The sequence continues at coordinate 13,700,047 of NC_088679.1, read as the reverse complement.
AACCGCTCCACAGGCTTCCAATCAAACGCTAGCGAGCCACCGATTGTTGCAATGAATTCCCCGACCCCGAAAACCCCGCTGGAACCCATTCTCGACTCATTTTCTAGAATTCGGTTCTCGAAAAATTCACATTTCTGTTGAATTTCGTCTTTCTAGCGAATTCAAACCCAGTTTCCAGGAGAACAAAGAGGTTTCATGAGCTGCGGTTTGCGGCATTGAATTCGCCGTCCCAAAACACCCCCACCACCAAATTTTCAGCTCGTTTGGGCGACATTTTCTCCGGTGGTTTTTTGGCCCCTTCTGCCCACCCCCTAGTGGGCAATGGTGGAATCAACAAGGATGGAGAAAAGTGAGCGATTTGTCCGCAACGAAGACGATTTGGGACTAATTTTGGGTCGCTGATTTCGAATATGACCTTCATTTTCTTGGGAGATGCGCATAAGTGGCATTTTTGGTACGTTTCATTGTGCAAAACCGCTCCACAGGCTTCCAATCAAACGCTAGCGAGCTACCGATTGTTGCAATGAATTCCCCGACCCCGAAAGCCCCCCTGGAACCCATTCTCGACTCAATTTTTTGAATTCGGTTCTCGAAAAATTCACATTTCTGTTGAATTTCGTCTTTCTAGCGAATTCAAACCCAGTTTCCAGGAGAACAAAGAGGTTTCATGAGCTGCGGTTTGCGGCATTGAATTCGCCGTCCCAAAACACCCCCAGGCCCAAATTTTCAGCTCGTTTGAGCGACATTTTCTCCAGTGGTTTTTTGGCCCCTTCTGCCCACCCCCTAGTGGGCAATGGTGGAATCAACAAGGATGGAGAAAAGTGAGCGATTTGTCCGCAACAAAGACGATTTGGGACTAATTTTGGGTCGCTGATTTCGAATATGACCTTCATTTTCTTGGGAGATGCGCATAAGTGGCATTTTTGGTACTTTTCATTGTGCAAAACCGCTCCACAGGCTTCCAATCAAACGCTAGCGAGCTACCGATTGTTGCAATGAATTCCCCGACCCCGAAAACCCCCCTGGAGCCCATTCTCGACTCATTTTCTAGAATTCGGTTCTTGAAAAATTCACATTTTTGCCAAAAACTTTGAATTTCGTCTTTCTAGCGAATTCAACCGCAGTTTCCAGAAGAACAAAGAGGTTTCATGAGCTGCGGTTTCCGGCATTGAATTCGCCGTCCCATTACACCCCCAGGCCCAAATTTTCAGCTCGTTTGAGCGACATTTTATCCAGTGGTTTTTTTGGCCCCTTCTGCCTACTCCCTAGTAGGCAATGGTGGAATCAACAGGGGTGGTGGATAAATGTGAGCGATTTGTCCGCAACAAAGACGATTTGGGACTAATTTTGGGTCGCTGATTTCGAATATGACCTTCATTTTCTTGGGAGATGCGCATAAGTGGCATTTTTGGTACGTTTCATTGTGCAAAACCGCTCCACAGGCTTCCAATCAAACGCTAGCGAGCTACCGATTGTTGCAATGAATTCCCCGACCCCGAAAACCCCGCTGGAACCCATTCTCGACTCATTTTCTAGAATTCGGTTCTCGAAAAATTCACATTTCTGTTGAATTTTGTCTTTCTAGCGAATTCAAACCCAGTTTCCAGGAGAACAAAGAGGTTTCATGAGCTGCGGTTTGCGGCATTGAATTCGCCGTCCCAAAAAACCCCCACCCCCTAATTTTCAGCTCGTTTGGGCGACATTTTCTCCAGTGGTTTTTTGGCCCCTTCTGCCCACCCCCTAGTGGGCAATGGTGGAATCAACAAGGATGGAGAAAAGTGAGCGATTAGTCCGCAACAAAGACGATTTGGGACTAATTTTGGGTAGCTGATTTCGAATATGACCTTCATTTTCTTGGGAGATGCGCATAAGTGGCATTTTTGGTACTTTTCATTGTGCAAAACCGCTCCACAGGCTTCCAATCAAACGCTAGCGAGCTACCGATTGTTGCAATGAATTCCCCGACCCCGAAAACCCCCCTGGAACCCATTCTCGACTCATTTTCTAGAATTCGGTTCTCGAAAAATTCACATTTTTGCCAAAAACTTTGAATTTCCTCTTTCTGGCGAATTCAAACCCAGTTTCCAGGAGAACAAAGAGGTTTCATGAGCTGCGGTTTGCGGCATTGAATTCGCCGTCCCAAAACACCCCCAGGCCCAAATTTTCAGCTCGTTTGAGCGACATTTTATCCAGTGGTTTTTTTGGCCCCTTCTGCCTACTCCCTAGTAGGCAATGGTGGAATCAACAGGGGTGGTGGATAAATGTGAGCGATTTGTCCGCAACAAAGACGATTTGGGACTAATTTTGGGTCGCTGATTTCGAATATGACCTTCATTTTCTTGGGAGATGCGCATAAGTGGCATTTTTGGTACGTTTCATTGTGCAAAACCGCTCCACAGGCTTCCAATCAAACGCTAGCGAGCCACCGATTGTTGCAATGAATTCCCCGACCCCGAAAACCCCGCTGGAACCCATTCTCGACTCATTTTCTAGAATTCGGTTCTCGAAAAATTCACATTTCTGTTGAATTTCGTCTTTCTAGCGAATTCAAACCCAGTTTCCAGGAGAACAAAGAGGTTTCATGAGCTGCGGTTTGCGGCATTGAATTCGCCGTCCCAAAACACCCCCACCACCAAATTTTCAGCTCGTTTGGGCGACATTTTCTCCGGTGGTTTTTTGGCCCCTTCTGCCCACCCCCTAGTGGGCAATGGTGGAATCAACAAGGATGGAGAAAAGTGAGCGATTTGTCCGCAACAAAGACGATTTGGGACTAATTTTGGGTCGCTGATTTCGAATATGACCTTCATTTTCTTGGGAGATGCGCATAAGTGGCATTTTTGGTACGTTTCATTGTGCAAAACCGCTCCACAGGCTTCCAATCAAACGCTAGCGAGCTACCGATTGTTGCAATGAATTCCCCGACCCCGAAAGCCCCCCTGGAACCCATTCTCGACTCAATTTTTTGAATTCGGTTCTCGAAAAATTCACATTATAGTCAAAAACTTTGAATTTCGTCTTCCCAGCGAATTCAAACCCAGTTTCCAGGAGAACAAATAGGTTTCATGAGCTGCGGTTTGCGGCATTGAATTCGCAGTCCCAAAAAACCCCCACCCCCAAATTTTCAGCTCGTTTCGGCGACATTTTCTCCAGTGGTTTTTTGGCCCCTTCTGCCCACCCACTAGTGGGCAATGGTGGAATCAACAAGGATGGAGAAAAGTGAGCGATTAGTCCGCAACAAAGACGATTTGGGACTAATTTTGTGTCGCTGATTTCGAATATGACCTTCATTTTCTTGGGAGATGCGCATAAGTGGCATTTTTGGTACTTTTCATTGTGCAAAACCGCTCCACAGGCTTCCAATCAAACGCTAGCGAGCTACCGATTGTTGCAATGAATTCCCCGACCCCGAAAACCCCCCTGGAACCCATTCTCGACTCATTTTCTAGAATTCGGTTCTCGAAAAATTCACATTTTTGCCAAAAACTTTGAATTTCCTCTTTCTGGCGAATTCAAACCCAGTTTCCAGGAGAACAAAGAGGTTTCATGAGCTGCGGTTTGCGGCATTGAATTCGCCGTCCCAAAACACCCCCAGGCCCAAATTTTCAGCTCGTTTGAGCGACATTTTATCCAGTGGTTTTTTTGGCCCCTTCTGCCTACTCCCTAGTAGGCAATGGTGGAATCAACAGGGGTGGTGGATAAATGTGAGCGATTTGTCCGCAACAAAGACGATTTGGGACTAATTTTGGGTCGCTGATTTCGAATATGACCTTCATTTTCTTGGGAGATGCGCATAAGTGGCATTTTTGGTACGTTTCATTGTGCAAAACCGCTCCACAGGCTTCCAATCAAACGCTAGCGAGCCACCGATTGTTGCAATGAATTCCCCGACCCCGAAAACCCCGCTGGAACCCATTCTCGACTCATTTTCTAGAATTCGGTTCTCGAAAAATTCACATTTCTGTTGAATTTCGTCTTTCTAGCGAATTCAAACCCAGTTTCCAGGAGAACAAAGAGGTTTCATGAGCTGCGGTTTGCGGCATTGAATTCGCCGTCCCAAAACACCCCCACCACCAAATTTTCAGCTCGTTTGGGCGACATTTTCTCCGGTGGTTTTTTGGCCCCTTCTGCCCACCCCCTAGTGGGCAATGGTGGAATCAACAAGGATGGAGAAAAGTGAGCGATTTGTCCGCAACAAAGACGATTTGGGACTAATTTTGGGTCGCTGATTTCGAATATGACCTTCATTTTCTTGGGAGATGCGCATAAGTGGCATTTTTGGTACGTTTCATTGTGCAAAACCGCTCCACAGGCTTCCAATCAAACGCTAGCGAGCTACCGATTGTTGCAATGAATTCCCCGACCCCGAAAACCCCACTGGAACCCATTCTCGACTCATTTTCTAGAATTCGGTTCTCGAAAAATTCACATTTCTGTTGAATTTCGTCTTTCTAGCGAATTCAAACCCAGTTTCCAGGAGAACAAAGAGGTTTCATGAGCTGCGGTTTGCGGCTTTGAATTCGCCGTCCCAAAACACCCCCACCACCAAATTTTCAGCTCGTTTGGGCGACATTTTCTCCAGTGGTTTTTTGGCCCCTTCTGCCCACCCCCTAGTGGGCAATGGTGGAATCAACAAGGATGGAGAAAAGTGAGCGATTAGTCCGCAACAAAGACGATTTGGGACTAATTTTGTGTCGCTGATTTCGAATATGACCATCATTTTCTTGGGAGATGCGCATAAGTGGCATTTTTGGTACTTTTCATTGTGCAAAACCGCTCCACAGGCTTCCAATCAAACGCTAGCGAGCTACCGATTGTTGCAATGAATTCCCCGACCCCGAAAACCCCCCTGGAGCCCATTCTCGACTCATTTTCTAGAATTCGGTTCTTGAAAAATTCACATTTTTGCCAAAAACTTTGAATTTCGTCTTTCTAGCGAATTCAACCGCAGTTTCCAGGAGAACAAAGAGGTTTCATGAGCTGCGGTTTGCGGCATTGAATTCGCCGTCCCAAAACACCCCCAGGCCCAAATTTTCAGCTCGTTTGAGCGACATTTTATCCAGTGGTTTTTTTGGCCCCTTCTGCCTACTCCCTAGTAGGCAATGGTGGAATCAACAGGGGTGGTGGATAAATGTGAGCGATTTGTCCGCAACAAAGACGATTTGGGACTAATTTTGGGTCGCTGATTTCGAATATGACCTTCATTTTCTTGGGAGATGCGCATAAGTGGCATTTTTGGTACGTTTCATTGTGCAAAACCGCTCCACAGGCTTCCAATCAAACGCTAGCGAGCTACCGATTGTTGCAATGAATTCCCCGACCCCGAAAACCCCGCTGGAACCCATTCTCGACTCATTTTCTAGAATTCGGTTCTCGAAAAATTCACATTTCTGTTGAATTTCGTCTTTCTAGCGAATTCAAACCCAGTTTCCAGGAGAACAAAGAGGTTTCATGAGCTGCGGTTTGCGGCATTGAATTCGCCGTCCCAAAACACCCCCACCACCAAATTTTCAGCTCGTTTGGGCGACATTTTCTCCGGTGGTTTTTTGGCCCCTTCTGCCCACCCCCTAGTGGGCAATGGTGGAATCAACAAGGATGGAGAAAAGTGAGCGATTTGTCCGCAACAAAGACGATTTGGGACTAATTTTGGGTCGCTGATTTCGAATATGACCTTCATTTTCTTGGGAGATGCGCATAAGTGGCATTTTTGGTACGTTTCATTGTGCAAAACCGCTCCACAGGCTTCCAATCAAACGCTAGCGAGCTACCGATTGTTGCAATGAATTCCCCGACCCCGAAAACCCCGCTGGAACCCATTCTCGACTCATTTTCTAGAATTCGGTTCTCGAAAAATTCACATTTCTGTTGAATTTCGTCTTTCTAGCGAATTCAAACCCAGTTTCCAGGAGAACAAAGAGGTTTCATGAGCTGCGGTTTGCGGCATTGAATTCGCCGTCCCAAAACACCCCCACCACCAAATTTTCAGCTCGTTCGGGCGACATTTTCTCCAGTGGTTTTTTGGCCCCTTCTGCCCACCCCCTAGTGGGCAATGGTGGAATCAACAAGGATGGAGAAAAGTGAGCGATTTGTCCGCAACAAAGACGATTTGGGACTAATTTTGGGTCGCTGATCTCGAATATGACCTTCATTTTCTTGGGAGATGCGCATAAGTGGCATTTTTGGTACGTTTCATTGTGCAAAACCGCTCCACAGGCTTCCAATCAAACGCTAGCGAGCTACCGATTGTTGCAATGAATTCCCCGACCCCGAAAACCCCGCTGGAACCCATTCTCGACTCATTTTCTAGAATTCGGTTCTCGAAAAATTCACATTTCTGTTGAATTTCGTCTTTCTAGCGAATTCAAACCCAGTTTCCAGGAGAACAAAGAGGTTTCATGAGCTGCGGTTTGCGGCATTGAATTCGCCGTCCCAAAACACCCCCACCACCAAATTTTCAGCTCGTTTGGGCGACATTTTCTCCAGTGGTTTTTTGGCCCCTTCTGCCCACCCCCTAGTGGGCAATGGTGGAATCAACAAGGATGGAGAAAAGTGAGCGATTTGTCCGCAACAAAGACGATTTGGGACTAATTTTGGGTCGCTGATTTCGAATATGACCTTCATTTTCTTGGGAGATGCGCATAAGTGGCATTTTTGGTACGTTTCATTGTGCAAAACCGCTCCACAGGCTTCCAATCAAACGCTAGCGAGCTACCGATTGTTGCAATGAATTCCCCGACCCCGAAAGCCCCCCTGGAACCCATTCTCGACTCATTTTCTAGAATTCGGTTCTCGAAAAATTCACATTTCTGTTGAATTTCGTCTTTCTAGCGAATTCAAACCCAGTTTCCAGGAGAACAAAGAGGTTTCATGAGCTGCGGTTTGCGGCATTGAATTCGCCGTCCCAAAACACCCCCAGGCCCAAATTTTCAGCTCGTTTGAGCGACATTTCATCCAGTGGTTTTTTTGGCCCCTTCTGCCTACTCCCTAGTAGGCAATGGTGGAATCAACTGGGGTGGCGGATAAATGTGAGCGATTTGTCCGCAACAAAGACGATTTGGGACTAATTTTGGGTCGCTGATTTCGAATATGACCTTCATTTTCTTGGGAGATGCGCATAAGTGGCATTTTTGGTACGTTTCATTGTGCAAAACCGCTCCACAGGCTTCCAATCAAACGCTAGCGAGCTACCGATTGTTGCAATGAATTCCCCGACCCCGAAAGCCCCCCTGGAACCCATTCTCGACTCAATTTTTTGAATTCGGTTCTCGAAAAATTCACATTATAGTCAAAAACTTTGAATTTCGTCTTCCCAGCGAATTCAAACCCAGTTTCCAGGAGAACAAAGAGGTTTCATGAGCTGCGGTTTGCGGCTTTGAATTCGCCGTCCCAAAACACCCCCACCACCAAATTTTCAGCTCGTTTGGGCGACATTTTCTCCAGTGGTTTTTTGGCCCCTTCTGCCCACCCCCTAGTGGGCAATGGTGGAATCAACAAGGATGGAGAAAAGTGAGCGATTAGTCCGCAACAAAGACGATTTGGGACTAATTTTGTGTCGCTGATTTCGAATATGACCATCATTTTCTTGGGAGATGCGCATAAGTGGCATTTTTGGTACTTTTCATTGTGCAAAACCGCTCCACAGGCTTCCAATCAAACGCTAGCGAGCTACCGATTGTTGCAATGAATTCCCCGACCCCGAAAACCCCCCTGGAGCCCATTCTCGACTCATTTTCTAGAATTCGGTTCTTGAAAAATTCACATTTTTGCCAAAAACTTTGAATTTCGTCTTTCTAGCGAATTCAACCGCAGTTTCCAGGAGAACAAAGAGGTTTCATGAGCTGCGGTTTGCGGCATTGAATTCGCCGTCCCAAAACACCCCCAGGCCAAAATTTTCAGCTCGTTTGAGCGACATTTTATCCAGTGGTTTTTTTGGCCCCTTCTGCCTACTCCCTAGTAGGCAATGGTGGAATCAACAGGGGTGGTGGATAAATGTGAGCGATTTGTCCGCAACAAAGACGATTTGGGACTAATTTTGGGTCGCTGATTTCGAATATGACCTTCATTTTCTTGGGAGATGCGCATAAGTGGCATTTTTGGTACGTTTCATTGTGCAAAACCGCTCCACAGGCTTCCAATCAAACGCTAGCGAGCTACCGATTGTTGCAATGAATTCCCCGACCCCGAAAACCCCGCTGGAACCCATTCTCGACTCATTTTCTAGAATTCGGTTCTCGAAAAATTCACATTTCTGTTGAATTTCGTCTTTCTAGCGAATTCAAACCCAGTTTCCAGGAGAACAAAGAGGTTTCATGAGCTGCGGTTTGCGGCATTGAATTCGCCGTCCCAAAACACCCCCACCACCAAATTTTCAGCTCGTTTGGGCGACATTTTCTCCGGTGGTTTTTTGGCCCCTTCTGCCCACCCCCTAGTGGGCAATGGTGGAATCAACAAGGATGGAGAAAAGTGAGCGATTTGTCCGCAACAAAGACGATTTGGGACTAATTTTGGGTCGCTGATTTCGAATATGACCTTCATTTTCTTGGGAGATGCGCATAAGTGGCATTTTTGGTACGTTTCATTGTGCAAAACCGCTCCACAGGCTTCCAATCAAACGCTAGCGAGCTACCGATTGTTGCAATGAATTCCCCGACCCCGAAAACCCCGCTGGAACCCATTCTCGACTCATTTTCTAGAATTCGGTTCTCGAAAAATTCACATTTCTGTTGAATTTCGTCTTTCTAGCGAATTCAAACCCAGTTTCCAGGAGAACAAAGAGGTTTCATGAGCTGCGGTTTGCGGCATTGAATTCGCCGTCCCAAAACACCCCCACCACCAAATTTTCAGCTCGTTTGGGCGACATTTTCTCCAGTGGTTTTTTGGCCCCTTCTGCCCACCCCCTAGTGGGCAATGGTGGAATCAACAAGGATGGAGAAAAGTGAGCGATTTGTCCGCAACAAAGACGATTTGGGACTAATTTTGGGTCGCTGATTTCGAATATGACCTTCATTTTCTTGGGAGATGCGCATAAGTGGCATTTTTGGTACGTTTCATTGTGCAAAACCGCTCCACAGGCTTCCAATCAAACGCTAGCGAGCTACCGATTGTTGCAATGAATTCCCCGACCCCGAAAGCCCCCCTGGAACCCATTCTCGACTCATTTTCTAGAATTCGGTTCTCGAAAAATTCACATTTCTGTTGAATTTCGTCTTTCTAGCGAATTCAAACCCAGTTTCCAGGAGAACAAAGAGGTTTCATGAGCTGCGGTTTGCGGCATTGAATTCGCCGTCCCAAAACACCCCCAGGCCCAAATTTTCAGCTCGTTTGAGCGACATTTCATCCAGTGGTTTTTTTGGCCCCTTCTGCCTACTCCCTAGTAGGCAATGGTGGAATCAACTGGGGTGGCGGATAAATGTGAGCGATTTGTCCGCAACAAAGACGATTTGGGACTAATTTTGGGTCGCTGATTTCGAATATGACCTTCATTTTCTTGGGAGATGCGCATAAGTGGCATTTTTGGTACGTTTCATTGTGCAAAACCGCTCCACAGGCTTCCAATCAAACGCTAGCGAGCTACCGATTGTTGCAATGAATTCCCCGACCCCGAAAGCCCCCCTGGAACCCATTCTCGACTCAATTTTTTGAATTCGGTTCTCGAAAAATTCACATTATAGTCAAAAACTTTGAATTTCGTCTTCCCAGCGAATTCAAACCCAGTTTCCAGGAGAACAAATAGGTTTCATGAGCTGCGGTTTGCGGCATTGAATTCGCCGTCCCAAAAAACCCCCACCCCCAAATTTTCAGCTCGTTTGGGCGACATTTTCTCCAGTGGTTTTTTGGCCCCTTCTGCCCACCCCCTAGTGGGCAATGGTTGAATCAACAAGGATGGAGAAAAGTGAGCGATTAGTCCGCAACAAAGACGATTTGGGACTAATTTTGTGTCGCTGATTTCGAATATGACCTTCATTTTCTTGGGAGATGCGCATAAGTGGCATTTTTGGTACTTTTCATTGTGCAAAACCGCTCCACAGGCTTCCAATCAAACGCTAGCGAGCTACCGATTGTTGCAATGAATTCCCCGACCCCGAAAACCCCCTGGAGCCCATTCTCGACTCATTTCCTAGAATTCGGTTCTTGAAAAATTCACACTTTTGCCAAAAACTTTGAATTTCGTCTTTCTAGCGAATTCAACCGCAGTTTCCAGAAGAACAAAGAGGTTTCATGAGCTGCGGTTTCCGGCATTGAATTCGCCGTCCCAAAAAACCCCCACCCCCTAATTTTCAGCTCTTTTGAGCGACATTTTATCCAGTGGTTTTTTTGGCCCCTTCTGCCTACTCCCTAGTAGGCAATGGTGGAATCAACAGGGGTGGTGGATAAATGTGAGCGATTTGTCCGCAACAAAGACGATTTGGGACTAATTTTGGGTCGCTGATTTCGAATATGACCTTCATTTTCTTGGGAGATGCGCATAAGTGGCATTTTTGGTACGTTTCATTGTGCAAAACCGCTCCACAGGCTTCCAATCAAACGCTAGCGAGCTACCGATTGTTGCAATGAATTCCCCGACCCCGAAAGCCCCCCTGGAACCCATTCTCGACTCAATTTTTTGAATTCGGTTCTCGAAAAATTCACATTTCTGTTGAATTTCGTCTTTCTAGCGAATTCAAACCCAGTTTCCAGGAGAACAAAGAGGTTTCATGAGCTGCGGTTTGCGGCATTGAATTCGCCGTCCCAAAACACCCCCAGGCCCAAATTTTCAGCTCGTTTGAGCGACATTTTATCCAGTGGTTTTTTTGGCCCCTTCTGCCTACTCCCTAGTAGGCAATGGTGGAATCAACAGGGGTGGCGGATAAATGTGAGTGATTTGTCCGCAACAAAGACGATTTGGGACTAATTTTGGGTCGCTGATTTCGAATATGACCTTCATTTTCTTGGGAGATGCGCATAAGTGGCATTTTTGGTACTTTTCATTGTGCAAAACCGCTCCACAGGCTTCCAATCAAACGCTAGCGAGCTACCGATAGTTGCAATGAATTCCCCGACACCGAAAACCCCGCTGGAACCCATTCTCGAGTCATTTTCTAGAATTCGGTTCTCAAAAAATTCACATTTCTGCGAAAAACTTTGAATTTCGTCTTCCCAGCGAATTCAAACCCAGTTTCCAGGAGAACAAACAGGTTTCATGAGCTGCGGTTTGCGGCATTGAATTCGCCGTCCCAAAACACCCCCAGGCCCAAATTTTCAGCTCGTTTGAGCGACATTTTATCCAGTGGTTTTTTTGGCCCCTTCTGCCTACTCCCTAGTAGGCAATGGTGGAATCAACAGGGGTGGCGGATAAATGTGAGCGATTTGTCCGCAACAAAGACGATTTGGGACTAATTTTGGGTCGCTGATTTCGAATATGACCTTCATTTTCTTGGGAGATGCGCATAAGTGGCATTTTTGGTACTTTTCATTGTGCAAAACCGCTCCACAGGCTTCCAATCAAACGCTAGCGAGCTACCGATTGTTGCAATGAATTCCCCGACCCCGAAAGCCCCCCTGGAACCCATTCTCGACTCAATTTTTTGAATTCGGTTCTCGAAAAATTCACATTATAGTCAAAAACTTTGAATTTCGTCTTCCCAGCGAATTCAAACCCAGTTTCCAGGAGAACAAATAGGTTTCATGAGCTGCGGTTTGCGGCATTGAATTCGCCGTCCCAAAAAACCCCCACCCCCAAATTTTCAGCTCGTTTGGGCGACATTTTCTCCAGTGGTTTTTTGGCCCCTTCTGCCCACCCCCTAGTGGGCAATGGTGGAATCAACAGGGATGGAGAAAAGTGAGCGATTAGTCCGCAACAAAGACGATTTGGGACTAATTTTGGGTCGCTGATTTCGAATATGACCTTCATTTTCTTGGGAGATGCGCATAAGTGGCATTTTTGGTACTTTTCATTGTGCAAAACCGCTCCACAGGCTTCCAATCAAACGCTAGCGAGCTACCGATTGTTGCAATGAATTCCCCGACCCCGAAAACCCCCCTGGAACCCATTCTCGACTCATTTTCTAGAATTCGGTTCTCGAAAAATTCACATTTTTGCCAAAAACTTTGAATTTCCTCTTTCTGGCGAATTCAAACCCAGTTTCCAGGAGAACAAAGAGGTTTCATGAGCTGCGGTTTGCGGCATTGAATTCGCCGTCCCAAAACACCCCCAGGCCCAAATTTTCAGCTCGTTTAAGCGACATTTTATCCAGTGGTTTTTTTGGCCCCTTCTGCCTACTCCCTAGTAGGCAATGGTGGAATCAACAGGGGTGGTGGATAAATGTGAGCGATTTGTCCGCAACAAAGACGATTTGGGACTAATTTTGTGTCGCTGATTTCGAATATGACCTTCATTTTCTTGGGAGATGCGCATAAGTGGCATTTTTGGTACTTTTCATTGTGCAAAACCGCTCCACAGGCTTCCAATCAAACGCCAGCGAGCCACCGATTGTTGCAATGAATTCCCCGACCCCGAAAACCCCCTGGAGCCCATTCTCGACTCATTTTCTAGAATTCGGTTCTTGAAAAATTCACATTTTTGCCAAAAACTTTGAATTTCGTCTTTCTAGCGAATTCAACCGCAGTTTCCAGAAGAACAAAGAGGTTTCATGAGCTGCGGTTTGCGGCATTGAATTCGCCGTCCCAAATCACCCCCAGGCCCAAATTTTCAGCTCGTTTGAGCGACATTTTATCCAGTGGTTTTTTTGGCCCCTTCTGCCTACTCCCTAGTAGGCAATGGTGGAATCAACAGGGGTGGTGGATAAATGTGAGCGATTTGTCCGCAACAAAGACGATTTGGGACTAATTTTGGGTCGCTGATTTCGAATATGACCTTCATTTTCTTGGGAGATGCGCATAAGTGGCATTTTTGGTACTTTTCATTGTGCAAAACCGCTCCACAGGCTTCCAATCAAACGCTAGCGAGCTACCGATTGTTGCAATGAATTCCCCGACCCCGAAAGCCCCCCTGGAACCCATTCTCGACTCAATTTTTTGAATTCGGTTCTCGAAAAATTCACATTATAGTCAAAAACTTTGAATTTCGTCTTCCCAGCGAATTCAAACCCAGTTTCCAGGAGAACAAATAGGTTTCATGAGCTGCGGTTTGCGGCATTGAATTCGCCGTCCCAAAAAACCCCCACCCCCAAATTTTCAGCTCGTTTGGGCGACATTTTCTCCAGTGGTTTTTTGGCCCCTTCTGCCCACCCCCTAGTGGGCAATGGTGGAATCAACAAGGATGGAGAAAAGTGAGCGATTAGTCCGCAACAAAGACGATTTGGGACTAATTTTGGGTCGCTGATTTCGAATATGACCTTCATTTTCTTGGGAGATGCGCATAAGTGGCATTTTTGGTACTTTTCATTGTGCAAAACCGCTCCACAGGCTTCCAATCAAACGCTAGCGAGCTACCGATTGTTGCAATGAATTCCCCGACCCCGAAAGCCCCCCTGGAACCCATTCTCGACTCAATTTTTTGAATTCGGTTCTCGAAAAATTCACATTATAGTCAAAAACTTTGAATTTCGTCTTCCCAGCGAATTCAAACCCAGTTTCCAGGAGAACAAATAGGTTTCATGAGCTGCGGTTTGCGGCATTGAATTCTCCGTCCCAAAAAACCCCCATCCCCAAATTTTCAGCTCGTTTGGGCGACATTTTCTCCAGTGGTTTTTTGGCCCCTTCTGCCCACCCCCTAGTGGGCAATGGTGGAATCAACAAGGATGGAGAAAAGTGAGCGATTAGTCCGCAACAAAGACGATTTGGGACTAATTTTGTGTCGCTGATTTCGAATATGACCTTCATTTTCTTGGGAGATGCGCATAAGTGGCATTTTTGGTACTTTTCATTGTGCAAAACCGCTCCACAGGCTTCCAATCAAACGCTAGCGAGCTACCGATTGTTGCAATGAATTCCCCGACCCCGAAAACCCCCTGGAGCCCATTCTCGACTCATTTTCTAGAATTCGGTTCTCGAAAAATTCACATTTCTGTTGAATTTCGTCTTTCTAGCGAATTCAAACCCAGTTTCCAGGAGAACAAAGAGGTTTCATGAGCTGCGGTTTGCGGCATTGAATTCGCCGTCCCAAAAAACCCCCACCCCCAAATTTTCAGCTCGTTTGGGCGACATTTTCTCCAGTGGTTTTTTGGCCCCTTCTGCCCACCCCCTAGTGGGCAATGGTGGAATCAACAAGGATGGAGAAAAGTGAGCGATTAGTCCGCAACAAAGACGATTTGGGACTAATTTTGGGTCGCTGATTTCGAATATGACCTTCATTTTCTTGGGAGATGCGCATAAGTGGCATTTTTGGTACTTTTCATTGTGCAAAACCGCTCCACAGGCTTCCAATCAAACGCTAGCGAGCTACCGATTGTTGCAATGAATTCCCCGACCCCGAAAACCCCCCTGGAACCCATTCTTGACTCATTTTCTAGAATTCGGTTCTCGAAAAATTCACATTTTTGCCAAAAACTTTGAATTTCCTCTTTCTGGCGAATTCAAACCCAGTTTCCAGGAGAACAAAGAGGTTTCATGAGCTGCGGTTTGCGGCATTGAATTCGCCGTCCCAAAACACCCCCAGGCCCAAATTTTCAGCTCGTTTGAGCGACATTTTATCCAGTGGTTTTTTTGGCCCCTTCTGCCTACTACCCAGTAGGCAATGGTGGAATCAACAGGGGTGGTGGATAAATGTGAGCGATTTGTCCGCAACAAAGACGATTTGGGACTAATTTTGGGTCGCTGATTTCGAATATGACCTTCATTTTCTTGGGAGATGCGCATAAGTGGCATTTTTGGTACGTTTCATTGTGCAAAACCGCTCCACAGGCTTCCAATCAAACGCTAGCGAGCTACCGATTGTTGCAATGAATTCCCCGACCCCGAAAACCCCGCTGGAACCAATTCTCGACTCATTTTCTAGAATTCGGTTCTCGAAAAATTCACATTTCTGTTGAATTTCGTCTTTCTAGCGAATTCAAACCCAGTTTCCAGGAGAACAAAGAGGTTTCATGAGCTGCGGTTTGCGGCATTGAATTCGCCGTCCCAAAACACCCCCAGGCCCAAATTTTCAGCTCGTTTGAGCGACATTTCATCCAGTGGTTTTTTTGGCCCCTTCTGCCTACTCCCTAGTAGGCAATGGTGGAATCAACTGGGGTTGCGGATAAATGTGAGCGATTTGTCCGCAACAAAGACGATTTGGGACTAATTTTGGGTCGCTGATTTCGAATATGACCTTCATTTTCTTGGGAGATGCGCATAAGTGGCATTTTTGGTACTTTTCATTGTGCAAAACCGCTCCACAGGCTTCCAATCAAACGCTAGCGAGCTACCGATTGTTGCAATGAATTCCCCGACCCCGAAAGCCCCCCTGGAACCCATTCTCGACTCAATTTTTTGAATTCGGTTCTCGAAAAATTCACATTATAGTCAAAAACTTTGAATTTCGTCTTCCCAGCGAATTCAAACCCAGTTTCCAGGAGAACAAATAGGTTTCATGAGCTGCGGTTTGCGGCATTGAATTCGCCGTCCCAAAAAACCCCCACCCCCAAATTTTCAGCTCGTTTGGGCGACATTTTCTCCAGTGGTTTTTTGGCCCCTTCTGCCCACCCCCTAGTGGGCAATGGTGGAATCAACAAGGATGGAGAAAAGTGAGCGATTAGTCCGCAACAAAGACGATTTGGGACTAATTTTGGGTCGCTGATTTCGAATATGACCTTCATTTTCTTGGGAGATGCGCATAAGTGGCATTTTTGGTACGTTTCATTGTGCAAAACCGCTCCACAGGCTTCCAATCAAACGCTAGCGAGCTACCGATAGTTGCAATGAATTCCCCGACCCCGAAAACCCCGCTGGAACCCATTCTCGAGTCATTTTCTAGAATTCGGTTCTCAAAAAATTCACATTTCTGCGAAAAACATTGAATTTCGTCTTTCTAGCGAATTCAAACCCAGTTTCCAGGAGAACAAAGAGGTTTCATGAGCTGCGGTTTGCGGCATTGAATTCGCCGTCCCAAAACACCCCCAGGCCCAAATTTTCAGCTCGTTTGAGCGACATTTCATCCAGTGGTTTTTTTGGCCCCTTCTGCCTACTCCCTAGTAGGCAATGGTGGAATCAACTGGGGTTGCGGATAAATGTGAGCGATTTGTCCGCAACAAAGACGATTTGGGACTAATTTTGGGTCGCTGATTTCGAATATGACCTTCATTTTCTTGGGAGATGCGCATAAGTGGCATTTTTGGTACTTTTCATTGTGCAAAACCGCTCCACAGGCTTCCAATCAAACGCTAGCGAGCTACCGATTGTTGCAATGAATTCCCCGACCCCGAAAGCCCCCCTGGAACCCATTCTCGACTCAATTTTTTGAATTCGGTTCTCGAAAAATTCACATTATAGTCAAAAACTTTGAATTTCGTCTTCCCAGCGAATTCAAACCCAGTTTCCAGGAGAACAAATAGGTTTCATGAGCTGCGGTTTGCGGCATTGAATTCGCCGTCCCAAAAAACCCCCACCCCCAAATTTTCAGCTCGTTTGGGCGACATTTTCTCCAGTGGTTTTTTGGCCCCTTCTGCCCACCCCCTAGTGGGCAATGGTGGAATCAACAAGGATGGAGAAAAGTGAGCGATTAGTCCGCAACAAAGACGATTTGGGACTAATTTTGGGTCGCTGATTTCGAATATGACCTTCATTTTCTTGGGAGATGCGCATAAGTGGCATTTTTGGTACGTTTCATTGTGCAAAACCGCTCCACAGGCTTCCAATCAAACGCTAGCGAGCTACCGATAGTTGCAATGAATTCCCCGACCCCGAAAACCCCGCTGGAACCCATTCTCAAGTCATTTTCTAGAATTCGGTTCTCAAAAAATTCACATTTCTGCGAAAAACTTTGAATTTCGTCTTTCTAGCGAATTCAAACCCAGTTTCCAGGAGAACAAAGAGGTTTCATGAGCTGCGGTTTGCGGCATTGAATTCGCCGTCCCAAAACACCCCCAGGCCCAAATTTTCAGCTCGTTTGAGCGACATTTTATCCAGTGGTTTTTTTGGCCCCTTCTGCCTACTCCCTAGTAGGCAATGGTGGAATCAACAGGGGTGGCGGATAAATGTGAGCGATTTGTCCGCAACAAAGACGATTTGGGACTAATTTTGGGTCGCTGATTTCGAATATGACCTTCATTTTCTTGGGAGATGCGCATAAGTGGCATTTTTGGTACTTTTCATTGTGCAAAACCGCTCCACAGGCTTCCAATCAAACGCTAGCGAGCTACCGATTGTTGCATTGAATTCCCCGACCCCGAAAGCCCCCCTGGAACCCATTCTCGACTCAATTTTTTGAATTCGGTTCTCGAAAAATTCACATTATAGTCAAAAACTTTGAATTTCGTCTTCCCAGCGAATTCAAACCCAGTTTCCAGGAGAACAAATAGGTTTCATGAGCTGCGGTTTGCGGCATTGAATTCGCCGTCCCAAAAAACCCCAACCCCCAAATTTTCAGCTCGTTTGGGCGACATTTTCTCCAGTGGTTTTTTGGCCCCTTCTGCCCACCCCCTAGTGGGCAATGGTGGAATCAACAGGGATGGAGAAAAGTGAGCGATTAGTCCGCAACAAAGACGATTTGGGACTAATTTTGGGTCGCTGATTTCGAATATGACCTTCATTTTCTTGGGAGATGCGCATAAGTGGCATTTTTGGTACTTTTCATTGTGCAAAACCGCTCCACAGGCTTCCAATCAAACGCTAGCGAGCCACCGATTGTTGCAATGAATTCCCCGACCCCGAAAACCCCCCTGGAACCCATTCTCGACTCATTTTCTAGAATTCGGTTCTCGAAAAATTCACATTTTTGCCAAAAACTTTGAATTTCCTCTTTCTGGCGAATTCAAACCCAGTTTCCAGGAGAACAAAGAGGTTTCATGAGCTGCGGTTTGCGGCATTGAATTCGCCGTCCCAAAACACCCCCAGGCCCAAATTTTCAGCTCGTTTGAGCGACATTTTATCCAGTGGTTTTTTTGGCCCCTTCTGCCTACTCCCTAGTAGGCAATGGTGGAATCAACAGGGGTGGTGGATAAATGTGAGCGATTTGTCCGCAACAAAGACGATTTGGGACTAATTTTGTGTCGCTGATTTCGAATATGACCTTCATTTTCTTGGGAGATGCGCATAAGTGGCATTTTTGGTACGTTTCATTGTGCAAAACCGCTCCACAGGCTTCCAATCAAACGCTAGCGAGCTACCGATTGTTGCAATGAATTCCCCGACCCCGAAAGCCCCCCTGGAACCCATTCTCGACTCAATTTTTTGAATTCGGTTCTCGAAAAATTCACATTATAGTCAAAAACTTTGAATTTCGTCTTCCCAGCGAATTCAAACCCAGTTTCCAGGAGAACAAATAGGTTTCATGAGCTGCGGTTTGCGGCATTGAATTCGCCGTCCCAAAAAACCCCCACCCCCAAATTTTCAGCTCGTTTGGGCGACATTTTCTCCAGTGGTTTTTTGGCCCCTTCTGCCCACCCCCTAGTGGGCAATGGTGGAATCAACAAGGATGGGGAAAAGTGAGCGATTAGTCCGCAACAAAGACGATTTGGGACTAATTTTGGGTCGCTGATTTCGAATATGACCTTCATTTTCTTGGGAGATGCGCATAAGTGGCATTTTTGGTACTTTTCATTGTGCAAAACCGCTCCACAGGCTTCCAATCAAACGCTAGCGAGCTACCGATTGTTGCAATGAATTCCCCGACCCCGAAAACCCCCCTGGAACCCATTCTCGACTCATTTTCTAGAATTCGGTTCTCGAAAAATTCACATTTTTGCCAAAAACTTTGAATTTCCTCTTTCTGGCGAATTCAAACCCAGTTTCCAGGAGAACAAAGAGGATTCATGAGCTGCGGTTTGCGGCATTGAATTCGCCGTCCCAAAACACCCCCAGGCCCAAATTTTCAGCTCGTTTGAGCGACATTTTATCCAGTGGTTTTTTTGGCCCCTTCTGCCTACTCCCTAGTAGGCAATGGTGGAATCAACAGGGGTGGCGGATAAATGTGAGCGATTTGTCCGCAACAAAGACGATTTGGGACTAATTTTGGGTCGCTGATTTCGAATATGACCTTCATTTTCTTGGGAGATGCGCATAAGTGGCATTTTTGGTACTTTTCATTGTGCAAAACCGCTCCACAGGCTTCCAATCAAACGCTAGCGAGCCACCGATTGTTGCAATGAATTCCCCGACCCCGAAAACCCCGCTGGAACCCATTCTCGACTCATTTTCTAGAATTCGGTTCTCGAAAAATTCACATTTCTGTTGAATTTCGTCTTTCTAGCGAATTCAAACCCAGTTTCCAGGAGAACAAAGAGGTTTCATGAGCTGCGGTTTGCGGCATTGAATTCGCCGTCCCAAAAAACCCCCACCCCCAAATTTTCAGCTCGTTTGGGCGACATTTTCTCCAGTGGTTTTTTGGCCCCTTCTGCCCACCCCCTAGTGGGCAATGGTGGAATCAACAAGGATGGAGAAAAGTGAGCGATTAGTCCGCAACAAAGACGATTTGGGACTAATTTTGTGTCGCTGATTTCGAATATGACCTTCATTTTCTTGGGAGATGCGCATAAGTGGCATTTTTGGTACTTTTCATTGTGCAAAACCGCTCCACAGGCTTCCAATCAAACGCTGGCGAGCTACCGATTGTTGCAATGAATTCCCCGACCCCGAAAACCCCCTGGAGCCCATTCTCGACTCATTTCCTAGAATTCGGTTCTTGAAAAATTCACACTTTTGCCAAAAACTTTGAATTTCGTCTTTCTAGCGAATTCAACCGCAGTTTCCAGAAGAACAAAGAGGTTTCATGAGCTGCGGTTTCCGGCATTGAATTCGCTGTCCCAAAAAACCCCCACCCCCTAATTTTCAGCTCGTTTGGGCGACATTTTCTCCAGTGGTTTTTTGGCCCCTTCTGCCCACCCCCTAGTGGGCAATGGTGGAATCAACAAGGATGGAGAAAAGTGAGCGATTTGTCCGCAACAAAGACGATTTGGGACTAATTTTGGGTCGCTGATTTCGAATATGACCTTCATTTTCTTGGGAGATGCGCATAAGTGGCATTTTTGGTACGTTTCATTGTGCAAAACCGCTCCACAGGCTTCCAATCAAACGCTAGCGAGCTACCGATTGTTGCAATGAATTCCCCGACCCCGAAAACCCCACTGGAACCCATTCTCGACTCATTTTCTAGAATTCGGTTCTCGAAAAATTCACATTTCTGTTGAATTTCGTCTTTCTAGCGAATTCAAACCCAGTTTCCAGGAGAACAAAGAGGTTTCATGAGCTGCGGTTTGCGGCTTTGAATTCGCCGTCCCAAAACACCCCCACCACCAAATTTTCAGCTCGTTTGGGCGACATTTTCTCCAGTGGTTTTTTGGCCCCTTCTGCCCACCCCCTAGTGGGCAATGGTGGAATCAACAAGGATGGAGAAAAGTGAGCGATTAGTCCGCAACAAAGACGATTTGGGACTAATTTTGTGTCGCTGATTTCGAATATGACCATCATTTTCTTGGGAGATGCGCATAAGTGGCATTTTTGGTACTTTTCATTGTGCAAAACCGCTCCACAGGCTTCCAATCAAACGCTAGCGAGCTACCGATTGTTGCAATGAATTCCCCGACCCCGAAAACCCCCCTGGAGCCCATTCTCGACTCATTTTCTAGAATTCGGTTCTTGAAAAATTCACATTTTTGCCAAAAACTTTGAATTTCGTCTTTCTAGCGAATTCAACCGCAGTTTCCAGGAGAACAAAGAGGTTTCATGAGCTGCGGTTTGCGGCATTGAATTCGCCGTCCCAAAACACCCCCAGGCCCAAATTTTCAGCTCGTTTGAGCGACATTTTATCCAGTGGTTTTTTTGGCCCCTTCTGCCTACTCCCTAGTAGGCAATGGTGGAATCAACAGGGGTGGTGGATAAATGTGAGCGATTTGTCCGCAACAAAGACGATTTGGGACTAATTTTGGGTCGCTGATTTCGAATATGACCTTCATTTTCTTGGGAGATGCGCATAAGTGGCATTTTTGGTACGTTTCATTGTGCAAAACCGCTCCACAGGCTTCCAATCAAACGCTAGCGAGCTACCGATTGTTGCAATGAATTCCCCGACCCCGAAAACCCCGCTGGAACCCATTCTCGACTCATTTTCTAGAATTCGGTTCTCGAAAAATTCACATTTCTGTTGAATTTCGTCTTTCTAGCGAATTCAAACCCAGTTTCCAGGAGAACAAAGAGGTTTCATGAGCTGCGGTTTGCGGCATTGAATTCGCCGTCCCAAAACACCCCCACCACCAAATTTTCAGCTCGTTTGGGCGACATTTTCTCCGGTGGTTTTTTGGCCCCTTCTGCCCACCCCCTAGTGGGCAATGGTGGAATCAACAAGGATGGAGAAAAGTGAGCGATTTGTCCGCAACAAAGACGATTTGGGACTAATTTTGGGTCGCTGATTTCGAATATGACCTTCATTTTCTTGGGAGATGCGCATAAGTGGCATTTTTGGTACGTTTCATTGTGCAAAACCGCTCCACAGGCTTCCAATCAAACGCTAGCGAGCTACCGATTGTTGCAATGAATTCCCCGACCCCGAAAACCCCGCTGGAACCCATTCTCGACTCATTTTCTAGAATTCGGTTCTCGAAAAATTCACATTTCTGTTGAATTTCGTCTTTCTAGCGAATTCAAACCCAGTTTCCAGGAGAACAAAGAGGTTTCATGAGCTGCGGTTTGCGGCATTGAATTCGCCGTCCCAAAACACCCCCACCACCAAATTTTCAGCTCGTTCGGGCGACATTTTCTCCAGTGGTTTTTTGGCCCCTTCTGCCCACCCCCTAGTGGGCAATGGTGGAATCAACAAGGATGGAGAAAAGTGAGCGATTTGTCCGCAACAAAGACGATTTGGGACTAATTTTGGGTCGCTGATCTCGAATATGACCTTCATTTTCTTGGGAGATGCGCATAAGTGGCATTTTTGGTACGTTTCATTGTGCAAAACCGCTCCACAGGCTTCCAATCAAACGCTAGCGAGCTACCGATTGTTGCAATGAATTCCCCGACCCCGAAAACCCCGCTGGAACCCATTCTCGACTCATTTTCTAGAATTCGGTTCTCGAAAAATTCACATTTCTGTTGAATTTCGTCTTTCTAGCGAATTCAAACCCAGTTTCCAGGAGAACAAAGAGGTTTCATGAGCTGCGGTTTGCGGCATTGAATTCGCCGTCCCAAAACACCCCCACCACCAAATTTTCAGCTCGTTTGGGCGACATTTTCTCCAGTGGTTTTTTGGCCCCTTCTGCCCACCCCCTAGTGGGCAATGGTGGAATCAACAAGGATGGAGAAAAGTGAGCGATTTGTCCGCAACAAAGACGATTTGGGACTAATTTTGGGTCGCTGATTTCGAATATGACCTTCATTTTCTTGGGAGATGCGCATAAGTGGCATTTTTGGTACGTTTCATTGTGCAAAACCGCTCCACAGGCTTCCAATCAAACGCTAGCGAGCTACCGATTGTTGCAATGAATTCCCCGACCCCGAAAGCCCCCCTGGAACCCATTCTCGACTCATTTTCTAGAATTCGGTTCTCGAAAAATTCACATTTCTGTTGAATTTCGTCTTTCTAGCGAATTCAAACCCAGTTTCCAGGAGAACAAAGAGGTTTCATGAGCTGCGGTTTGCGGCATTGAATTCGCCGTCCCAAAACACCCCCAGGCCCAAATTTTCAGCTCGTTTGAGCGACATTTCATCCAGTGGTTTTTTTGGCCCCTTCTGCCTACTCCCTAGTAGGCAATGGTGGAATCAACTGGGGTGGCGGATAAATGTGAGCGATTTGTCCGCAACAAAGACGATTTGGGACTAATTTTGGGTCGCTGATTTCGAATATGACCTTCATTTTCTTGGGAGATGCGCATAAGTGGCATTTTTGGTACGTTTCATTGTGCAAAACCGCTCCACAGGCTTCCAATCAAACGCTAGCGAGCTACCGATTGTTGCAATGAATTCCCCGACCCCGAAAGCCCCCCTGGAACCCATTCTCGACTCAATTTTTTGAATTCGGTTCTCGAAAAATTCACATTATAGTCAAAAACTTTGAATTTCGTCTTCCCAGCGAATTCAAACCCAGTTTCCAGGAGAACAAATAGGTTTCATGAGCTGCGGTTTGCGGCATTGAATTCGCCGTCCCAAAAAACCCCCACCCCCAAATTTTCAGCTCGTTTGGGCGACATTTTCTCCAGTGGTTTTTTGGCCCCTTCTGCCCACCCCCTAGTGGGCAATGGTTGAATCAACAAGGATGGAGAAAAGTGAGCGATTAGTCCGCAACAAAGACGATTTGGGACTAATTTTGTGTCGCTGATTTCGAATATGACCTTCATTTTCTTGGGAGATGCGCATAAGTGGCATTTTTGGTACTTTTCATTGTGCAAAACCGCTCCACAGGCTTCCAATCAAACGCTAGCGAGCTACCGATTGTTGCAATGAATTCCCCGACCCCGAAAACCCCCTGGAGCCCATTCTCGACTCATTTCCTAGAATTCGGTTCTTGAAAAATTCACACTTTTGCCAAAAACTTTGAATTTCGTCTTTCTAGCGAATTCAACCGCAGTTTCCAGAAGAACAAAGAGGTTTCATGAGCTGCGGTTTCCGGCATTGAATTCGCCGTCCCAAAAAACCCCCACCCCCTAATTTTCAGCTCTTTTGAGCGACATTTTATCCAGTGGTTTTTTTGGCCCCTTCTGCCTACTCCCTAGTAGGCAATGGTGGAATCAACAGGGGTGGTGGATAAATGTGAGCGATTTGTCCGCAACAAAGACGATTTGGGACTAATTTTGGGTCGCTGATTTCGAATATGACCTTCATTTTCTTGGGAGATGCGCATAAGTGGCATTTTTGGTACGTTTCATTGTGCAAAACCGCTCCACAGGCTTCCAATCAAACGCTAGCGAGCTACCGATTGTTGCAATGAATTCCCCGACCCCGAAAGCCCCCCTGGAACCCATTCTCGACTCAATTTTTTGAATTCGGTTCTCGAAAAATTCACATTTCTGTTGAATTTCGTCTTTCTAGCGAATTCAAACCCAGTTTCCAGGAGAACAAAGAGGTTTCATGAGCTGCGGTTTGCGGCATTGAATTCGCCGTCCCAAAACACCCCCAGGCCCAAATTTTCAGCTCGTTTGAGCGACATTTTATCCAGTGGTTTTTTTGGCCCCTTCTGCCTACTCCCTAGTAGGCAATGGTGGAATCAACAGGGGTGGCGGATAAATGTGAGTGATTTGTCCGCAACAAAGACGATTTGGGACTAATTTTGGGTCGCTGATTTCGAATATGACCTTCATTTTCTTGGGAGATGCGCATAAGTGGCATTTTTGGTACTTTTCATTGTGCAAAACCGCTCCACAGGCTTCCAATCAAACGCTAGCGAGCTACCGATAGTTGCAATGAATTCCCCGACACCGAAAACCCCGCTGGAACCCATTCTCGAGTCATTTTCTAGAATTCGGTTCTCAAAAAATTCACATTTCTGCGAAAAACTTTGAATTTCGTCTTCCCAGCGAATTCAAACCCAGTTTCCAGGAGAACAAACAGGTTTCATGAGCTGCGGTTTGCGGCATTGAATTCGCCGTCCCAAAACACCCCCAGGCCCAAATTTTCAGCTCGTTTGAGCGACATTTTATCCAGTGGTTTTTTTGGCCCCTTCTGCCTACTCCCTAGTAGGCAATGGTGGAATCAACAGGGGTGGCGGATAAATGTGAGCGATTTGTCCGCAACAAAGACGATTTGGGACTAATTTTGGGTCGCTGATTTCGAATATGACCTTCATTTTCTTGGGAGATGCGCATAAGTGGCATTTTTGGTACTTTTCATTGTGCAAAACCGCTCCACAGGCTTCCAATCAAACGCTAGCGAGCTACCGATTGTTGCAATGAATTCCCCGACCCCGAAAACCCCCCTGGAACCCATTCTCGACTCATTTTCTAGAATTCGGTTCTCGAAAAATTCACATTTTTGCCAAAAACTTTGAATTTCCTCTTTCTGGCGAATTCAAACCCAGTTTCCAGGAGAACAAAGAGGTTTCATGAGCTGCGGTTTGCGGCATTGAATTCGCCGTCCCAAAACACCCCCAGGCCCAAATTTTCAGCTCGTTTGAGCGACATTTTATCCAGTGGTTTTTTTGGCCCCTTCTGCCTACTCCTTAGTAGGCAATGGTGGAATCAACAGGGGTGGTGGATAAATGTGAGCGATTTGTCCGCAACAAAGACGATTTGGGACTAATTTTGTGTCGCTGATTTCGAATATGACCTTCATTTTCTTGGGAGATGCGCATAAGTGGCATTTTTGGTACTTTTCATTGTGCAAAACCGCTCCACAGGCTTCCAATCAAACGCCAGCGAGCTACCGATTGTTGCAATGAATTCCCCGACCCCGAAAACCCCCTGGAGCCCATTCTCGACTCATTTTCTAGAATTCGGTTCTTGAAAAATTCACATTTTTGCCAAAAACTTTGAATTTCGTCTTTCTAGCGAATTCAACCGCAGTTTCCAGAAGAACAAAGAGGTTTCATGAGCTGCGGTTTGCGGCATTGAATTCGCCGTCCCAAATCACCCCCAGGCCCAAATTTTCTGCTCGTTTGAGCGACATTTTATCCAGTGGTTTTTTTGGCCCCTTCTGCCTACTCCCTAGTAGGCAATGGTGGAATCAACAGGGGTGGCGGATAAATGTGAGCGATTTGTCCGCAACAAAGACGATTTGGGACTAATTTTGGGTCGCTGATTTCGAATATGACCTTCATTTTCTTGGGAGATGCGCATAAGTGGCATTTTTGGTACTTTTCATTGTGCAAAACCGCTCCACAGGCTTCCAATCAAACGCTAGCGAGCTACCGATTGTTGCAATGAATTCCCCGACCCCGAAAGCCCCCCTGGAACCCATTCTCGACTCAATTTTTTGAATTCGGTTCTCGAAAAATTCACATTATAGTCAAAAACTTTGAATTTCGTCTTCCCAGCGAATTCAAACCCAGTTTCCAGGAGAACAAATAGGTTTCATGAGCTGCGGTTTGCGGCATTGAATTCGCCGTCCCAAAAAACCCCCACCCCCAAATTTTCAGCTCGTTTGGGCGACATTTTCTCCAGTGGTTTTTTGGCCCCTTCTGCCCACCCCCTAGTGGGCAATGGTGGAATCAACAAGGATGGAGAAAAGTGAGCGATTAGTCCGCAACAAAGACGATTTGGGACTAATTTTGGGTCGCTGATTTCGAATATGACCTTCATTTTCTTGGGAGATGCGCATAAGTGGCATTTTTGGTACTTTTCATTGTGCAAAACCGCTCCACAGGCTTCCAATCAAACGCTAGCGAGCTACCGATTGTTGCAATGAATTCCCCGACCCCGAAAGCCCCCCTGGAACCCATTCTCGACTCAATTTTTTGAATTCGGTTCTCGAAAAATTCACATTATAGTCAAAAACTTTGAATTTCGTCTTCCCAGCGAATTCAAACCCAGTTTCCAGGAGAACAAATAGGTTTCATGAGCTGCGGTTTGCGGCATTGAATTCTCCGTCCCAAAAAACCCCCATCCCCAAATTTTCAGCTCGTTTGGGCGACATTTTCTCCAGTGGTTTTTTGGCCCCTTCTGCCCACCCCCTAGTGGGCAATGGTGGAATCAACAAGGATGGAGAAAAGTGAGCGATTAGTCCGCAACAAAGACGATTTGGGACTAATTTTGTGTCGCTGATTTCGAATATGACCTTCATTTTCTTGGGAGATGCGCATAAGTGGCATTTTTGGTACTTTTCATTGTGCAAAACCGCTCCACAGGCTTCCAATCAAACGCTGGCGAGCTACCGATTGTTGCAATGAATTCCCCGACCCCGAAAACCCCCTGGAGCCCATTCTCGACTCATTTTCTAGAATTCGGTTCTCGAAAAATTCACATTTCTGTTGAATTTCGTCTTTCTAGCGAATTCAAACCCAGTTTCCAGGAGAACAAAGAGGTTTCATGAGCTGCGGTTTGCGGCATTGAATTCGCCGTCCCAAAAAACCCCCACCCCCAAATTTTCAGCTCGTTTGGGCGACATTTTCTCCAGTGGTTTTTTGGCCCCTTCTGCCCACCCCCTAGTGGGCAATGGTGGAATCAACAAGGATGGAGAAAAGTGAGCGATTAGTCCGCAACAAAGACGATTTGGGACTAATTTTGGGTCGCTGATTTCGAATATGACCTTCATTTTCTTGGGAGATGCGCATAAGTGGCATTTTTGGTACTTTTCATTGTGCAAAACCGCTCCACAGGCTTCCAATCAAACGCTAGCGAGCTACCGATTGTTGCAATGAATTCCCCGACCCCGAAAACCCCCCTGGAACCCATTCTTGACTCATTTTCTAGAATTCGGTTCTCGAAAAATTCACATTTTTGCCAAAAACTTTGAATTTCCTCTTTCTGGCGAATTCAAACCCAGTTTCCAGGAGAACAAAGAGGTTTCATGAGCTGCGGTTTGCGGCATTGAATTCGCCGTCCCAAAACACCCCCAGGCCCAAATTTTCAGCTCGTTTGAGCGACATTTTATCCAGTGGTTTTTTTGGCCCCTTCTGCCTACTCCCCAGTAGGCAATGGTGGAATCAACAGGGGTGGTGGATAAATGTGAGCGATTTGTCCGCAACAAAGACGATTTGGGACTAATTTTGGGTCGCTGATTTCGAATATGACCTTCATTTTCTTGGGAGATGCGCATAAGTGGCATTTTTGGTACGTTTCATTGTGCAAAACCGCTCCACAGGCTTCCAATCAAACGCTAGCGAGCTACCGATTGTTGCAATGAATTCCCCGACCCCGAAAACCCCGCTGGAACCCATTCTCGACTCATTTTCTAGAATTCGGTTCTCGAAAAATTCACATTTCTGTTGAATTTCGTCTTTCTAGCGAATTCAAACCCAGTTTCCAGGAGAACAAAGAGGTTTCATGAGCTGCGGTTTGCGGCATTGAATTCGCCGTCCCAAAACACCCCCAGGCCCAAATTTTCAGCTCGTTTGAGCGACATTTTATCCAGTGGTTTTTTTGGCCCCTTCTGCCTACTCCCTAGTAGGCAATGGTGGAATCAACAGGGGTGGCGGATAAATGTGAGCGATTTGTCCGCAACAAAGACGATTTGGGACTAATTTTGGGTCGCTGATTTCGAATATGACCTTCATTTTCTTGGGAGATGCGCATAAGTGGCATTTTTGGTACTTTTCATTGTGCAAAACCGCTCCACAGGCTTCCAATCAAACGCTAGCGAGCTACCGATTGTTGCATTGAATTCCCCGACCCCGAAAGCCCCCCCTGGAACCCATTCTCGACTCAATTTTTTGAATTCGGTTCTCGAAAAATTCACATTATAGTCAAAAACTTTGAATTTCGTCTTCCCAGCGAATTCAAACCCAGTTTCCAGGAGAACAAATAGGTTTCATGAGCTGCGGTTTGCGGCATTGAATTCGCCGTCCCAAAAAACCCCCACCCCCAAATTTTCAGCTCGTTTGGGCGACATTTTCTCCAGTGGTTTTTTGGCCCCTTCTGCCCACCCCCTAGTGGGCAATGGTGGAATCAACAAGGATGGAGAAAAGTGAGCGATTAGTCCGCAACAAAGACGATTTGGGACTAATTTTGGGTCGCTGATTTCGAATATGACCTTCATTTTCTTGGGAGATGCGCATAAGTGGCATTTTTGGTACTTTTCATTGTGCAAAACCGCTCCACAGGCTTCCAATCAAACGCTAGCGAGCTACCGATTGTTGCAATGAATTCCCCGACCCCGAAAACCCCCCTGGAACCCATTCTCGACTCATTTTCTAGAATTCGGTTCTCGAAAAATTCACATTTTTGCCAAAAACTTTGAATTTCCTCTTTCTGGCGAATTCAACCGCAGTTTCCAGAAGAACAAAGAGGTTTCATGAGCTGCGGTTTCCGGCATTGAATTCGCCGTCCCAAAAAACCCCCACCCCCTAATTTTCAGCTCGTTTGGGCGACATTTTCTCCAGTGGTTTTTTGGCCCCTTCTGCCCACCCCCTAGTGGGCAATGGTGGAATCAACAGGGATGGAGAAAAGTGAGCGATTAGTCCGCAACAAAGACGATTTGGGACTAATTTTGGGTCGCTGATTTCGAATATGACCTTCATTTTCTTGGGAGATGCGCATAAGTGGCATTTTTGGTACTTTTCATTGTGCAAAACCGCTCCACAGGCTTCCAATCAAACGCTAGCGAGCTACCGATTGTTGCAATGAATTCCCCGACCCCGAAAACCCCCCTGGAACCCATTCTCGACTCATTTTCTAGAATTCGGTTCTCGAAAAATTCACATTTTTGCCAAAAACTTTGAATTTCCTCTTTCTGGCGAATTCAAACCCAGTTTCCAGGAGAACAAAGAGGTTTCATGAGCTGCGGTTTGCGGCATTGAATTCGCCGTCCCAAAACACCCCCAGGCCCAAATTTTCAGCTCGTTTGAGCGACATTTTATCCAGTGGTTTTTTTGGCCCCTTCTGCCTACTCCCTAGTAGGCAATGGTGGAATCAACAGGGGTGGTGGATAAATGTGAGCGATTTGTCCGCAACAAAGACGATTTGGGACTAATTTTGTGTCGCTGATTTCGAATATGACCTTCATTTTCTTGGGAGATGCGCATAAGTGGCATTTTTGGTACTTTTCATTGTGCAAAACCGCTCCACAGGCTTCCAATCAAACGCCAGCGAGCTACCGATTGTTGCAATGAATTCCCCGACCCCGAAAACCCCCCTGGAACCCATTCTTGACTCATTTTCTAGAATTCGGTTCTCGAAAAATTCACATTTTTGCCAAAAACTTTGAATTTCCTCTTTCTGGCGAATTCAAACCCAGTTTCCAGGAGAACAAAGAGGTTTCATGAGCTGCGGTTTGCGGCATTGAATTCGCCGTCCCAAAACACCCCCAGGCCCAAATTTTCAGCTCGTTTGAGCGACATTTTATCCAGTGGTTTTTTTGGCCCCTTCTGCCTACTCCCCAGTAGGCAATGGTGGAATCAACAGGGGTGGTGGATAAATGTGAGCGATTTGTCCGCAACAAAGACGATTTGGGACTAATTTTGGGTCGCTGATTTCGAATATGACCTTCATTTTCTTGGGAGATGCGCATAAGTGGCATTTTTGGTACGTTTCATTGTGCAAAACCGCTCCACAGGCTTCCAATCAAACGCTAGCGAGCTACCGATTGTTGCAATGAATTCCCCGACCCCGAAAACCCCGCTGGAACCCATTCTCGACTCATTTTCTAGAATTCGGTTCCCGAAAAATTCACATTTCTGTTGAATTTCGTCTTTCTAGCGAATTCAAACCCAGTTTCCAGGAGAACAAAGAGGTTTCATGAGCTGCGGTTTGCGGCATTGAATTCGCCGTCCCAAAACACCCCCAGGCCCAAATTTTCAGCTCGTTTGAGCGACATTTTATCCAGTGGTTTTTTTGGCCCCTTCTGCCTACTCCCTAGTAGGCAATGGTGGAATCAACAGGGGTGGCGGATAAATGTGAGCGATTTGTCCGCAACAAAGACGATTTGGGACTAATTTTGGGTCGCTGATTTCGAATATGACCTTCATTTTCTTGGGAGATGCGCATAAGTGGCATTTTTGGTACTTTTCATTGTGCAAAACCGCTCCACAGGCTTCCAATCAAACGCTAGCGAGCTACCGATTGTTGCATTGAATTCCCCGACCCCGAAAGCCCCCCCTGGAACCCATTCTCGACTCAATTTTTTGAATTCGGTTCTCGAAAAATTCACATTATAGTCAAAAACTTTGAATTTCGTCTTCCCAGCGAATTCAAACCCAGTTTCCAGGAGAACAAATAGGTTTCATGAGCTGCGGTTTGCGGCATTGAATTCGCCGTCCCAAAAAACCCCCACCCCCAAATTTTCAGCTCGTTTGGGCGACATTTTCTCCAGTGGTTTTTTGGCCCCTTCTGCCCACCCCCTAGTGGGCAATGGTGGAATCAACAAGGATGGAGAAAAGTGAGCGATTAGTCCGCAACAAAGACGATTTGGGACTAATTTTGGGTCGCTGATTTCGAATATGACCTTCATTTTCTTGGGAGATGCGCATAAGTGGCATTTTTGGTACTTTTCATTGTGCAAAACCGCTCCACAGGCTTCCAATCAAACGCTAGCGAGCTACCGATTGTTGCAATGAATTCCCCGACCCCGAAAACCCCCCTGGAACCCATTCTCGACTCATTTTCTAGAATTCGGTTCTCGAAAAATTCACATTTTTGCCAAAAACTTTGAATTTCCTCTTTCTGGCGAATTCAACCGCAGTTTCCAGAAGAACAAAGAGGTTTCATGAGCTGCGGTTTCCGGCATTGAATTCGCCGTCCCAAAAAACCCCCACCCCCTAATTTTCAGCTCGTTTGGGCGACATTTTCTCCAGTGGTTTTTTGGCCCCTTCTGCCCACCCCCTAGTGGGCAATGGTGGAATCAACAGGGATGGAGAAAAGTGAGCGATTAGTCCGCAACAAAGACGATTTGGGACTAATTTTGGGTCGCTGATTTCGAATATGACCTTCATTTTCTTGGGAGATGCGCATAAGTGGCATTTTTGGTACTTTTCATTGTGCAAAACCGCTCCACAGGCTTCCAATCAAACGCTAGCGAGCTACCGATTGTTGCAATGAATTCCCCGACCCCGAAAACCCCCCTGGAACCCATTCTCGACTCATTTTCTAGAATTCGGTTCTCGAAAAATTCACATTTTTGCCAAAAACTTTGAATTTCCTCTTTCTGGCGAATTCAAACCCAGTTTCCAGGAGAACAAAGAGGTTTCATGAGCTGCGGTTTGCGGCATTGAATTCGCCGTCCCAAAACACCCCCAGGCCCAAATTTTCAGCTCGTTTGAGCGACATTTTATCCAGTGGTTTTTTTGGCCCCTTCTGCCTACTCCCTAGTAGGCAATGGTGGAATCAACAGGGGTGGTGGATAAATGTGAGCGATTTGTCCGCAACAAAGACGATTTGGGACTAATTTTGTGTCGCTGATTTCGAATATGACCTTCATTTTCTTGGGAGATGCGCATAAGTGGCATTTTTGGTACTTTTCATTGTGCAAAACCGCTCCACAGGCTTCCAATCAAACGCCAGCGAGCTACCGATTGTTGCAATGAATTCCCCGACCCCGAAAACCCCCTGGAGCCCATTCTCGACTCATTTTCTAGAATTCGGTTCTTGAAAAATTCACATTTTTGCCAAAAACTTTGAATTTCGTCTTTCTAGCGAATTCAACCGCAGTTTCCAGAAGAACAAAGAGGTTTCATGAGCTGCGGTTTGCGGCATTGAATTCGCCGTCCCAAATCACCCCCAGGCCCAAATTTTCAGCTCGTTTGAGCGACATTTTATCCAGTGGTTTTTTTGGCCCCTTCTGCCTACTCCCTAGTAGGCAATGGTGGAATCAACAGGGGTGGTGGATAAATGTGAGCGATTTGTCCGCAACAAAGACGATTTGGGACTAATTTTGGGTCGCTGATTTCGAATATGACCTTCATTTTCTTGGGAGATGCGCATAAGTGGCATTTTTGGTACGTTTCATTGTGCAAAACCGCTCCACAGGCTTCCAATCAAACGCTAGCGAGCTACCGATTGTTGCAATGAATTCCCCGACCCCGAAAGCCCCCCTGGAACCCATTCTCGACTCAATTTTTTGAATTCGGTTCTCGAAAAATTCACATTATAGTCAAAAACTTTGAATTTCGTCTTCCCAGCGAATTCAAACCCAGTTTCCAGGAGAACAAATAGGTTTCATGAGCTGCGGTTTGCGGCATTGAATTCGCCGTCCCAAAAAACCCCCACCCCCAAATTTTCAGCTCGTTTGGGCGACATTTTCTCCAGTGGTTTTTTGGGCCCTTCAGCCCACCTCCTAGTGGGCAAAGGTGGAATCAACAAGGATGGGGAAAAGTGAGCGATTAGTCCGCAACAAAGACGATTTGGGACTAATTTTGGGTCGCTGATTTCGAATATGACCTTCATTTTCTTGGGAGATGCGCATAAGTGGCATTTTTGGTACTTTTCATTGTGCAAAACCGCTCCACAGGCTTCCAATCAAACGCTAGCGAGCTACCGATTGTTGCAATGAATTCCCCGACCCCGAAAACCCCCCTGGAACCCATTCTCGACTCATTTTCTAGAATTCGGTTCTCGAAAAATTCACATTTTTGCCAAAAACTTTGAATTTCCTCTTTCTGGCGAATTCAAACCCAGTTTCCAGGAGAACAAAGAGGTTTCATGAGCTGCGGTTTGCGGCATTGAATTCGCCGTCCCAAAACACCCCCAGGCCCAAATTTTCAGCTCGTTTGAGCGACATTTTATCCAGTGGTTTTTTTGGCCCCTTCTGCCTACTCCCTAGTAGGCAATGGTGGAATCAACAGGGGTGGCGGATAAATGTGAGCGATTTGTCCGCAACAAAGACGATTTGGGACTAATTTTGGGTCGCTGATTTCGAATATGACCTTCATTTTCTTGGGAGATGCGCATAAGTGGCATTTTTGGTACTTTTCATTGTGCAAAACCGCTCCACAGGCTTCCAATCAAACGCTAGCGAGCTACCGATTGTTGCAATGAATTCCCCGACCCCGAAAACCCCCCTGGAACCCATTCTCGACTCATTTTCTAGAATTCGGTTCTCGAAAAATTCACATTTTTGCCAAAAACTTTGAATTTCCTCTTTCTGGCGAATTCAAACCCAGTTTCCAGGAGAACAAAGAGGTTTCATGAGCTGCGGTTTGCGGCATTGAATTCGCCGTCCCAAAACACCCCCAGGCCCAAATTTTCAGCTCGTTTGAGCGACATTTTATCCAGTGGTTTTTTTGGCCCCTTCTGCCTACTCCCTAGTAGGCAATGGTGGAATCAACAGGGGTGGCGGATAAATGTGAGCGATTTGTCCGCAACAAAGACGATTTGGGACTAATTTTGGGTCGCTGATTTCGAATATGACCTTCATTTTCTTGGGAGATGCGCATAAGTGGCATTTTTGGTACTTTTCATTGTGCAAAACCGCTCCACAGGCTTCCAATCAAACGCTAGCGAGCTACCGATTGTTGCATTGAATTCCCCGACCCCGAAAGCCCCCCCTGGAACCCATTCTCGACTCAATTTTTTGAATTCGGTTCTCGAAAAATTCACATTATAGTCAAAAACTTTGAATTTCGTCTTCCCAGCGAATTCAAACCCAGTTTCCAGGAGAACAAATAGGTTTCATGAGCTGCGGTTTGCGGCATTGAATTCGCCGTCCCAAAAAACCCCCACCCCCAAATTTTCAGCTCGTTTGGGCGACATTTTCTCCAGTGGTTTTTTGGGCCCTTCAGCCCACCTCCTAGTGGGCAAAGGTGGAATCAACAAGGATGGGGAAAAGTGAGCGATTAGTCCGCAACAAAGACGATTTGGGACTAATTTTGGGTCGCTGATTTCGAATATGACCTTCATTTTCTTGGGAGATGCGCATAAGTGGCATTTTTGGTACTTTTCATTGTGCAAAACCGCTCCACAGGCTTCCAATCAAACGCTAGCGAGCTACCGATTGTTGCAATGAATTCCCCGACCCCGAAAACCCCCCTGGAACCCATTCTCGACTCATTTTCTAGAATTCGGTTCTCGAAAAATTCACATTTTTGCCAAAAACTTTGAATTTCCTCTTTCTGGCGAATTCAAACCCAGTTTCCAGGAGAACAAAGAGGTTTCATGAGCTGCGGTTTGCGGCATTGAATTCGCCGTCCCAAAACACCCCCAGGCCCAAATTTTCAGCTCGTTTGAGCGACATTTTATCCAGTGGTTTTTTTGGCCCCTTCTGCCTACTCCCTAGTAGGCAATGGTGGAATCAACAGGGGTGGCGGATAAATGTGAGCGATTTGTCCGCAACAAAGACGATTTGGGACTAATTTTGGGTCGCTGATTTCGAATATGACCTTCATTTTCTTGGGAGATGCGCATAAGTGGCATTTTTGGTACTTTTCATTGTGCAAAACCGCTCCACAGGCTTCCAATCAAACGCTAGCGAGCTACCGATTGTTGCAATGAATTCCCCGACCCCGAAAACCCCCCTGGAACCCATTCTCGACTCATTTTCTAGAATTCGGTTCTCGAAAAATTCACATTTTTGCCAAAAACTTTGAATTTCCTCTTTCTGGCGAATTCAAACCCAGTTTCCAGGAGAACAAAGAGGTTTCATGAGCTGCGGTTTGCGGCATTGAATTCGCCGTCCCAAAACACCCCCAGGCCCAAATTTTCAGCTCGTTTGAGCGACATTTTATCCAGTGGTTTTTTTGGCCCCTTCTGCCTACTCCCTAGTAGGCAATGGTGGAATCAACAGGGGTGGCGGATAAATGTGAGCGATTTGTCCGCAACAAAGACGATTTGGGACTAATTTTGGGTCGCTGATTTCGAATATGACCTTCATTTTCTTGGGAGATGCGCATAAGTGGCATTTTTGGTACTTTTCATTGTGCAAAACCGCTCCACAGGCTTCCAATCAAACGCTAGCGAGCCACCGATTGTTGCAATGAATTCCCCGACCCCGAAAACCCCGCTGGAACCCATTCTCGACTCATTTTCTAGAATTCGGTTCTCGAAAAATTCACATTTCTGTTGAATTTCGTCTTTCTAGCGAATTCAAACCCAGTTTCCAGGAGAACAAAGAGGTTTCATGAGCTGCGGTTTGCGGCATTGAATTCGCCGTCCCAAAAAACCCCCACCCCCAAATTTTCAGCTCGTTTGGGCGACATTTTCTCCAGTGGTTTTTTGGCCCCTTCTGCCCACCCCCTAGTGGGCAATGGTGGAATCAACAGGGATGGAGAAAAGTGAGCGATTAGTCCGCAACAAAGACGATTTGGGACTAATTTTGGGTCGCTGATTTCGAATATGACCTTCATTTTCTTGGGAGATGCGCATAAGTGGCATTTTTGGTACTTTTCATTGTGCAAAACCGCTCCACAGGCTTCCAATCAAACGCTGGCGAGCTACCGATTGTTGCAATGAATTCCCCGACCCCGAAAACCCCGCTGGAACCCATTCTCGACTCATTTTCTAGAATTCGGTTCTCGAAAAATTCACATTTCTGTTGAATTTCGTCTTTCTAGCGAATTCAAACCCAGTTTCCAGGAGAACAAAGAGGTTTCATGAGCTGCGGTTTGCGGCATTGAATTCGCCGTCCCAAAACACCCCCAGGCCCAAATTTTCAGCTCGTTTGAGCGACATTTTATCCAGTGGTTTTTTTGGCCCCTTCTGCCTACTCCCTAGTAGGCAATGGTGGAATCAACAGGGGTGGCGGATAAATGTGAGCGATTTGTCCGCAACAAAGACGATTTGGGACTAATTTTGGGTCGCTGATTTCGAATATGACCTTCATTTTCTTGGGAGATGCGCATAAGTGGCATTTTTGGTACTTTTCATTGTGCAAAACCGCTCCACAGGCTTCCAATCAAACGCTAGCGAGCTACCGATTGTTGCATTGAATTCCCCGACCCCGAAAGCCCCCCCTGGAACCCATTCTCGACTCAATTTTTTGAATTCGGTTCTCGAAAAATTCACATTATAGTCAAAAACTTTGAATTTCGTCTTCCCAGCGAATTCAAACCCAGTTTCCAGGAGAACAAATAGGTTTCATGAGCTGCGGTTTGCGGCATTGAATTCGCCGTCCCAAAAAACCCCCACCCCCAAATTTTCAGCTCGTTTGGGCGACATTTTCTCCAGTGGTTTTTTGGGCCCTTCAGCCCACCTCCTAGTGGGCAAAGGTGGAATCAACAAGGATGGGGAAAAGTGAGCGATTAGTCCGCAACAAAGACGATTTGGGACTAATTTTGGGTCGCTGATTTCGAATATGACCTTCATTTTCTTGGGAGATGCGCATAAGTGGCATTTTTGGTACTTTTCATTGTGCAAAACCGCTCCACAGGCTTCCAATCAAACGCTAGCGAGCTACCGATTGTTGCAATGAATTCCCCGACCCCGAAAACCCCCCTGGAACCCATTCTCGACTCATTTTCTAGAATTCGGTTCTCGAAAAATTCACATTTTTGCCAAAAACTTTGAATTTCCTCTTTCTGGCGAATTCAAACCCAGTTTCCAGGAGAACAAAGAGGTTTCATGAGCTGCGGTTTGCGGCATTGAATTCGCCGTCCCAAAACACCCCCAGGCCCAAATTTTCAGCTCGTTTGAGCGACATTTTATCCAGTGGTTTTTTTGGCCCCTTCTGCCTACTCCCTAGTAGGCAATGGTGGAATCAACAGGGGTGGCGGATAAATGTGAGCGATTTGTCCGCAACAAAGACGATTTGGGACTAATTTTGGGTCGCTGATTTCGAATATGACCTTCATTTTCTTGGGAGATGCGCATAAGTGGCATTTTTGGTACTTTTCATTGTGCAAAACCGCTCCACAGGCTTCCAATCAAACGCTAGCGAGCTACCGATTGTTGCAATGAATTCCCCGACCCCGAAAACCCCCCTGGAACCCATTCTCGACTCATTTTCTAGAATTCGGTTCTCGAAAAATTCACATTTTTGCCAAAAACTTTGAATTTCCTCTTTCTGGCGAATTCAAACCCAGTTTCCAGGAGAACAAAGAGGTTTCATGAGCTGCGGTTTGCGGCATTGAATTCGCCGTCCCAAAACACCCCCAGGCCCAAATTTTCAGCTCGTTTGAGCGACATTTTATCCAGTGGTTTTTTTGGCCCCTTCTGCCTACTCCCTAGTAGGCAATGGTGGAATCAACAGGGGTGGCGGATAAATGTGAGCGATTTGTCCGCAACAAAGACGATTTGGGACTAATTTTGGGTCGCTGATTTCGAATATGACCTTCATTTTCTTGGGAGATGCGCATAAGTGGCATTTTTGGTACTTTTCATTGTGCAAAACCGCTCCACAGGCTTCCAATCAAACGCTAGCGAGCCACCGATTGTTGCAATGAATTCCCCGACCCCGAAAACCCCGCTGGAACCCATTCTCGACTCATTTTCTAGAATTCGGTTCTCGAAAAATTCACATTTCTGTTGAATTTCGTCTTTCTAGCGAATTCAAACCCAGTTTCCAGGAGAACAAAGAGGTTTCATGAGCTGCGGTTTGCGGCATTGAATTCGCCGTCCCAAAAAACCCCCACCCCCAAATTTTCAGCTCGTTTGGGCGACATTTTCTCCAGTGGTTTTTTGGCCCCTTCTGCCCACCCCCTAGTGGGCAATGGTGGAATCAACAGGGATGGAGAAAAGTGAGCGATTAGTCCGCAACAAAGACGATTTGGGACTAATTTTGGGTCGCTGATTTCGAATATGACCTTCATTTTCTTGGGAGATGCGCATAAGTGGCATTTTTGGTACTTTTCATTGTGCAAAACCGCTCCACAGGCTTCCAATCAAACGCTGGCGAGCTACCGATTGTTGCAATGAATTCCCCGACCCCGAAAACCCCGCTGGAACCCATTCTCGACTCATTTTCTAGAATTCGGTTCTCGAAAAATTCACATTTCTGTTGAATTTCGTCTTTCTAGCGAATTCAAACCCAGTTTCCAGGAGAACAAAGAGGTTTCATGAGCTGCGGTTTGCGGCATTGAATTCGCCGTCCCAAAACACCCCCAGGCCCAAATTTTCAGCTCGTTTGAGCGACATTTTATCCAGTGGTTTTTTTGGCCCCTTCTGCCTACTCCCTAGTAGGCAATGGTGGAATCAACAGGGGTGGCGGATAAATGTGAGCGATTTGTCCGCAACAAAG
This sequence comes from Planococcus citri, assembly GCF_950023065.1. Lineage (NCBI taxonomy): Eukaryota > Metazoa > Arthropoda > Insecta > Hemiptera > Pseudococcidae > Planococcus > Planococcus citri. The sequence continues at coordinate 13,661,299 of NC_088679.1, read as the reverse complement.
ACGATTTGGGACTAATTTTGGGTCGCTGATTTCGAATATGACCTTCATTTTCTTGGGAGATGCGCATAAGTGGCATTTTTGGTACTTTTCATTGTGCAAAACCGCTCCACAGGCTTCCAATCAAACGCTAGCGAGCTACCGATTGTTGCATTGAATTCCCCGACCCCGAAAGCCCCCCCTGGAACCCATTCTCGACTCAATTTTTTGAATTCGGTTCTCGAAAAATTCACATTATAGTCAAAAACTTTGAATTTCGTCTTCCCAGCGAATTCAAACCCAGTTTCCAGGAGAACAAATAGGTTTCATGAGCTGCGGTTTGCGGCATTGAATTCGCCGTCCCAAAAAACCCCCACCCCCAAATTTTCAGCTCGTTTGGGCGACATTTTCTCCAGTGGTTTTTTGGCCCCTTCTGCCCACCCCCTAGTGGGCAATGGTGGAATCAACAAGGATGGAGAAAAGTGAGCGATTAGTCCGCAACAAAGACGATTTGGGACTAATTTTGGGTCGCTGATTTCGAATATGACCTTCATTTTCTTGGGAGATGCGCATAAGTGGCATTTTTGGTACTTTTCATTGTGCAAAACCGCTCCACAGGCTTCCAATCAAACGCTAGCGAGCTACCGATTGTTGCAATGAATTCCCCGACCCCGAAAACCCCCCTGGAACCCATTCTCGACTCATTTTCTAGAATTCGGTTCTCGAAAAATTCACATTTTTGCCAAAAACTTTGAATTTCCTCTTTCTGGCGAATTCAACCGCAGTTTCCAGAAGAACAAAGAGGTTTCATGAGCTGCGGTTTCCGGCATTGAATTCGCCGTCCCAAAAAACCCCCACCCCCTAATTTTCAGCTCGTTTGGGCGACATTTTCTCCAGTGGTTTTTTGGCCCCTTCTGCCCACCCCCTAGTGGGCAATGGTGGAATCAACAGGGATGGAGAAAAGTGAGCGATTAGTCCGCAACAAAGACGATTTGGGACTAATTTTGGGTCGCTGATTTCGAATATGACCTTCATTTTCTTGGGAGATGCGCATAAGTGGCATTTTTGGTACTTTTCATTGTGCAAAACCGCTCCACAGGCTTCCAATCAAACGCTAGCGAGCTACCGATTGTTGCAATGAATTCCCCGACCCCGAAAACCCCCCTGGAACCCATTCTCGACTCATTTTCTAGAATTCGGTTCTCGAAAAATTCACATTTTTGCCAAAAACTTTGAATTTCCTCTTTCTGGCGAATTCAAACCCAGTTTCCAGGAGAACAAAGAGGTTTCATGAGCTGCGGTTTGCGGCATTGAATTCGCCGTCCCAAAACACCCCCAGGCCCAAATTTTCAGCTCGTTTGAGCGACATTTTATCCAGTGGTTTTTTTGGCCCCTTCTGCCTACTCCCTAGTAGGCAATGGTGGAATCAACAGGGGTGGCGGATAAATGTGAGCGATTTGTCCGCAACAAAGACGATTTGGGACTAATTTTGGGTCGCTGATTTCGAATATGACCTTCATTTTCTTGGGAGATGCGCATAAGTGGCATTTTTGGTACTTTTCATTGTGCAAAACCGCTCCACAGGCTTCCAATCAAACGCTAGCGAGCCACCGATTGTTGCAATGAATTCCCCGACCCCGAAAACCCCGCTGGAACCCATTCTCGACTCATTTTCTAGAATTCGGTTCTCGAAAAATTCACATTTCTGTTGAATTTCGTCTTTCTAGCGAATTCAAACCCAGTTTCCAGGAGAACAAAGAGGTTTCATGAGCTGCGGTTTGCGGCATTGAATTCGCCGTCCCAAAAAACCCCCACCCCCAAATTTTCAGCTCGTTTGGGCGACATTTTCTCCAGTGGTTTTTTGGCCCCTTCTGCCCACCCCCTAGTGGGCAATGGTGGAATCAACAAGGATGGAGAAAAGTGAGCGATTAGTCCGCAACAAAGACGATTTGGGACTAATTTTGTGTCGCTGATTTCGAATATGACCTTCATTTTCTTGGGAGATGCGCATAAGTGGCATTTTTGGTACTTTTCATTGTGCAAAACCGCTCCACAGGCTTCCAATCAAACGCTGGCGAGCTACCGATTGTTGCAATGAATTCCCCGACCCCGAAAACCCCCTGGAGCCCATTCTCGACTCATTTCCTAGAATTCGGTTCTTGAAAAATTCACATTTCTGTTGAATTTCGTCTTTCTAGCGAATTCAAACCCAGTTTCCAGGAGAACAAAGAGGTTTCATGAGCTGCGGTTTGCGGCATTGAATTCGCCGTCCCAAAACACCCCCAGGCCCAAATTTTCAGCTCGTTTGAGCGACATTTTATCCAGTGGTTTTTTTGGCCCCTTCTGCCTACTCCCTAGTAGGCAATGGTGGAATCAACAGGGGTGGCGGATAAATGTGAGCGATTTGTCCGCAACAAAGACGATTTGGGACTAATTTTGGGTCGCTGATTTCGAATATGACCTTCATTTTCTTGGGAGATGCGCATAAGTGGCATTTTTGGTACTTTTCATTGTGCAAAACCGCTCCACAGGCTTCCAATCAAACGCTAGCGAGCTACCGATTGTTGCATTGAATTCCCCGACCCCGAAAGCCCCCCCTGGAACCCATTCTCGACTCAATTTTTTGAATTCGGTTCTCGAAAAATTCACATTATAGTCAAAAACTTTGAATTTCGTCTTCCCAGCGAATTCAAACCCAGTTTCCAGGAGAACAAATAGGTTTCATGAGCTGCGGTTTGCGGCATTGAATTCGCCGTCCCAAAAAACCCCCACCCCCAAATTTTCAGCTCGTTTGGGCGACATTTTCTCCAGTGGTTTTTTGGCCCCTTCTGCCCACCCCCTAGTGGGCAATGGTGGAATCAACAAGGATGGAGAAAAGTGAGCGATTAGTCCGCAACAAAGACGATTTGGGACTAATTTTGGGTCGCTGATTTCGAATATGACCTTCATTTTCTTGGGAGATGCGCATAAGTGGCATTTTTGGTACTTTTCATTGTGCAAAACCGCTCCACAGGCTTCCAATCAAACGCTAGCGAGCTACCGATTGTTGCAATGAATTCCCCGACCCCGAAAACCCCCCTGGAACCCATTCTCGACTCATTTTCTAGAATTCGGTTCTCGAAAAATTCACATTTTTGCCAAAAACTTTGAATTTCCTCTTTCTGGCGAATTCAACCGCAGTTTCCAGAAGAACAAAGAGGTTTCATGAGCTGCGGTTTCCGGCATTGAATTCGCCGTCCCAAAAAACCCCCACCCCCTAATTTTCAGCTCGTTTGGGCGACATTTTCTCCAGTGGTTTTTTGGCCCCTTCTGCCCACCCCCTAGTGGGCAATGGTGGAATCAACAGGGATGGAGAAAAGTGAGCGATTAGTCCGCAACAAAGACGATTTGGGACTAATTTTGGGTCGCTGATTTCGAATATGACCTTCATTTTCTTGGGAGATGCGCATAAGTGGCATTTTTGGTACTTTTCATTGTGCAAAACCGCTCCACAGGCTTCCAATCAAACGCTAGCGAGCTACCGATTGTTGCAATGAATTCCCCGACCCCGAAAACCCCCCTGGAACCCATTCTCGACTCATTTTCTAGAATTCGGTTCTTGAAAAATTCACATTTTTGCCAAAAACTTTGAATTTCGTCTTTCTAGCGAATTCAACCGCAGTTTCCAGAAGAACAAAGAGGTTTCATGAGCTGCGGTTTGCGGCATTGAATTCGCCGTCCCAAATCACCCCCAGGCCCAAATTTTCAGCTCGTTTGAGCGACATTTTATCCAGTGGTTTTTTTGGCCCCTTCTGCCTACTCCCTAGTAGGCAATGGTGGAATCAACAGGGGTGGTGGATAAATGTGAGCGATTTGTCCGCAACAAAGACGATTTGGGACTAATTTTGGGTCGCTGATTTCGAATATGACCTTCATTTTCTTGGGAGATGCGCATAAGTGGCATTTTTGGTACGTTTCATTGTGCAAAACCGCTCCACAGGCTTCCAATCAAACGCTAGCGAGCTACCGATTGTTGCAATGAATTCCCCGACCCCGAAAGCCCCCCTGGAACCCATTCTCGACTCAATTTTTTGAATTCGGTTCTCGAAAAATTCACATTATAGTCAAAAACTTTGAATTTCGTCTTCCCAGCGAATTCAAACCCAGTTTCCAGGAGAACAAATAGGTTTCATGAGCTGCGGTTTGCGGCATTGAATTCGCCGTCCCAAAAAACCCCCACCCCCAAATTTTCAGCTCGTTTGGGCGACATTTTCTCCAGTGGTTTTTTGGGCCCTTCAGCCCACCCCCTAGTGGGCAAAGGTGGAATCAACAAGGATGGGGAAAAGTGAGCGATTAGTCCGCAACAAAGACGATTTGGGACTAATTTTGGGTCGCTGATTTCGAATATGACCTTCATTTTCTTGGGAGATGCGCATAAGTGGCATTTTTGGTACTTTTCATTGTGCAAAACCGCTCCACAGGCTTCCAATCAAACGCTAGCGAGCTACCGATTGTTGCAATGAATTCCCCGACCCCGAAAACCCCCCTGGAACCCATTCTCGACTCATTTTCTAGAATTCGGTTCTCGAAAAATTCACATTTTTGCCAAAAACTTTGAATTTCCTCTTTCTGGCGAATTCAAACCCAGTTTCCAGGAGAACAAAGAGGTTTCATGAGCTGCGGTTTGCGGCATTGAATTCGCCGTCCCAAAACACCCCCAGGCCCAAATTTTCAGCTCGTTTGAGCGACATTTTATCCAGTGGTTTTTTTGGCCCCTTCTGCCTACTCCCTAGTAGGCAATGGTGGAATCAACAGGGGTGGCGGATAAATGTGAGCGATTTGTCCGCAACAAAGACGATTTGGGACTAATTTTGGGTCGCTGATTTCGAATATGACCTTCATTTTCTTGGGAGATGCGCATAAGTGGCATTTTTGGTACTTTTCATTGTGCAAAACCGCTCCACAGGCTTCCAATCAAACGCTAGCGAGCTACCGATTGTTGCAATGAATTCCCCGACCCCGAAAACCCCCCTGGAACCCATTCTCGACTCATTTTCTAGAATTCGGTTCTCGAAAAATTCACATTTCTGTTGAATTTCGTCTTTCTAGCGAATTCAAACCCAGTTTCCAGGAGAACAAAGAGGTTTCATGAGCTGCGGTTTGCGGCATTGAATTCGCCGTCCCAAAAAACCCCCACCCCCAAATTTTCAGCTCGTTTGGGCGACATTTTCTCCAGTGGTTTTTTGGCCCCTTCTGCCCACCCCCTAGTGGGCAATGGTGGAATCAACAAGGATGGAGAAAAGTGAGCGATTAGTCCGCAACAAAGACGATTTGGGACTAATTTTGTGTCGCTGATTTCGAATATGACCTTCATTTTCTTGGGAGATGCGCATAAGTGGCATTTTTGGTACTTTTCATTGTGCAAAACCGCTCCACAGGCTTCCAATCAAACGCTGGCGAGCTACCGATTGTTGCAATGAATTCCCCGACCCCGAAAACCCCCTGGAGCCCATTCTCGACTCATTTCCTAGAATTCGGTTCTTGAAAAATTCACACTTTTGCCAAAAACTTTGAATTTCGTCTTTCTAGCGAATTCAACCGCAGTTTCCAGAAGAACAAAGAGGTTTCATGAGCTGCGGTTTCCGGCATTGAATTCGCTGTCCCAAAAAACCCCCACCCCCTAATTTTCAGCTCGTTTGGGCGACATTTTCTCCAGTGGTTTTTTGGCCCCTTCTGCCCACCCCCTAGTGGGCAATGGTGGAATCAACAGGGATGGAGAAAAGTGAGCGATTAGTCCGCAACAAAGACGATTTGGGACTAATTTTGGGTCGCTGATTTCGAATATGACCTTCATTTTCTTGGGAGATGCGCATAAGTGGCATTTTTGGTACTTTTCATTGTGCAAAACCGCTCCACAGGCTTCCAATCAAACGCTAGCGAGCTACCGATTGTTGCAATGAATTCCCCGACCCCGAAAACCCCCCTGGAACCCATTCTCGACTCATTTTCTAGAATTCGGTTCTTGAAAAATTCACACTTTTGCCAAAAACTTTGAATTTCGTCTTTCTAGCGAATTCAACCGCAGTTTCCAGAAGAACAAAGAGGTTTCATGAGCTGCGGTTTGCGGCATTGAATTCGCCGTCCCAAATCACCCCCAGGCCCAAATTTTCAGCTCGTTTGAGCGACATTTTATCCAGTGGTTTTTTTGGCCCCTTCTGCCTACTCCCTAGTAGGCAATGGTGGAATCAACAGGGGTGGTGGATAAATGTGAGCGATTTGTCCGCAACAAAGACGATTTGGGACTAATTTTGGGTCGCTGATTTCGAATATGACCTTCATTTTCTTGGGAGATGCGCATAAGTGGCATTTTTGGTACGTTTCATTGTGCAAAACCGCTCCACAGGCTTCCAATCAAACGCTAGCGAGCTACCGATTGTTGCAATGAATTCCCCGACCCCGAAAGCCCCCCTGGAACCCATTCTCGACTCAATTTTTTGAATTCGGTTCTCGAAAAATTCACATTATAGTCAAAAACTTTGAATTTCGTCTTCCCAGCGAATTCAAACCCAGTTTCCAGGAGAACAAATAGGTTTCATGAGCTGCGGTTTGCGGCATTGAATTCGCCGTCCCAAAAAACCCCCACCCCCAAATTTTCAGCTCGTTTGGGCGACATTTTCTCCAGTGGTTTTTTGGGCCCTTCAGCCCACCCCCTAGTGGGCAAAGGTGGAATCAACAAGGATGGGGAAAAGTGAGCGATTAGTCCGCAACAAAGACGATTTGGGACTAATTTTGGGTCGCTGATTTCGAATATGACCTTCATTTTCTTGGGAGATGCGCATAAGTGGCATTTTTGGTACTTTTCATTGTGCAAAACCGCTCCACAGGCTTCCAATCAAACGCTAGCGAGCTACCGATTGTTGCAATGAATTCCCCGACCCCGAAAACCCCCCTGGAACCCATTCTCGACTCATTTTCTAGAATTCGGTTCTCGAAAAATTCACATTTTTGCCAAAAACTTTGAATTTCCTCTTTCTGGCGAATTCAAACCCAGTTTCCAGGAGAACAAAGAGGTTTCATGAGCTGCGGTTTGCGGCATTGAATTCGCCGTCCCAAAACACCCCCAGGCCCAAATTTTCAGCTCGTTTGAGCGACATTTTATCCAGTGGTTTTTTTGGCCCCTTCTGCCTACTCCCTAGTAGGCAATGGTGGAATCAACAGGGGTGGCGGATAAATGTGAGCGATTTGTCCGCAACAAAGACGATTTGGGACTAATTTTGGGTCGCTGATTTCGAATATGACCTTCATTTTCTTGGGAGATGCGCATAAGTGGCATTTTTGGTACTTTTCATTGTGCAAAACCGCTCCACAGGCTTCCAATCAAACGCTAGCGAGCTACCGATTGTTGCAATGAATTCCCCGACCCCGAAAACCCCCCTGGAACCCATTCTCGACTCATTTTCTAGAATTCGGTTCTCGAAAAATTCACATTTCTGTTGAATTTCGTCTTTCTAGCGAATTCAAACCCAGTTTCCAGGAGAACAAAGAGGTTTCATGAGCTGCGGTTTGCGGCATTGAATTCGCCGTCCCAAAAAACCCCCACCCCCAAATTTTCAGCTCGTTTGGGCGACATTTTCTCCAGTGGTTTTTTGGCCCCTTCTGCCCACCCCCTAGTGGGCAATGGTGGAATCAACAAGGATGGAGAAAAGTGAGCGATTAGTCCGCAACAAAGACGATTTGGGACTAATTTTGTGTCGCTGATTTCGAATATGACCTTCATTTTCTTGGGAGATGCGCATAAGTGGCATTTTTGGTACTTTTCATTGTGCAAAACCGCTCCACAGGCTTCCAATCAAACGCTGGCGAGCTACCGATTGTTGCAATGAATTCCCCGACCCCGAAAACCCCCTGGAGCCCATTCTCGACTCATTTCCTAGAATTCGGTTCTTGAAAAATTCACACTTTTGCCAAAAACTTTGAATTTCGTCTTTCTAGCGAATTCAACCGCAGTTTCCAGAAGAACAAAGAGGTTTCATGAGCTGCGGTTTCCGGCATTGAATTCGCTGTCCCAAAAAACCCCCACCCCCTAATTTTCAGCTCGTTTGGGCGACATTTTCTCCAGTGGTTTTTTGGCCCCTTCTGCCCACCCCCTAGTGGGCAATGGTGGAATCAACAGGGATGGAGAAAAGTGAGCGATTAGTCCGCAACAAAGACGATTTGGGACTAATTTTGGGTCGCTGATTTCGAATATGACCTTCATTTTCTTGGGAGATGCGCATAAGTGGCATTTTTGGTACTTTTCATTGTGCAAAACCGCTCCACAGGCTTCCAATCAAACGCTAGCGAGCTACCGATTGTTGCAATGAATTCCCCGACCCCGAAAACCCCCCTGGAACCCATTCTCGACTCATTTTCTAGAATTCGGTTCTCGAAAAATTCACATTTTTGCCAAAAACTTTGAATTTCCTCTTTCTGGCGAATTCAAACCCAGTTTCCAGGAGAACAAAGAGGTTTCATGAGCTGCGGTTTGCGGCATTGAATTCGCCGTCCCAAAACACCCCCAGGCCCAAATTTTCAGCTCGTTTGAGCGACATTTTATCCAGTGGTTTTTTTGGCCCCTTCTGCCTACTCCCTAGTAGGCAATGGTGGAATCAACAGGGGTGGCGGATAAATGTGAGCGATTTGTCCGCAACAAAGACGATTTGGGACTAATTTTGGGTCGCTGATTTCGAATATGACCTTCATTTTCTTGGGAGATGCGCATAAGTGGCATTTTTGGTACTTTTCATTGTGCAAAACCGCTCCACAGGCTTCCAATCAAACGCTAGCGAGCTACCGATTGTTGCAATGAATTCCCCGACCCCGAAAACCCCCCTGGAACCCATTCTCGACTCATTTTCTAGAATTCGGTTCTCGAAAAATTCACATTTTTGCCAAAAACTTTGAATTTCCTCTTTCTGGCGAATTCAAACCCAGTTTCCAGGAGAACAAAGAGGTTTCATGAGCTGCGGTTTGCGGCATTGAATTCGCCGTCCCAAAACACCCCCAGGCCCAAATTTTCAGCTCGTTTGAGCGACATTTTATCCAGTGGTTTTTTTGGCCCCTTCTGCCTACTCCCTAGTAGGCAATGGTGGAATCAACAGGGGTGGCGGATAAATGTGAGCGATTTGTCCGCAACAAAGACGATTTGGGACTAATTTTGGGTCGCTGATTTCGAATATGACCTTCATTTTCTTGGGAGATGCGCATAAGTGGCATTTTTGGTACTTTTCATTGTGCAAAACCGCTCCACAGGCTTCCAATCAAACGCTAGCGAGCCACCGATTGTTGCAATGAATTCCCCGACCCCGAAAACCCCGCTGGAACCCATTCTCGACTCATTTTCTGGAATTCGGTTCTTGAAAAATTCACATTTTTGCCAAAAACTTTGAATTTCGTCTTTCTAGCGAATTCAACCGCAGTTTCCAGAAGAACAAAGAGGTTTCATGAGCTGCGGTTTCCGGCATTGAATTCGCCGTCCCAAAAAACCCCCACCCCCTAATTTTCAGCTCGTTTGGGCGACATTTTCTCCAGTGGTTTTTTGGCCCCTTCTGCCCACCCCCTAGTGGGCAATGGTGGAATCAACAAGGATGGAGAAAAGTGAGCGATTAGTCCGCAACAAAGACGATTTGGGACTAATTTTGGGTCGCTGATTTCGAATATGACCTTCATTTTCTTGGGAGATGCGCATAAGTGGCATTTTTGGTACGTTTCATTGTGCAAAACCGCTCCACAGGCTTCCAATCAAACGCTAGCGAGCTACCGATTGTTGCAATGAATTCCCCGACCCCGAAAACCCCCCTGGAACCCATTCTCGACTCATTTTCTAGAATTCGGTTCTCGAAAAATTCACATTTTTGCCAAAAACTTTGAATTTCCTCTTTCTGGCGAATTCAAACCCAGTTTCCAGGAGAACAAAGAGGTTTCATGAGCTGCGGTTTGCGGCATTGAATTCGCCGTCCCAAAAAACCCCCACCCCCAAATTTTCAGCTCGTTTGGGCGACATTTTCTCCAGTGGTTTTTTGGCCCCTTCTGCCCACCCCCTAGTGGGCAATGGTGGAATCAACAAGGATGGAGAAAAGTGAGCGATTAGTCCGCAACAAAGACGATTTGGGACTAATTTTGTGTCGCTGATTTCGAATATGACCTTCATTTTCTTGGGAGATGCGCATAAGTGGCATTTTTGGTACTTTTCATTGTGCAAAACCGCTCCACAGGCTTCCAATCAAACGCTGGCGAGCTACCGATTGTTGCAATGAATTCCCCGACCCCGAAAACCCCCTGGAGCCCATTCTCGACTCATTTCCTAGAATTCGGTTCTTGAAAAATTCACACTTTTGCCAAAAACTTTGAATTTCGTCTTTCTAGCGAATTCAACCGCAGTTTCCAGAAGAACAAAGAGGTTTCATGAGCTGCGGTTTCCGGCATTGAATTCGCTGTCCCAAAAAACCCCCACCCCCTAATTTTCAGCTCGTTTGGGCGACATTTTCTCCAGTGGTTTTTTGGCCCCTTCTGCCCACCCCCTAGTGGGCAATGGTGGAATCAACAGGGATGGAGAAAAGTGAGCGATTAGTCCGCAACAAAGACGATTTGGGACTAATTTTGGGTCGCTGATTTCGAATATGACCTTCATTTTCTTGGGAGATGCGCATAAGTGGCATTTTTGGTACTTTTCATTGTGCAAAACCGCTCCACAGGCTTCCAATCAAACGCTAGCGAGCTACCGATTGTTGCAATGAATTCCCCGACCCCGAAAACCCCCCTGGAACCCATTCTCGACTCATTTTCTAGAATTCGGTTCTCGAAAAATTCACATTTTTGCCAAAAACTTTGAATTTCCTCTTTCTGGCGAATTCAAACCCAGTTTCCAGGAGAACAAAGAGGTTTCATGAGCTGCGGTTTGCGGCATTGAATTCGCCGTCCCAAAACACCCCCAGGCCCAAATTTTCAGCTCGTTTGAGCGACATTTTATCCAGTGGTTTTTTTGGCCCCTTCTGCCTACTCCCTAGTAGGCAATGGTGGAATCAACAGGGGTGGCGGATAAATGTGAGCGATTTGTCCGCAACAAAGACGATTTGGGACTAATTTTGGGTCGCTGATTTCGAATATGACCTTCATTTTCTTGGGAGATGCGCATAAGTGGCATTTTTGGTACTTTTCATTGTGCAAAACCGCTCCACAGGCTTCCAATCAAACGCTAGCGAGCTACCGATTGTTGCAATGAATTCCCCGACCCCGAAAACCCCCCTGGAACCCATTCTCGACTCATTTTCTAGAATTCGGTTCTCGAAAAATTCACATTTTTGCCAAAAACTTTGAATTTCCTCTTTCTGGCGAATTCAAACCCAGTTTCCAGGAGAACAAAGAGGTTTCATGAGCTGCGGTTTGCGGCATTGAATTCGCCGTCCCAAAACACCCCCAGGCCCAAATTTTCAGCTCGTTTGAGCGACATTTTATCCAGTGGTTTTTTTGGCCCCTTCTGCCTACTCCCTAGTAGGCAATGGTGGAATCAACAGGGGTGGCGGATAAATGTGAGCGATTTGTCCGCAACAAAGACGATTTGGGACTAATTTTGGGTCGCTGATTTCGAATATGACCTTCATTTTCTTGGGAGATGCGCATAAGTGGCATTTTTGGTACTTTTCATTGTGCAAAACCGCTCCACAGGCTTCCAATCAAACGCTAGCGAGCCACCGATTGTTGCAATGAATTCCCCGACCCCGAAAACCCCGCTGGAACCCATTCTCGACTCATTTTCTGGAATTCGGTTCTTGAAAAATTCACATTTTTGCCAAAAACTTTGAATTTCGTCTTTCTAGCGAATTCAACCGCAGTTTCCAGAAGAACAAAGAGGTTTCATGAGCTGCGGTTTCCGGCATTGAATTCGCCGTCCCAAAAAACCCCCACCCCCTAATTTTCAGCTCGTTTGGGCGACATTTTCTCCAGTGGTTTTTTGGCCCCTTCTGCCCACCCCCTAGTGGGCAATGGTGGAATCAACAAGGATGGAGAAAAGTGAGCGATTAGTCCGCAACAAAGACGATTTGGGACTAATTTTGGGTCGCTGATTTCGAATATGACCTTCATTTTCTTGGGAGATGCGCATAAGTGGCATTTTTGGTACGTTTCATTGTGCAAAACCGCTCCACAGGCTTCCAATCAAACGCTAGCGAGCTACCGATTGTTGCAATGAATTCCCCGACCCCGAAAACCCCCCTGGAACCCATTCTCGACTCATTTTCTAGAATTCGGTTCTCGAAAAATTCACATTTTTGCCAAAAACTTTGAATTTCCTCTTTCTGGCGAATTCAAACCCAGTTTCCAGGAGAACAAAGAGGTTTCATGAGCTGCGGTTTGCGGCATTGAATTCGCCGTCCCAAAACACCCCCAGGCCCAAATTTTCAGCTCGTTTGAGCGACATTTTATCCAGTGGTTTTTTTGGCCCCTTCTGCCTACTCCCTAGTAGGCAATGGTGGAATCAACAGGGGTGGTGGATAAATGTGAGCGATTTGTCCGCAACAAAGACGATTTGGGACTAATTTTGGGTCGCTGATTTCGAATATGACCTTCATTTTCTTGGGAGATGCGCATAAGTGGCATTTTTGGTACGTTTCATTGTGCAAAACCGCTCCACAGGCTTCCAATCAAACGCTAGCGAGCTACCGATTGTTGCAATGGATTCCCCGACCCCGAAAACCCCGCTGGAACCCATTCTCGACTCATTTTCTAGAATTCGGTTCTCAAAAAATTCACATTTCTGCGAAAAACTTTGAATTTCGTCTTTCTAGCGAATTCAAACCCAGTTTCCAGGAGAACAAAGAGGTTTCATGAGCTGCGGTTTGCGGCATTGAATTCGCCGTCCCGCAAAACACCCCCAGGCCCAAATTTTCAGCTCGTTTGAGCGACATTTTATCCAGTGGTTTTTTTGGCCCCTTCTGCCTACTCCCTAGTAGGCAATGGTGGAATCAACAGGGGTGGCGGATAAATGTGAGCGATTTGTCCGCAACAAAGACGATTTGGGACTAATTTTGGGACGCTGATTTCGAATATGACCTTCATTTTCTTGGGAGATGCGCATAAGTGGCATTTTTGGTACGTTTCATTGTGCAAAACCGCTCCACAGGCTTCCAATCAAACGCTAGCGAGCTATCGATTGTTGCAATGAATTACCCGACCCCGAAAACCCCGCTGGAACCCATTCTCGACTCATTTTCTAGAATTCGGTTCTCGAAAAATTCACATTTCTGTTGAATTTCGTCTTTCTAGCGAATTCAAACCCAGTTTCCAGGAGAACAAAGAGGTTTCATGAGCTGCGGTTTGCGGCATTGAATTCGCCGTCCCAAATCACCCCCAGGCCCAAATTTTCAGCTCGTTTGAGCGACATTTTATCCAGTGGTTTTTTTGGCCCCTTCTGCCTACTCCCTAGTAGGCAATGGTGGAATCAACAGGGGTGGTGGATAAATGTGAGCGATTTGTCCGCAACAAAGACGATTTGGGACTAATTTTGGGTCGCTGATTTCGAATATGACCTTCATTTTCTTGGGAGATGCGCATAAGTGGCATTTTTGGTACGTTTCATTGTGCAAAACCGCTCCACAGGCTTCCAATCAAACGCTAGCGAGCTACCGATTGTTGCAATGAATTCCCCGACCCCGAAAACCCCCTGGAGCCCATTCTCGACTCATTTTCTGGAATTCGGTTCTTGAAAAATTCACATTTTTGCCAAAAACTTTGAATTTCGTCTTTCTAGCGAATTCAACCGCAGTTTCCAGAAGAACAAAGAGGTTTCATGAGCTGCGGTTTGCGGCATTGAATTCGCCGTCCCAAAAAACCCCCACCCCCAAATTTTCAGCTCGTTTGGGCGACATTTTCTCCAGTGGTTTTTTGGCCCCTTCTGCCCACCCCCTAGTGGGCAATGGCGGAATCAACAAGGATGGAGAAAAGTGAGCGATTAGTCCGCAACAAAGACGATTTGGGACTAATTTTGGGTCGCTGATTTCGAATATGACCTTCATTTTCTTGGGAGATGCGCATAAGTGGCATTTTTGGTACTTTTCATTGTGCAAAACCGCTCCACAGGCTTCCAATCAAACGCTAGCGAGCTACCGATTGTTGCAATGAATTCCCCGACCCCGAAAACCCCCCTGGAACCCATTCTCGACTCATTTTCTAGAATTCGGTTCTCGAAAAATTCACATTTTTGCCAAAAACTTTGAATTTCCTCTTTCTGGCGAATTCAAACCCAGTTTCCAGGAGAACAAAGAGGTTTCATGAGCTGCGGTTTGCGGCATTGAATTCGCCGTCCCAAAACACCCCCAGGCCCAAATTTTCAGCTCGTTTGAGCGACATTTTATCCAGTGGTTTTTTTGGCCCCTTCTGCCTACTCCCTAGTAGGCAATGGTGGAATCAACAGGGGTGGCGGATAAATGTGAGCGATTTGTCCGCAACAAAGACGATTTGGGACTAATTTTGGGTCGCTGATTTCGAATATGACCTTCATTTTCTTGGGAGATGCGCATAAGTGGCATTTTTGGTACTTTTCATTGTGCAAAACCGCTCCACAGGCTTCCAATCAAACGCTAGCGAGCTACCGATTGTTGCAATGAATTCCCCGACCCCGAAAACCCCCCTGGAACCCATTCTCGACTCATTTTCTAGAATTCGGTTCTCGAAAAATTCACATTTTTGCCAAAAACTTTGAATTTCCTCTTTCTGGCGAATTCAAACCCAGTTTCCAGGAGAACAAAGAGGTTTCATGAGCTGCGGTTTGCGGCATTGAATTCGCCGTCCCAAAACACCCCCAGGCCCAAATTTTCAGCTCGTTTGAGCGACATTTTATCCAGTGGTTTTTTTGGCCCCTTCTGCCTACTCCCTAGTAGGCAATGGTGGAATCAACAGGGGTGGCGGATAAATGTGAGCGATTTGTCCGCAACAAAGACGATTTGGGACTAATTTTGGGTCGCTGATTTCGAATATGACCTTCATTTTCTTGGGAGATGCGCATAAGTGGCATTTTTGGTACTTTTCATTGTGCAAAACCGCTCCACAGGCTTCCAATCAAACGCTAGCGAGCCACCGATTGTTGCAATGAATTCCCCGACCCCGAAAACCCCGCTGGAACCCATTCTCGACTCATTTTCTAGAATTCGGTTCTCGAAAAATTCACATTTCTGTTGAATTTCGTCTTTCTAGCGAATTCAAACCCAGTTTCCAGGAGAACAAAGAGGTTTCATGAGCTGCGGTTTGCGGCATTGAATTCGCCGTCCCAAAAAACCCCCACCCCCAAATTTTCAGCTCGTTTGGGCGACATTTTCTCCAGTGGTTTTTTGGCCCCTTCTGCCCACCCCCTAGTGGGCAATGGTGGAATCAACAAGGATGGAGAAAAGTGAGCGATTAGTCCGCAACAAAGACGATTTGGGACTAATTTTGTGTCGCTGATTTCGAATATGACCTTCATTTTCTTGGGAGATGCGCATAAGTGGCATTTTTGGTACTTTTCATTGTGCAAAACCGCTCCACAGGCTTCCAATCAAACGCTGGCGAGCTACCGATTGTTGCAATGAATTCCCCGACCCCGAAAACCCCCTGGAGCCCATTCTCGACTCATTTCCTAGAATTCGGTTCTTGAAAAATTCACACTTTTGCCAAAAACTTTGAATTTCGTCTTTCTAGCGAATTCAACCGCAGTTTCCAGAAGAACAAAGAGGTTTCATGAGCTGCGGTTTCCGGCATTGAATTCGCTGTCCCAAAAAACCCCCACCCCCTAATTTTCAGCTCGTTTGGGCGACATTTTCTCCAGTGGTTTTTTGGCCCCTTCTGCCCACCCCCTAGTGGGCAATGGTGGAATCAACAGGGATGGAGAAAAGTGAGCGATTAGTCCGCAACAAAGACGATTTGGGACTAATTTTGGGTCGCTGATTTCGAATATGACCTTCATTTTCTTGGGAGATGCGCATAAGTGGCATTTTTGGTACGTTTCATTGTGCAAAACCGCTCCACAGGCTTCCAATCAAACGCTAGCGAGCTACCGATTGTTGCAATGAATTCCCCGACCCCGAAAACCCCCCTGGAACCCATTCTCGACTCATTTTCTAGAATTCGGTTCTCGAAAAATTCACATTTTTGCCAAAAACTTTGAATTTCCTCTTTCTGGCGAATTCAAACCCAGTTTCCAGGAGAACAAAGAGGTTTCATGAGCTGCGGTTTGCGGCATTGAATTCGCCGTCCCAAAACACCCCCAGGCCCAAATTTTCAGCTCGTTTGAGCGACATTTTATCCAGTGGTTTTTTTGGCCCCTTCTGCCTACTCCCTAGTAGGCAATGGTGGAATCAACAGGGGTGGTGGATAAATGTGAGCGATTTGTCCGCAACAAAGACGATTTGGGACTAATTTTGGGTCGCTGATTTCGAATATGACCTTCATTTTCTTGGGAGATGCGCATAAGTGGCATTTTTGGTACGTTTCATTGTGCAAAACCGCTCCACAGGCTTCCAATCAAACGCTAGCGAGCTACCGATTGTTGCAATGGATTCCCCGACCCCGAAAACCCCGCTGGAACCCATTCTCGACTCATTTTCTAGAATTCGGTTCTCAAAAAATTCACATTTCTGCGAAAAACTTTGAATTTCGTCTTTCTAGCGAATTCAAACCCAGTTTCCAGGAGAACAAAGAGGTTTCATGAGCTGCGGTTTGCGGCATTGAATTCGCCGTCCCGCAAAACACCCCCAGGCCCAAATTTTCAGCTCGTTTGAGCGACATTTTATCCAGTGGTTTTTTTGGCCCCTTCTGCCTACTCCCTAGTAGGCAATGGTGGAATCAACAGGGGTGGCGGATAAATGTGAGCGATTTGTCCGCAACAAAGACGATTTGGGACTAATTTTGGGACGCTGATTTCGAATATGACCTTCATTTTCTTGGGAGATGCGCATAAGTGGCATTTTTGGTACGTTTCATTGTGCAAAACCGCTCCACAGGCTTCCAATCAAACGCTAGCGAGCTATCGATTGTTGCAATGAATTACCCGACCCCGAAAACCCCGCTGGAACCCATTCTCGACTCATTTTCTAGAATTCGGTTCTCGAAAAATTCACATTTCTGTTGAATTTCGTCTTTCTAGCGAATTCAAACCCAGTTTCCAGGAGAACAAAGAGGTTTCATGAGCTGCGGTTTGCGGCATTGAATTCGCCGTCCCAAATCACCCCCAGGCCCAAATTTTCAGCTCGTTTGAGCGACATTTTATCCAGTGGTTTTTTTGGCCCCTTCTGCCTACTCCCTAGTAGGCAATGGTGGAATCAACAGGGGTGGTGGATAAATGTGAGCGATTTGTCCGCAACAAAGACGATTTGGGACTAATTTTGGGTCGCTGATTTCGAATATGACCTTCATTTTCTTGGGAGATGCGCATAAGTGGCATTTCTGGTACGTTTCATTGTGCAAAACCGCTCCACAGGCTTCCAATCAAACGCTAGCGAGCTACCGATTGTTGCAATGAATTCCCCGACCCCGAAAACCCCCTGGAGCCCATTCTCGACTCATTTTCTGGAATTCGGTTCTTGAAAAATTCACATTTTTGCCAAAAACTTTGAATTTCGTCTTTCTAGCGAATTCAACCGCAGTTTCCAGAAGAACAAAGAGGTTTCATGAGCTGCGGTTTCCGGCATTGAATTCGCCGTCCCAAAAAACCCCCACCCCCTAATTTTCAGCTCGTTTGGGCCACATTTTCTCCAGTGGTTTTTTGGCCCCTTCTGCCCACCCCCTAGTGGGCAATGGCGGAATCAACAAGGATGGAGAAAAGTGAGCGATTAGTCCGCAACAAAGACGATTTGGGACTAATTTTGGGTCGCTGATTTCGAATATGACCTTCATTTTCTTGGGAGATGCGCATAAGTGGCATTTTTGGTACTTTTCATTGTGCAAAACCGCTCCACAGGCTTCCAATCAAACGCTAGCGAGCTACCGATTGTTGCAATGAATTCCCCGACCCCGAAAACCCCCCTGGAACCCATTCTCGACTCATTTTCTAGAATTCGGTTCTCGAAAAATTCACATTTTTGCCAAAAACTTTGAATTTCCTCTTTCTGGCGAATTCAAACCCAGTTTCCAGGAGAACAAAGAGGTTTCATGAGCTGCGGTTTGCGGCATTGAATTCGCCGTCCCAAAACACCCCCAGGCCCAAATTTTCAGCTCGTTTGAGCGACATTTTATCCAGTGGTTTTTTTGGCCCCTTCTGCCTACTCCCTAGTAGGCAATGGTGGAATCAACAGGGGTGGTGGATAAATGTGAGCGATTTGTCCGCAACAAAGACGATTTGGGACTAATTTTGGGTCGCTGATTTCGAATATGACCTTCATTTTCTTGGGAGATGCGCATAAGTGGCATTTTTGGTACGTTTCATTGTGCAAAACCGCTCCACAGGCTTCCAATCAAACGCCAGCGAGCTACCGATTGTTGCAATGAATTCCCCGACCCCGAAAACCCCCTGGAGCCCATTCTCGACTCATTTTCTAGAATTCGGTTCTTGAAAAATTCACATTTTTGCCAAAAACTTTGAATTTCGTCTTTCTAGCGAATTCAACCGCAGTTTCCAGAAGAACAAAGAGGTTTCATGAGCTGCGGTTTGCGGCATTGAATTCGCCGTCCCAAATCACCCCCAGGCCCAAATTTTCAGCTCGTTTGAGCGACATTTTATCCAGTGGTTTTTTTGGCCCCTTCTGCCTACTCCCTAGTAGGCAATGGTGGAATCAACAGGGGTGGTGGATAAATGTGAGCGATTTGTCCGCAACAAAGACGATTTGGGACTAATTTTGGGTCGCTGATTTCGAATATGACCTTCATTTTCTTGGGAGATGCGCATAAGTGGCATTTTTGGTACGTTTCATTGTGCAAAACCGCTCCACAGGCTTCCAATCAAACGCTAGCGAGCTACCGATTGTTGCAATGAATTCCCCGACCCCGAAAACCCCGCTGGAACCCATTCTCGACTCATTTTCTAGAATTCGGTTCTCGAAAAATTCACATTTCTGTTGAATTTCGTCTTTCTAGCGAATTCAAACCCAGTTTCCAGGAGAACAAAGAGGTTTCATGAGCTGCGGTTTGCGGCATTGAATTCGCCGTCCCAAAAAACCCCCACCCCCTAATTTTCAGCTCGTTTGGGCGACATTTTCTCCAGTGGTTTTTTGGCCCCTTCTGCCCACCCCCTAGTGGGCAATGGTGGAATCAACAAGGATGGAGAAAAGTGAGCGATTAGTCCGCAACAAAGACGATTTGGGACTAATTTTTGGGTCGCTGATTTCGAATATGACCTTCATTTTCTTGGGAGATGCGCATAAGTGGCATTTTTGGTACTTTTCATTGTGCAAAACCGCTCCACAGGCTTCCAATCAAACGCTAGCGAGCTACCGATTGTTGCAATGAATTCCCCGACCCCGAAAACCCCCCTGGAACCCATTCTTGACTCATTTTCTAGAATTCGGTTCTCGAAAAATTCACATTTTTGCCAAAAACTTTGAATTTCCTCTTTCTGGCGAATTCAAACCCAGTTTCCAGGAGAACAAAGAGGTTTCATGAGCTGCGGTTTGCGGCATTGAATTCGCCGTCCCAAAACACCCCCAGGCCCAAATTTTCAGCTCGTTTGAGCGACATTTTATCCAGTGGTTTTTTTGGCCCCTTCTGCCTACTCCCCAGTAGGCAATGGTGGAATCAACAGGGGTGGTGGATAAATGTGAGCGATTTGTCCGCAACAAAGACGATTTGGGACTAATTTTGGGTCGCTGATTTCGAATATGACCTTCATTTTCTTGGGAGATGCGCATAAGTGGCATTTTTGGTACGTTTCATTGTGCAAAACCGCTCCACAGGCTTCCAATCAAACGCTAGCGAGCTACCGATTGTTGCAATGAATTCCCCGACCCCGAAAACCCCGCTGGAACCCATTCTCGACTCATTTTCTAGAATTCGGTTCTCGAAAAATTCACATTTCTGTTGAATTTCGTCTTTCTAGCGAATTCAAACCCAGTTTCCAGGAGAACAAAGAGGTTTCATGAGCTGCGGTTTCCGGCATTGAATTCGCCGTCCCAAAAAACCCCCACCCCCTAATTTTCAGCTCGTTTGGGCGACATTTTCTCCAGTGGTTTTTTGGCCCCTTCTGCCCACCCCCTAGTGGGCAATGGTGGAATCAACAAGGATGGAGAAAAGTGAGCGATTAGTCCGCAACAAAGACGATTTGGGACTAATTTTGGGTCGCTGATTTCGAATATGACCTTCATTTTCTTGGGAGATGCGCATAAGTGGCATTTTTGGTACGTTTCATTGTGCAAAACCGCTCCACAGGCTTCCAATCAAACGCTAGCGAGCTACCGATTGTTGCAATGAATTCCCCGACCCCGAAAACCCCCCTGGAACCCATTCTCGACTCATTTTCTAGAATTCGGTTCTCGAAAAATTCACATTTTTGCCAAAAACTTTGAATTTCCTCTTTCTGGCGAATTCAAACCCAGTTTCCAGGAGAACAAAGAGGTTTCATGAGCTGCGGTTTGCGGCATTGAATTCGCCGTCCCAAAACACCCCCAGGCCCAAATTTTCAGCTCGTTTGAGCGACATTTTATCCAGTGGTTTTTTTGGCCCCTTCTGCCTACTCCCTAGTAGGCAATGGTGGAATCAACAGGGGTGGTGGATAAATGTGAGCGATTTGTCCGCAACAAAGACGATTTGGGACTAATTTTGGGTCGCTGATTTCGAATATGACCTTCATTTTCTTGGGAGATGCGCATAAGTGGCATTTTTGGTACGTTTCATTGTGCAAAACCGCTCCACAGGCTTCCAATCAAACGCTAGCGAGCTACCGATTGTTGCAATGGATTCCCCGACCCCGAAAACCCCGCTGGAACCCATTCTCGACTCATTTTCTAGAATTCGGTTCTCAAAAAATTCACATTTCTGCGAAAAACTTTGAATTTCGTCTTTCTAGCGAATTCAAACCCAGTTTCCAGGAGAACAAAGAGGTTTCATGAGCTGCGGTTTGCGGCATTGAATTCGCCGTCCCGCAAAACACCCCCAGGCCCAAATTTTCAGCTCGTTTGAGCGACATTTTATCCAGTGGTTTTTTTGGCCCCTTCTGCCTACTCCCTAGTAGGCAATGGTGGAATCAACAGGGGTGGCGGATAAATGTGAGCGATTTGTCCGCAACAAAGACGATTTGGGACTAATTTTGGGACGCTGATTTCGAATATGACCTTCATTTTCTTGGGAGATGCGCATAAGTGGCATTTTTGGTACGTTTCATTGTGCAAAACCGCTCCACAGGCTTCCAATCAAACGCTAGCGAGCTACCGATTGTTGCAATGAATTACCCGACCCCGAAAACCCCGCTGGAACCCATTCTCGACTCATTTTCTAGAATTCGGTTCTCGAAAAATTCACATTTCTGTTGAATTTCGTCTTTCTAGCGAATTCAAACCCAGTTTCCAGGAGAACAAAGAGGTTTCATGAGCTGCGGTTTGCGGCATTGAATTCGCCGTCCCAAATCACCCCCAGGCCCAAATTTTCAGCTCGTTTGAGCGACATTTTATCCAGTGGTTTTTTTGGCCCCTTCTGCCTACTCCCTAGTAGGCAATGGTGGAATCAACAGGGGTGGTGGATAAATGTGAGCGATTTGTCCGCAACAAAGACGATTTGGGACTAATTTTGGGTCGCTGATTTCGAATATGACCTTCATTTTCTTGGGAGATGCGCATAAGTGGCATTTTTGGTACGTTTCATTGTGCAAAACCGCTCCACAGGCTTCCAATCAAACGCTAGCGAGCTACCGATTGTTGCAATGAATTCCCCGACCCCGAAAACCCCCTGGAGCCCATTCTCGACTCATTTTCTGGAATTCGGTTCTTGAAAAATTCACATTTTTGCCAAAAACTTTGAATTTCGTCTTTCTAGCGAATTCAACCGCAGTTTCCAGAAGAACAAAGAGGTTTCATGAGCTGCGGTTTCCGGCATTGAATTCGCCGTCCCAAAAAACCCCCACCCCCTAATTTTCAGCTCGTTTGGGCCACATTTTCTCCAGTGGTTTTTTGGCCCCTTCTGCCCACCCCCTAGTGGGCAATGGCGGAATCAACAAGGATGGAGAAAAGTGAGCGATTAGTCCGCAACAAAGACGATTTGGGACTAATTTTGGGTCGCTGATTTCGAATATGACCTTCATTTTCTTGGGAGATGCGCATAAGTGGCATTTTTGGTACGTTTCATTGTGCAAAACCGCTCCACAGGCTTCCAATCAAACGCTAGCGAGCTACCGATTGTTGCAATGAATTCCCCGACCCCGAAAACCCCCCTGGAACCCATTCTCGACTCATTTTCTAGAATTCGGTTCTCGAAAAATTCACATTTTTGCCAAAAACTTTGAATTTCCTCTTTCTGGCGAATTCAAACCCAGTTTCCAGGAGAACAAAGAGGTTTCATGAGCTGCGGTTTGCGGCATTGAATTCGCCGTCCCAAAACACCCCCAGGCCCAAATTTTCAGCTCGTTTGAGCGACATTTTATCCAGTGGTTTTTTTGGCCCCTTCTGCCTACTCCCCAGTAGGCAATGGTGGAATCAACAGGGGTGGTGGATAAATGTGAGCGATTTGTCCGCAACAAAGACGATTTGGGACTAATTTTGGGTCGCTGATTTCGAATATGACCTTCATTTTCTTGGGAGATGCGCATAAGTGGCATTTTTGGTACGTTTCATTGTGCAAAACCGCTCCACAGGCTTCCAATCAAACGCTAGCGAGCTACCGATTGTTGCAATGGATTCCCCGACCCCGAAAACCCCGCTGGAACCCATTCTCGACTCATTTTCTAGAATTCGGTTCTCAAAAAATTCACATTTCTGCGAAAAACTTTGAATTTCGTCTTTCTAGCGAATTCATACCCAGTTTCCAGGAGAACAAAGAGGTTTCATGAGCTGCGGTTTGCGGCATTGAATTCGCCGTCCCGCAAAACACCCCCAGGCCCAAATTTTCAGCTCGTTTGAGCGACATTTTATCCAGTGGTTTTTTTGGCCCCTTCTGCCTACTCCCTAGTAGGCAATGGTGGAATCAACAGGGGTGGCGGATAAATGTGAGCGATTTGTCCGCAACAAAGACGATTTGGGACTAATTTTGGGACGCTGATTTCGAATATGACCTTCATTTTCTTGGGAGATGCGCATAAGTGGCATTTTTGGTACGTTTCATTGTGCAAAACCGCTCCACAGGCTTCCAATCAAACGCTAGCGAGCTATCGATTGTTGCAATGAATTACCCGACCCCGAAAACCCCGCTGGAACCCATTCTCGACTCATTTTCTAGAATTCGGTTCTCGAAAAATTCACATTTCTGTTGAATTTCGTCTTTCTAGCGAATTCAAACCCAGTTTCCAGGAGAACAAAGAGGTTTCATGAGCTGCGGTTTGCGGCATTGAATTCGCCGTCCCAAATCACCCCCAGGCCCAAATTTTCAGCTCGTTTGAGCGACATTTTATCCAGTGGTTTTTTTGGCCCCTTCTGCCTACTCCCTAGTAGGCAATGGTGGAATCAACAGGGGTGGTGGATAAATGTGAGCGATTTGTCCGCAACAAAGACGATTTGGGACTAATTTTGGGTCGCTGATTTCGAATATGACCTTCATTTTCTTGGGAGATGCGCATAAGTGGCATTTTTGGTACGTTTCATTGTGCAAAACCGCTCCACAGGCTTCCAATCAAACGCTAGCGAGCTACCGATTGTTGCAATGGATTCCCCGACCCCGAAAACCCCGCTGGAACCCATTCTCGACTCATTTTCTAGAATTCGGTTCTCAAAAAATTCACATTTCTGCGAAAAACTTTGAATTTCGTCTTTCTAGCGAATTCAAACCCAGTTTCCAGGAGAACAAAGAGGTTTCATGAGCTGCGGTTTCCGGCATTGAATTCGCCGTCCCAAAAAACCCCCACCCCCTAATTTTCAGCTCGTTTGGGCCACATTTTCTCCAGTGGTTTTTTGGCCCCTTCTGCCCACCCCCTAGTGGGCAATGGCGGAATCAACAAGGATGGAGAAAAGTGAGCGATTAGTCCGCAACAAAGACGATTTGGGACTAATTTTGGGTCGCTGATTTCGAATATGACCTTCATTTTCTTGGGAGATGCGCATAAGTGGCATTTTTGGTACTTTTCATTGTGCAAAACCGCTCCACAGGCTTCCAATCAAACGCTAGCGAGCTACCGATTGTTGCAATGAATTCCCCGACCCCGAAAACCCCCCTGGAACCCATTCTCGACTCATTTTCTAGAATTCGGTTCTCGAAAAATTCACATTTTTGCCAAAAACTTTGAATTTCCTCTTTCTGGCGAATTCAAACCCAGTTTCCAGGAGAACAAAGAGGTTTCATGAGCTGCGGTTTGCGGCATTGAATTCGCCGTCCCAAAACACCCCCAGGCCCAAATTTTCAGCTCGTTTGAGCGACATTTTATCCAGTGGTTTTTTTGGCCCCTTCTGCCTACTCCCTAGTAGGCAATGGTGGAATCAACAGGGGTGGT
This sequence comes from Planococcus citri, assembly GCF_950023065.1. Classification (NCBI taxonomy): domain Eukaryota; kingdom Metazoa; phylum Arthropoda; class Insecta; order Hemiptera; family Pseudococcidae; genus Planococcus; species Planococcus citri. The sequence continues at coordinate 13,636,785 of NC_088679.1, read as the reverse complement.
GGATAAATGTGAGCGATTTGTCCGCAACAAAGACGATTTGGGACTAATTTTGGGTCGCTGATTTCGAATATGACCTTCATTTTCTTGGGAGATGCGCATAAGTGGCATTTTTGGTACGTTTCATTGTGCAAAACCGCTCCACAGGCTTCCAATCAAACGCCAGCGAGCTACCGATTGTTGCAATGAATTCCCCGACCCCGAAAACCCCCTGGAGCCCATTCTCGACTCATTTTCTAGAATTCGGTTCTTGAAAAATTCACATTTTTGCCAAAAACTTTGAATTTCGTCTTTCTAGCGAATTCAACCGCAGTTTCCAGAAGAACAAAGAGGTTTCATGAGCTGCGGTTTGCGGCATTGAATTCGCCGTCCCAAATCACCCCCAGGCCCAAATTTTCAGCTCGTTTGAGCGACATTTTATCCAG